>NC_139706.1:12792276-13172276 GCF_964188405.1 Protomyctophum parallelum | reverse complement strand
TGGATCGGTGACATTTAATCCCTCTATTAATTATTTGGATGGTCAAGCCATTTCCTTGTGCACACTGCTGCATGCATGGCCAAACGTTTGATTTCGCAACAATGGAAATCTGAAGCTATATAGCCCTGTGTTTCAACAGAGACCTGGGCAATGTGCTATACACATGCATAGAGAATTCGGTATGCAAAAAAACAAAAAGATCATATCTTCCTGAAAATATGGCAGCCCTTGTTGGATAGGTGGTCGGTCTCCTGTGCCCCAAGTGGCCCCTCACGTGCTTGAGAGCAGCAGGGTTAGGGGGTTTGGGTGGGTGGGTTTGGGTTAGAGGGTTTGGGTGGGTGGGTTTGGGTTAGGGGGTTTGGGTGGGTGGGTTTGGGTTAGGGGGTTTGGGTTAGGGGGTTTGGGTGGGTGGGTTTGGGTTAGGGGGTTTGGGTGGGTGGGTTTGGGTTAGGGGGTTTGGGTGGGTGGGTTTGGGTTAGGGGGTTTGGGTGGGTGGGTTTGGGTTAGAGGGTTTGGGTGGGTGGGTTTGGGTTAGGGGGTTTGGGTGGGTGGGTTTGGGTTAGGGGGTTTGGGTGGGTGGGTTTGGGTTAGAGGGTTTGGGTGGGTGGGTTTGGGTTAGGGGGTTTGGGTGGGTGGGTTTGGGTTAGGGGGTTTGGGTGGGTGGGTTTGGGTTAGGGGGTTTGGGTGGGTGGGTTTGGGTTAGAGGGTTTGGGTGGGTGGGTTTGGGTTAGGGGGTTTGGGTGGGTGGGTTTGGGTTAGGGGGTTTGGGTGGGTGGGTTTGGGTTAGGGGGTTTGGGTGGGTGGGTTTGGGTTAGGGGGTTTGGGTGGGTGGGTTTGGGTTAGAGGGTTTGGGTGGGTGGGTTTGGGTTAGAGGGTTTGGGTGGGTGGGTTTGGGTTAGGGGGTTTGGGTGGGTGGGTTTGGGTTAGGGGGTTTGGGTGGGTGGGTTTGGGTTAGGGGGTTTGGGTGGGTGGGTTTGGGTTAGGGGGTTTGGGTGGGTGGGTTTGGGTTAGGGGGTTTGGGTGGGTGGGTTTGGGTTAGAGGGTTTGGGTGGGTGGGTTTGGGTTAGAGGGTTTGGGTGGGTGGGTTTGGGTTAGAGGGTTTGGGTGGGTGGGTTTGGGTTAGGGGGTTTGGGTGGGTGGGTTTGGGTTAGAGGGTCTGGGTGGGTGGGTTTGGGTTAGGGGGTTTGGGTGGGTGGGTTTGGTGTTTGTCTTGTGAGTTTGTTTTTCTTTTGGTTGTTTTCCAGAAAACCTGAAGGGTTTTCACCACTGATATACTGTACATATGATGTTAAAACGAAAAGCAAGCTCTCAACATGTCATGCAAGCTGCAATGCCTTGTGGGCTTGTAGATCAGCTATTTTGATAAAACATTTCATGTTCAAATGTCATGCCATTGAACAAAACTTTGAATATTTGATTAATTGGGGTCAGCCCTTGAGCCCTATACCACATATACTGGATCACGTGTGCATTGAATCATTGAAGCAAGGAATGCAGCAATTAGAAACAAACATTAAATGCCATTGAAAATGAATGCCCATTTTTTAGTGTTTGTGTAAACACAAACATTATGTAAACACAAACATTGAAGACAAAAGTGAGGACGCAAATTGTGATGAAATTATGATGATGTACGATGATAAAGAGCGCCCCTCACTTCACACCGGTGTGATATTTTAAGATTGATTTTCAGTCACACAGTGTGACTGAAAAGTCAATGTTTTAAAATAGATAGATAGACAAAAGGAAGATGACTAAACTGACAGGTATCAAACAAGTGTTGGAAGAGTTGCCCCTGCATGTCATCAAATATTCTTAACATAATAATAATAATTACGGAGCCCCTGAGTGGCCATGGTAAGAAAATGTATAAATAATAATAATAATAGTAATAATAATAGGGTAATAATAATAATGTGATGTGGTCCCTGGATCGGGTTCTGGTGAGCAGAGTTTTGAACTGTTGTTTTCTGAGAACCTTGGTGGTGATGCCGTACAGGAGGCTATTGCAGTAGTCGAGTCTGGATGCGATAAAGGCATGGATGAGGTGTCTCTGCAGCAGTGTGTGTTGGAATTGGACGAAGGCGGGCAATGTTACGGAAATTAAAGAAGGCATGAGGCTTGGAGAGGGTGGGGTCCGAGGTTACGGACTTATGGGTGGAGGGGGTGACAGTGGAGCCATCAATATTGAGGGAGAAGTCATGAGTGGAGCGGGTGAGGGAGTCATAGGGCCAATCATGAGTATTTCAGATTTTTTTTGCAGTTGACTTTTAGAAAGTTCGTTTGCATCCATGTTTTGATGTCAGTCAGGCAGGAGGTGAGGGCCGGAATGGGCGATGGCGGTGATGGTTGTGGAGGGGAGATATACAGTTGTGTGTCGTCAGCATAACAGTGGAAGCGGAGGCCTTGGGGGGGGGGGGGACGACGCTGGTGACAGGTGATGAGAGTGATTGGCAGTTGTTAATGGAAATAAAATTATGTCTGTCAGTGATGTATGATTTGAATCAGGAGAGGGCAGTGTCTGTGATTCCAAGGGTGGATTTGAGGCGTGAAATGAGTATGGTCTATGGAGTGTGGTGTATGGTATCAAAGGCGGCACTGAGGTCAAGGAGGATGAGGATGTTTAGTGAGCCGGCGTCAGAAGATAACAGAAGGTCATTTGTGACTCTGAGGAGGGCAGTCTCTGTGCTTTCTTGTGTTTAGTGCGGAAGCCGGATTGAAATTGTTCGTAGAGGTCGTTTGTTTCCTCTTTCCAGGTATGCAGTGAGTTGGGTTGTAACAACTCGTTCCAGATATCTTTTTCACAGAAATGGGCCAGTATAGTTATTGGGGGAGTTGGGTTTGAGACCGTTGTTTTTTTTAGAATACAGTAGGTGTAATGGAGGCAAGTTTTAGGGGAGTGGGTACAAACCCAGAGGGAGGAGTTTATTGTTTTAGTGATGAGTGGGGAGGCATACAGTTATTTATCATTAACAAATAACTGTATGCCGTACGGTTTGGAGTCTATGGGCTCGTGCGAGTTACATGAACCATGTGACCGTGCTGTTTTCTGCCCCCTCAATGTCGCAACTCTGTCTACATTCTATGGCTCTGGTACGCACTACGCAATTTTAAGCCTGATTTTAGCCTGATTCGTCACCCGCCAACACAATTCCTGTGCCGGGCCAAATAATGAACTCCCGACAAGATAAATATTCGGCCTCTGCAACGCCCACGACAACACGTCGTCAATATTAAACATGTTTAATTTCAACAAATTCAATGACCAGGTGACCATGATCAGGGCTATGATAAGACACATTATCAACATTTCTTACCTCGAGTTCTCTTTGAAAGATGGACATATTTTGTGACACGGTATTTTGTTCTCCATTTCATGGTCATCCAGCAAAGTGTCCAGAGTTTATTTTTCTTTGTTTTGGTTTTCCTAGCGTTGCTATCATCACACCCAGTGCTTCTGCAGCTGCCATTATGAAATGACCCTTCTCCCCCGTCCCCCATTACACTATATTTTCGCGAACGTGTCCCCCGGCGTTAATACGTTGGGGAATGTGAAAAACTAGTTGTGTTTCTCAAGAGAAAGAACGGCAAGGATTTGTTCCATTTTAATCGGATAGTCGGATATCGTGAACGATAATCGTCAAGGAATAGTCAAGGAAAGAAATATGCAAAAAAAAAAAAAAAAAAACGGAATCCAAATGGGTGCTCAAAGGAGATAAATAATAATAATTATTTAAAAAAAAAGTCTAAAAAGTATGCTGAAGATGCTTCTAGGATGAGTAGGAGACGGGAATGCATGCTTAACCCATTAAGACCACGAAAGCAACTGCGTCAACTTCAACCATTATTTTATACTATTCAAAAATCGTGAAAATTGCCGCAAATCTTTGAATATATACAGATTCTTTAAAGCAAACATTTTTAACAAAATATGTTGAGATGGGGTCTGCGGCCAAATACATTTATTTTTAATTTATTTTATAACATAAAAAACGCCAACATGTTTGGAACAGTTAAGGAAGGTTATCACAAAAGCACAAGGCACACCTGGACTTTTCTCACAGGAAGCGCATGTGTCAGCACTATAGGGCTGGGAAATTAACTGAAAGTACATCAAAACCAATAGAAGAACCAATAATAACCAACGGATATGTCGTTTAATCAAACCTACAATTGACACGAACAATTATAATATTCCTTATAGTCGACGATTAGTCTGATTACCCACATAATAACCCTCTAGTTACTAGTATTACAGTATACCTTTGTGTACTGTATGTGAACTTTAGTTTTTAACAGTCGTTCATTTATCGTAATTGAAGCAAAAGTTTTAAATATCGGTGACATTGATTTGAAGGCCTATACAGTATGTCGCCCAGCAGTAAACACACCATGGGAAAGACAGCATTACACTCCGTTATCTGTTTCAGCTGTGTGAGTGCAAAGTGACAGTATATGATAATATGAATGACATCATTCGCACTGTCACACATGATGACATGCAATGGTTATGGGTATTGCTTTTGCTGTGGACTGGACAGTGTGTTCGTGTGTGAGCGTCTGTGTGTGCGCGCGAGCGTGTGTGTGTGTGTGTGTCTTTTGGGTCAGAAGGTCATGCCAGGCTTTCCTCTGACGGTGATGTCACTTCCTATTAAAAACACCAGAGAGGAAACGACTTCAAACAATTGCTGCAACGCCCAAACACGCACGCACACACACACACACACACACACACACACACACACACACACACACACACACACACACACACACACACACACACACACACACACCATGTTAAAACCGTGGGAAACGTGTCCCTCCAGGTCAATATATCCTTCTGTCTGTCTATCTATCTGTGTCTGTTTGTCTGTCTGTTCGTCTGTCAATCAAACTTGATTTATATCACATACATATACAGATACTGAACAACTCCAAGTGCAACAATAGAAAAGTGGGTAAAAAATGAATGAATTAACAAAACATAGCCTAACTCATAAAAATAAGTAATAAACGAAGTAATAAATAACTAAATAAGAAATAGTACTGAGCAAGATGAAATAAAGACACTACATAAATGGCCAGGCTAAAAAGGTGTGTTGTCAAAAAAGAGAGATATATTTATACTCTTTTTTCACGCTCACATGCTCTGGTAAGCTCTTAACATCTTCAACCTCTGCAGCATCCTTATTCTGGAGGGAATGTTCATGCCAAAAATAGCAGATCAGTAGCTTGTAGATTTAATTATTTTCAGGCTAAGAGATGGTGCGTACTATAAACTGAGAAAAAAAAGCATAACAAGTACAGTTGCAAGGGTTGAAGTTGTTAAACAAGTTGGGGGTCATAAAAGCATGCCTCTCTGTGGGTCTTATTAGCCAGGAGGAACAGACCTGGTTTGGTATACAACCAGGAGAGGACCTGAGGGACCTATAAGGGGCAGAGTAAGCAAGAGAGTGGCGACACTAGCGTTGACTCCCATTGTAACAATGCTCAACGGTGCTCATTCTATCTCAATGGGATAGTTCCAGCCATAGGAGCATTGTTTGGAACTATAGCCCATAGGCACCCGCTTTGCGGCGAGATCAAAGCGTGTCGCTACTCTCCTATACTCTACACCAGGGGTCTGCAACCTTTTCGACATGAAGTGCCGTGTCTTTATTTTCTTGATAGTCAGCGTGCCATATTACGTTTAATTATGACACCACATTCAAATTATATATTTCCATCCCATTTTGATTGTTCATACACACATAGCAACCTTACATTTTTCTCCTTCTTTAATTTTTTTTCTTTCACATCAGCATGTATGATTTTTAGACTAAATTTGTATCTGTACCACTGTCTCCCCAGTCAGAGTTCAATGAATGTAGAATTATGTGCAGGATGTAATTTTTATACAGATGTGAGTGGACTTAATTTAACTTTAAACCTTTTTATATACATTTAAATTTAAAAGAAAAATCATCTCTCTCACACTTGTGCCAGTGACCACCCTCTGCTGTGCCAATGTTGGCACCCGTGCCTAAGGTTGCCTACCCCTGCTCTACACTCTGCTAAGGGGCACCTGTCTTAACCTATTAAGACCTAAGGCCCATTCTACAACTGCCTTCTAAACATTTTGTTAAAACACTTTCAAGAACATTTTCAAATCAAATATAGAAGATGTTCAAGTTCGCAGCGTGGCACGAAGTGATGTGCTGTGAGCTTATAAATCGCACAGCGCAAAAAAAAAAACATAAATTGACACAGATGGGTTAAATGGGATAAAAGCTACGTTGTGATGTGTAGTTGAGAGCAAGGTCCTTAACCCACGGAACCCCAGCATCCGTATTCTGGGGGAAATCATTTGCTGAAAATAGCTGATCTATGAGCTTATGGATCGGCTATTTTCAGCAAGGTTCAAGGTCACGTTTTTTTCATTGTTATGTCTTGTGTACACTGTACAGGTTCCGCATACAATAAGTTTTGTTCTGGTTCCTCGTGGCATTCTGTTTGTCTGTCTGTCTATGTAATGTAACAGAGACGGACAAACGGAGACCTACACTGGATTCAAACCTATAGTTAGTCAGTGTGACTCAGCATTCGGCCTGAGGGTTTGTTTTGCTGAGTCAAGTCACACCAAAGTGACCAAATCAGATGTAGCTGAAACCTCGTTCAGTCTGTTTACATGCACAATAAATACTAATTGGGCCAGATCCAGATTAAGACAATACTCGCGTCATTGAAATTGTTAATAAAACACTTGACTCTGATTGTCTTAATCTGATTATGGTGTTAATCATGGGAAACACATTCAACATGATTCACAGATTTGTCTTCCAATGTTTCCATTAATTTTGTTAACATGTAAACATCTTCAGATAGAGTTAAAACCAGTGTTTGACAATCTGGTTAACTGGTTACCATTTAAATGTAAACCGTTCTCTGCTATGCCTGTGTTACACCACTGTGTGTGCAAATAGCAAATGTATATAGGGTTAAACCCCCCTCAAGAACGCCTGGGGGTCCAAGTTGTCCGACACAACACTTTGAGAGCCACTTATCATATGACTTATCTCTGGCACAGCAATCTACAAAATCCAGTGTCAATTTAACTTTTCCTTGTGGTTCCATTTTGTACACTCCCTGAGTTACAGACCTGCAATTTCACAAGGACCCTGTGGGTCCTTGAACCTCACAGTGAGAACCAGGGTCTTTGACATCCATCATCTTCATTGAGCATTGAGCAATAATGCCAAATAATGATAGCCAATGATATTTGTTTTTTTAAATAAACATCATGTGCAAGTTTCACAGAAAGAAAAGAAAATACAACTCTTTGTTTTTATATTTTCCTCCCTCCCTTTCCAATCCTCCCCATCCACCCACCATCTTTTCCCCACGAGGCCAGACATACAAACAACGTATATGAAACCAATAGATAGTACATAACTAAGATATGATTTTAAGGTAAATATTCTAAAGTACAGTAAAAGAAAAAAAACAAGACCCAATACAGGATCAAAACACCTGACATAGAGTACTCAGTATTGTATTTCGTGTGTGTTTCTTCAGCACAACAACACCGTTATATAATAACATGTTATATTCATGTATGACGCAGTGACAACAGCGGTGGCAGACCTCTCATCTCTGTGAGTCATTAAGTGACATGAGAGGACACACTCACACATGCATGGCATACAGTACACACCCTTTCTACCATGCCCTTTATGCCTTTTTGCACCTGATGTCTAATCATGCACAAGCCGCAATGTGGACCTACCAATGTGTTACCACTTTGGCACCTTATGCTTAACCTCATGTACTGTATGTACTGTACATGTACAGTACTATCCGCTGGTGTTTGATTGTTTTCTCCCTGGCCCTGCTTAATCAGACCAGTGTGTGTCCAGCGGAAACCTCGTGTGAATCTGATCTCAGGTCAGAATGGGTTAAACCCCCACCCCCCCCGACATTTTGTCGTCTCCTTTTCTGGGAAACAAGACACAGAATTGGATATTATGGAGCTTATGCAAAAACAAATGTCATCCTCTTCTTTACACCTGGGTTAAGAAGACCAGCAATGTAAAATAAAGTGTATTCCGATTCTGATACCTTTGTTGCTATTCAACTTTCACCATTCAAGATTCAAGGACTTTGTCACATAGGCCTACTGCACATCCATCATTTGATTCAAGGACTTTGTCACATACTGCACATCCATCATTTGATTCAAGGACTTTGTCACATACTGTACGTACATCATTTGATTCAAGGACTTTGTCACATACTGCACGCACATCATTTGCCACATCTAGTGTGGCAAACCCGGCAAGAAACATAATTTATATAATACAAGGTATATTACAACAAGGTCAAAAATATCTAGAGCTTCCTCGGCCCGTTTCCACTAAAGGGTGCCACAGGGGGGCATACAGTTTCCTGTTTTCCTGTTTAGAGGTTTGGTATTGTTTTAAGTAGCTTTTAACTACTGTTTTTAACAATAATGTCATTCAAATGGGAACACTCGTTAACCTATCTGACAAGGGAAGGTGTTATATCTAATGTATCCCACAACAGAATACAAATATGCACCCATTGGACAAATGCCCCAAAATATCATACAGCTAAATGTGTTCATAACCCATAGTGAAAAATCTGAAAGACTCAAAAGCATAAGTTTTACCAATATCTCCACAGCAACTAAGTTGGCAGTGTACTAACATACAAACAAGACGGCGTATATTTTAAGGTATTATTATTATTATTATTAGGCATAAACCGTAATCATTCCTGGCACAATGCGTAGGTGGTGATAAGGGAGGCAGGAGATGTGGAGGCCACATGGCTTGCAGTTACGTAGATGACAGTACATTTACACCTACATTTACTTAAGTACTGTACTTAAGTACAATTTTGTGGGACTTTTACTTTACTAAAGTATATCCGATTTTCAATACTTTATCCTTCTACTCCATTACATCTCAGAGACAAATATTGTAGGCTACTTTGTATTACAGTACAATTACAAAACATAAATGTATATTTACTTTGTAGATTTTGATTATTACAAAACAAGAAATGATCACATAGTGATATTTGTCAGGTGAAAGAAGCGCTGGTTTCTTTATTTAGTAACGAACGCTCCTCTCAACCGGCCGGCCTCAATCATAACATTACGTTACATGACATTGGGTGTCTCTAAAGATTTCTGTTACCTGCTTCCGGTTACCTGTTTCCTGGTCTTCTTCTTCTTCTTCTTCTTTTTATTTTACGGCAGTTGATCCAGCTCTTGGATCAACCGTATGAATCCTCTTCCTCTATATTAAATTCCTCTCCCGAGACCCCAACCCATACCTACACACACACACACACACACACACACACACACACACACACACACACACACACACACACACTTAACTATACTATATCCTGTCAAACACTCCTGTTTCCCTTAAGAACTCTAATAGAATTTTAACATGTCTTCTTTCCCCCATTCTTAAAAGACCCTCTCTAATGTTATTTCCTGCACCCCTATGTCCCTCATCTGAGTCCTCATCGCCTCCCTCTCTGGCCCATATACCCTCTACAATTCATAAGAATACATGTACAACGGTCTCCTGTTCCTGACACTCCCTCACATAACCCAGACTGATGTTTCCCTATTAATTCCAGTGTTTTGTTTAGTCCACTGTGCCCTAACCTTAGTCTAGTCAATACTACTTCTTCTCTTCTCTGTCCACTGCCTATGCACTCTTTTAACTTTGACACTCTTCTGAGCATTATATAAATGTCTCCCTTTCACCTCACTATCCCACTGTTCCCACAACATTAGATTAACTGTCTCCCAAATGATACACTTAACTTCTGCCTTACTAATGCTAACCTTCATTTCTACCACCCCTTTCTCTAAAGCCTTCTTAGCCAACTCATCTGCTTTCTCAGGGGAGGGATGGCAGAATCCATTTGTACCGGCCAGCCCGTCGGCCGGTCCGATGGGTCGGCCGGTCCGTGGATAGGTCGGCCGGTCCGTGGATAGGTCGGCCGGTCCGTGGATAGGTCGGCCGGTCCGTGGATAGGTCGGCCGGTCCGTGGATAGGTCGGCCGGTCCGTGGGTGGGTCGGCCGGTCCGTGGATAGGTCGGCCGGTCCGTGGATAGGTCGGCCGGTCCGTGGATAGGTCGGCCGGTCCGTGGATAGGTCGGCCGGTCCGTGGGTGGGTTGGCCGGTCCGTGGATAGGTCGGCCGGTCCGTGGATAGGTCGGCCGGTCCGTGGATAGGTCGGCCGGTCCGTGGGTGGGTCGGCCGGCCGAAAAAAAAACAAAAAAAAACCTCAAGGACCTCCAGGGACCCCCAAATGGTAACTGTCATTCCTCTACCGTTTTGGACGGGGGTGGGCTCATTTGAATCGTGTCGCCCCCCTGGGGGCGTCTTTGGGGTCTCAAGGTTCGGGGACCCCCATGGACCCCCAGGAACCCCCAAATGGTAACTATCAATTCTCAACCGTTTTGGACAGGGGTTGGTTGGAATCGTGTTGCCTCTCTGGGCGCATTATCGGGGTTTAGGAGGTTCGGGGACCCCACATGGTAACTCTTGACATTTTCATGATAGATCTTTATTGATGGGAGGGAGACAGAACCATTTATATTGATCTGCATATTCTTCTTACTATAGCTCTCTCTCACACACACTTTTCAGATATCACTTGATATGGACATTTAACCAAGCTATTTCCCGATTCACACAATTAAAATGAGCCCACCCCCGTCCAAAACGGTAGAGGAATGACAGAGTTACCATTTGGGGGTCCCTGGGGGTCCCCGAACCTTGAGACCCCCAAAGACCCCCAAAGACGGTCGGCCGACCTATACACGGACCGGCCGACCTATCCACGGACCGGCCGACCCACCCACGGACCGGCCGACCTATCCACGGACCGGCCGACCTATCCACGGACCGGCCGACCTATCGCACCGGCCGGCCCATTGGCCGGCTGACCCACCCACGGACCGGCCGACGGGCCGGCCGGTACAAATGGATTCTGCCCTTGCTGTCCCTCCATGTGCCAGAAGCGTACCTCCCAGCCCTGGCAGAGTAGACCTGGAGTAGTTCCAACTGATTGTGTGCCCCTGGTTTTTCCCTAGTGGGACTGATTGAGGGTAGCTACTGGGACGTAAGTCGGGACTTGATCACTCCCGGCTGGGTCACCTGAGTGAGGGGTATGATGTTGAGAGACCCGAAACCCCGTTGACCTCAGGATACATCACTGAGGATACGTCCCAGGTGCATCCATGCGATGTTTTTTTAGTTATAAATTAGTGATTGTAAAATGTTGTACTATACTAGTGTTATGATCTTTATTATTTTTGTATTTCAGATGTCCAATTACAAACGAGCAACGTTTGAGGAAGACGATGTCGCCGATGGTCCGACTGATGGAAATGTTTCACCCGACAGTGTGGAGGTACAATTATTAATATTAAATTATCTCATATCATGTCGCGTCGTTTTCCTGTTGCAAGATATCCTATTGTCGCAGTCGGGTGAAAACCTTGTATGTCCAAAACCGTTATTTTTCAGAAACTGTGTTCCAATAGATTAAATGTTGTTATTACAGTACTAAGTCACAAGCTCTTGTTAACCCATCCCACGTCGAAATAAAATGTATTCTGAAAGAATATATATTAAAAAAATTGTGCCGCACATCAAAAATAGCAGACCTACAAGCTCGTAGTGTGCCACTCGGTGGCATGCTATGAGCTTGTAGATCTGCTATTTTTTTACCCCCAAAAGGGGTTCTCGTACAGAATGGGTTAAGCATGTTCATCCTGGCGTTGCTATTTTGGGCAAGGTATTATGGGAACTACCCATAGATCCGAAGTCCCGTTAGTCTGAACATGCACTGCTCCCGTGCTTGCGGTTAGGTTTAGGTTTGCTCCCGTGGCTTAGGTTAGGGTTAGAGATAGGCATAGTAATTTCGGAACAATGAACCTTCTGACTAATGACACGGCACCGGTATTATAGGCAAAAAGTTTCAACACATTTTCAAAATCCTTCAAAAATCCCACTTTGAGAACCACTGACCTAAGACGCTCAAAATGTCACCTTGGTTGTAATCAGTGGTGTCATGCTCATTGCTCGTAGTACTATCTTTATAGTGGCGTACGACAAACTAAATAACACAGAAGAGGACAATATAATATCAACTTCGACTAAATACAAAGCAAAACTAAAATTAAACCCAAATCACCCCCATGAGATGGCAGCACACGGTTTGACCCTATGATCTGGTTCCAGGATTTTAAGAGTCCCCACCTTTCGTTCCACACACAGGAAGGGACCTCCCTATACCATGGTAACTCGAAGACAAAGAAACAAATGATTAATTTAACAGACAATTCCCCGTGTGTAAACCCTACAGTGTGCACGTTGTATAAACACTCTACGGTTAAAAGGCTAAAACGGATTCCAAGTCAAAGTTAAACCAACAGTGTTGTGTTAATTGTTTGGGTGTGGTTGATTTCAAATAAATTATCCTGTGTGTAGGTCCCAAACTCATGATGTGGGAGACAGGGAATAACTGTCTATTTCTTGCCATGTGTGGCTGTGGTCATCCCAGGAGCGTAACCTTTATATTCTAGTCACAATATTGGCGACGAGATAACCCATAAAAAAATGTTCAAACCCTGTTCAATCACTCAAATGAATTGAATTCACGTGCGACAATGTGACACTGGACACTTGTAGATAGCGTGCGTTCCGTAGTAATGGTCTCCGTCTCTCTCCAACCATTTAATAAATAGAAAATATATTTTCAGGTCATATAGTACCAATTGAGAATGAACTCATACAGGATAAAGAAGTGAAATTGGAAGTGATGAAACAAAAATATGATCAGACAACTTTGGAACTGGAACACTGTAAAAATTAAAGTTGATAAATTATCTTTTTGGGTTCTCTCTCCCGATTGGACAGAATTTGAACACTCCTACCAATGATTACATGACATCAGAGCTTTTTTGTGTAAGCTGTAAACCTTGACTGGTGTCAGCTCTGTACTTGGCACGCTCCTTTTCTCCCCTAAACCAAATCTCTTTTCCGGAAATATAGCTAACGTAATGGTTGTGAGCTATATACGCTTGTAGATCCGCTATTGTCAGCTAATGCCACCCCCAGCTAAAAATAAACATATTTTCTTTCTTTCACAAAAACATATCACTTACACACCCGCTTTAAGGTCAACCGACAGAAGATGAAATGCCTCTCTCTCTCTCTCTCTCTCTCTCTCTCTCTGTGTGTGTGTGTGTGTGTGTGTGTGTGTGTGTGTGTAGCTGGGGTTCAGGAAAGGAGGCATCCAGCTGCTCGGCCCACTGGGAAGGAGGACCTCCCTGGAGGTCCTGCTGTCTGGTCTGCTCCTCATCTGTCTGCTCACGCTGCTCGCCACCTGCCTGGCACTGGCCCTTACATACAGTACAGGTATGATATACACCTCCCTGGCACTGGCCCTTACATACAGTACAGGTATGATGTACACCTCCCTGGCACTGGCCCTTACATACAGTACAGGTATGATATACACCTGCCTGGCACTGGCCCTTACATACAGTACAGGTATGATATACACCTCCCTGGCACTGGCCCTTACATACAGTACAGGTATGATATACACCTCCCTGGCACTGGCCCTTACATACAGTACAGGTATGACGTACACCTCCCTGGCACTGGCCCTTACATACAGTACAGGTATGACGTACACCTCCCTGGCACTGGCCCTTACAGCACAAAAAAACTGGGGACCCCTCCAAAATAATGTGGCGACCCCCAGGTTAAAGGTTAAGAACCCCTGAATAAATAACCAGTCTATTCAAATGACATGAATGTATTTCCATGTCTTTATATGGACCCCAGGAAGATTTGCTGTCACCCCGGCGTCAGCTAATGGGGATCCATTTAAAGGTATATTCAGTGATTTCACTTAATTCAAATATCATAATAATAATTAGTTCCTCCCTATTCCCAGTTTTCAAAAAAACCCTAGTTTCGGTTTTGGTGGTGGGTGAGAAAGCCTTCTTCCAATCAGGATAGAGGGGGTCTTCCTCCAATCAGGATCGAGCGGGGCGGGCCTTGGTGCGCGTGCTGTTGGTCTGTTGCACTTCCCCCCCCCACTGTAGAGCGTGTACATCTTATTACCGGGGCAGACCGGGGTATTTTTCTCCAAATCACTGAATGCTCCTTTTAATAAACGATAAACAATATTCTCCTTTTTTCTCCCATGATGCCCTGCAGCGCCGGGACGAGGCCTGTGCCTTTCCGAGGCGTGTGTGATGGTGGCCAGCAAGATCGTTGCGGCCATGGACAGCTCCATCCACCCCTGTGACGACTTCTACCAGTTCTCGTGCGGAGGCTGGGTCCGGAAGAACCCTCTGCCCGACGGGCGAGCCCGCTGGTCCACCTTTAACTCCATCTGGGACCAGAACCAAGCTTTGCTGAAACACATACTGGGTAATGCAGTTGTTTATGTCAAAGGACATTCCAAAATGTATTTGTATTTGGATGTTGACCCCCACCTGAAAAGATTTTGTGCCAGGGACCCCCATACAAGATTAGTGTTGCAATATTTCAACAATATTCCACATTTCGCACAATTTTATGAGTAGCAATATTAGAACTGTGTTCTGCCCAAATATGTGAAAAGTTAAATACAACAAACTAGTTGCCCCTGCCAATATAGATTCAAGATTCAAGACTTTATTGCCATGTCAACAGAGTTGATTGGAATTTGTTTCAGTGCACTAAAACATACATACGATATATACACATATTCACATCACATAATCAGACAGAACACGATACAAAAGTACAGACATCATATGAGGGGGACCAATAAATAAGAAGAATATGGCAGCAAATTACAGTGGCCAATATGGTGTCTGTGTAATTAACTGTCTTCCTGTGTTCCTCGTGTCAGAGAATGGGACCTTTAACTCCACCAGTGATGCAGAGAAGAAGACTCAGTCATATTATCTGTCATGTCTCAACGAGCAGCGAATCACCGAGCTCGGAGCTCAGCCACTCATTGACCTCATCACCAAGGTCGGTACTGTAAAAAATAAATGTATTGTAACTCTCACTTACTAACATTACAGTGTTTTGCATGCATTTTGAACCAATCTTCAAACCTGAGGACTTGAGGCGTGACCAGTGGTGTCTAAAGGTTAAGGCAATTATATATTGCATTTATTGATAGGGGATTCACACTGAGACGGACTGAATCCGTTTCATTGGAACCGTTTCCGAATACGGTTGCCTGGTCCCCGATGACCATGATTCACATTGCCCGAGATTCAACAGCGCACCCGGGTACACTTGCATAACACACTTTAATCCTCCTGATGACGGTGTGCTTGATGGCTGGCGCGCACGGACACTGACCATCAACTGTGCGACATTGTCTCAAATAAATCCAGACACACTGATTTGCATTGCCTCTTTGGCTTTTTGCCGTTATACTACTTCACTGTCAGCCTGCCTGCTATTCACTGTGTCAGTCAGTTCTGTGCTCCAGTGTATTAGTTTGCTATGGATTCTACTTTAGCATTATTATTATTTTGTTTTACTTTGGAAACTGTGCCAAGCAAAGCCCAAGAGCCACGTGTAGTCCGCAGAATAAGATCAGACTAGAGATTATGTCACGTTCTTTAAAAAAAACAGTCCACTTCCTTCTTTAGGTACGCATGCATTCACATTGGAACGATCCGTATCTGAATACACTTCAACGGTCCAGAGACCCTCCCCCCATGTGGTCCCGGGGACGGTTGGGCGATCCGCTCCCGGGAACGGTACGCATCATTCACACTACCACAACATCTGCCAAGTGCTGAAGTGGTCCCGAGTGCGCACCCGGGACCATAGTGTGAATCCCCTATCAAAGTGCTTTACAATGTGCACTATACATTCACCCAGGGCCATTCACGCACACACATTAGGAGGAAACCATGCAAGGCACCAACCTGCTCAGTTTAGGGGTTCAGTGTCTTGCTCACGGACTCTTCGACACTAACCCAGGGGGAGTTGAACCGGGAACCTTCCCATTCCCAAGTGGCCAGTCTTACTCCTAACGGCCAAGCTACACCGGGCATGTGTGCGTTTGACGTAAGCGCACTGCGCGCACAAAGTATGCGTGCAAAATGCCCTGGCTACACCAGATCTGTGGCACGCCGCAGATTTGTGCGGGACCTTCCGGGACCTTCCGGGAAGATACATACGTATATAGATACGCGCGTATGGGGCATACCCACGTAAATAAAATAGAACCGATCCTATTTCTAGAGCACACGTAGGATGGCCCGCGGTATCCGTGCGTCTGGTGTAGCTGGTATCATTGACATATATTGGTCCTATCCAAACGCACTGTACGCGCACAGTAAACGCATACGCACGCACGCAAAATTGCCTGGTGTAGCTTGGCTGTCAGCCACAGCTGCTCTACCTCCGCTCCTGAGCCATGCACTGCCGCCCCAATATTATATGAAGCAAATCGATTACATTTGTAATTTTCTTTCTTTTTAAATCGAAATCAGTTTGTTATAAATTGTGCATTTGTTTTATAGACACCAAAATGAGAGTTGAAGATGACGTTAAGTAATGAAAATCAATACATCAATGAAAAGCAACCTTATCAACAGGTAGACCTGTAAACAATCATAAGATCTCAACACTTTCTACAGCTGTAGAAAAGAGTCATCCTAGTTATCAACAGCAACCCTCGATCCCCCTGGCCTACTCATGGATTGGATCCACCCACTTCCTGCTGTCAGTCCCTCTCAATCAGTAATCTCACCTGCTCTCACTCACACCTCAATCAGTTGCCAGCTATATATACTGCCTGAGTGCCTGTCCATGCAGTAATTCTTTGTCAGCAGCAGCAGCAACAACAACAACCTCTGTCCTGGAGCCTCAGGCCTTGGTTATGCGTCACTGAATAAAACCCATAACTGAAGCCTCACCACCTCCCTTGCTCAATCAAATGCTAATCTGTGCAAAGCGAAATAAAGGCTTAAACGGAACTCTCCTTGTCTGTATATTCTGACCGATGTACCATGGTGATGTCATGTGAATAGTCCATGAGCCAGTCTAAAACCAAACCCTACCCTACACTACAGCTCTCTTCCTTTTGCAATTCCATCACCCACCAAGTGACATTTCGAGGCAAGACACGCTTGTCTTCAGACTTGTCGGAAAAGCATGTTCCGCCCTCCTCCGACCAGTGCTTCCATTGTTTCGGAATGCCAGCTTCGATGCCCAACAGTTGTCTCTGCTGGAGGGGACCTAAGGACGCAGTGTCCTCCTACCTCCTACGCGATGATGATTTATTTATTTATTTATTTGACAGGGACAAAGCTCATTAATCAACATGTCAGTTTTCTCCTGTAAATGTAAATGGGCCAGAGTTAGCCAAAGCTATGAATTTAATCTGTATAGTCCCTGCATTTGAAGGTTGGTTGTTGATCTGAACTGGCAGGGAGGGAGACTAGAGGTCAGCTATGGGCTCCTCTATGTGAGACTACAGGTCTTTACTCACTCGGGGCAGGATGAATAATGGCTACGAAAAACCGCGTTCATGGCTGATGCCTTTAACCCTTTCTGGGCTGGAACCCCTTTTGGTGTTTTAAACATTACGTTATAATTTAGTGGCGCGCTACGAGCTTGTAGGTCTGCTATTTTTGAAAAAATTGTGAAAAGAATTATTGCAGAAAACTGGAGGATTTAGAAGATCACATTAGACAGTTGGAAAAATATATTTCCGGGTATATTACTTGGAGTAAAAAAAAAATTGACCTTATAACTCGTCCTTGAACAAGCCATATGCTGGGAAGCATTGAAAAATGAAACCCGGTCCCAGGCCAGACATTCTGAATAAGCAAAAATGATCACATGCACTCACAAAATGTCTATCAGGGATGTACCCGGTCGTGCGTCGTGCATTCTTTTAAGTTAGCCAAACTCTTAATTTCCGTCGTCAACGTACTGTAACTGGTTTAGGCCAGGTCAGTGTTTCCCAACTTGGTGTCGGGGCCCCGCTTGGGGGGGAGAGATCACAGGGGAGAGTGTGAGGCCATATCTCTTTGGAGCTAGTCCAAAATACATGTTGCAACAAAATCATAACTTGCTTTACTGTGTTTTGGGGCATGTCATTTTGGCAAATATTGTCAAAACTCATTCATTCATATACTCATTTTATAAATATTTTATTGTGAAGATAACAGAGCGATATAAGCTCTGTACTGTATGTGCGATTGTGCGTGCATGCGTGCAGGGCTGGGTGCAGGTCTCAGCTTTTGGGGGGTTTTTTTCTCCAAGAAAGAAAAGTTTGGGAACCACTCAGGTAGATGATACAGGACTTAGCCCAAACATTTAGACTCTCGTAGAGTTTTTTTTCCCGATTTGTCAGAAGAGAGTCTAAATGTTTGGGCTAATACAGGACTTACTGTGGTAAGAGTGATCTGGAGGAGGTATAATCACAGGTCTCTGTGTCTCGTGTTGCCAGACTGTTGCCTCTCACAATTTCCAAACGCTTCTGTCATACATAGTCTGGAGCAACGGAAGCTCTATCATGAGTAAAATATAAAGCAGAAGTGGAGCCTCCTCGTCCCCACTTCCGTTTCGTCTTCACAGTCGTGCCAAATTTACCCTAATATAAATAGAAATCATCTAAGCATTATATATAGCTTGTTGCTTAGCAGAAAAGGAAATACAACAATAAAATGTAAAAGATATATTTTCGTGAACGGAAAGCTTCCTTACTCGGATTTCGGGAGGTGTAGTTCCAGAGACTCTATAGCATTCGGAGATTGTGGAATAGTTGTCTGGCTATATACGCGAGACTATACTGTGTCTGTGAATGGCTTGTTTGTACTGTCTGGCCAGGAGGATGAGACAGATTAGCAGGAGTAACAATAACAGTGTTTAACTAAGAAGATAAGCATAAAGGTACAAGCAAATATGGTTGAGGCTGGAACAGATGGTCTGTTAGCATTCCCAATTCTCAGTGTGTGTGTGTGTGTGTGTGTGTGTGTGTGTGTGTGTGTGTGTGTGTGTGTGTGTGTGTGTGTGTGTGTGTGTGTGTGTGTGTGTGTGTGTGTGTGTGTGTGTGTGTGTGTGTGTGTGTGTGTGTGTGTGTGTGTGTGTGTGTGTGTGCATTGTATATTTGAGAAGTTTGCTCTTGAGAGAAATTACCTTTCAGGGGTTCCTCTTTCATGACACAGTGTGTGTATATTACCTGCATGCCAGTGTGCTGAGCTCAGCACTACAGCTCTTAAAGGTCATGAAAAGCAGCCACTTGATTGGTCCTGATTGAATCCATGCAGCACACCCACTGATGATATATTCATCCTAATACAAACCCATTTGGTCCATTGCACCGTGGGTAGTCGGCCTTTCTCTGGTCCTGAAAATACCAACAGTCACTCAGTCAGTCACACCTCCCACCTACCACAGAATGGGCCCCTAAAAAGGTCATTGGACAGACAGGTGCTCATGAAGGATGGGGACATCTGCTGGATGTGGGGAGAAACAGATGAGGCAAAACCATGCAGATAAACACCAACATTTATACCGAAGTTCAGTGAAGTCCATTCAAGTCGTCTCATGCCAAGTATACATTTGTGTGTGTGTGTGTGTGTGTGTGTGTGTGTGTGTGTGTGTGTGTGTGTGTGTGTGTGTGTGTGTGTGTGTGTGTGTGTGTGTGTGTGCGTGCGTGTGCGTGTGCGTGCGTGCGTGCGTGCGTGCGTGCGTGCTTGTGTGTGTTTCTGTGTCAGACTGGAGGCTGGAATCTAACAGGTTCCTGGGATAAGGAAAACTTCCAGGAGGTCTTACGCCTGGTCTCTGGTCCTTACAGAGGCCAGCCTTTCTTCAGTGTTGGAGTCAGTGTCGACCCCAAGAGCTCCAACAGTAACATTATACAGGTATTGAGCTGTTACTTCTATAACATACACTCACGTTGTGAGCTTGTAGATCAGCTGTTTTCAAATAGCCAATGTACAGTATGTGTCCCTGTGTCCGTCTGTTCGTTTAGAGTAGGACCTTTGACCCTGCTGTTTACACAATTGACGCCTGTGGCTGACACACACACACACACACACACACACACACACACACACACACACACACACTAGTAAGAGAGTGGCGGCACACTTTGATCTCGCCGCAAAGCGGGTGCCTATGGGCTATAGTTCCAAACATTGGAACTATCCCATTGAGATAGAATGAGCACTTCCGCATTCCATTGTTACAGTGGGAGTCAACGCTATTGTGCCGCCACTCTCTTACTAGATTACTCTGAGATGCACGTCACACGGACATGACACTTGTATAGAGGGTATGCGTTTGACATCATCATCGTACCCGGGAAGTTATGCAGGAATGCACTATACTTTCTGGCCTTGACAGCCCATTCATCCAAACAGAAAAGTCCTATCTGATTGGACCACTCAATTTGACACTCACTTACCTGCATGCTTGTACCCTCTATTGATAATGATAATACTGTATATGTAGGGCTGATTTTGACTTGACTTGACTTGACTGTGTTTCGTTTTCATAGTAATATATGTCCAGTTTGCGGTGCACCCACACCCTAGGCATAGGGCCTATAGTTAGTAATGTGTGAAGAATGAAGCATGAAAGAATGCCCATATAGTGACATCATTCACTCTGCTCAATTCCAAATATTGAGAAGGGCTGTATTTGTTGTTCTCCTATTGGCTGATTCTCTCCCGCTAGGTGGACCAATCAGGGCTTTTCCTACCGTCCAGGGACTACTACCTCAACAAGACAGCCAATGAGAAGGTCAGCCTGACAATTACGTATGACACCTGTGTAAAACTAGGAAAATACTTTTTAATAGTCAATTAAATAAAAAATATGAATATGCTGCCCAGTGATAACAGCAGAAGACTGTGCACTGTGTACTGGTCAGCTCCCAGTGACCAGCAGTAGAATACATATTGATTAGAATCTAATCATTAGATCAAATAATCTAACAACTGAATAATATGGATGAATAATGTTGATTTTATAACATAGGATTGCTGTTGGGTGGAAACCATGTACTGTATGTCCAAAACCGTTACCTTTCAGGAAATAATAACCTGTGTTATAATTAATCCAAGGTAGTTATTATTTAGTCACAAGCTCTTGTTCCATCTATTAAATATGTATAAAACCGTCTTCACCACTTTCACTTTCAAGATTTGGCAAAAGTAGCGAATGCATTGTTGGCTTATAGATAGCTATGTGTTGCTACTTTTGCACAGTTCTCTTGTACAACAAAGTAGGACCGTAATTTACACAGCAACATAAAAAAATCACACTTGTAGGAAGTCAGGGACACACAGAGTTTTGGGGGCATGTTGATGTTCTCATGTCTGTGTAAAATGAAATACAAGATGTATTTATATCAGCCAGATGACGTCTTACGTCATCTTTTACTGACCTAAACAAACTGACAAAGATATACATCTTAACGACCGCCAGGATTAATTAATCTATATTTATCGCGCATTGCCACGGTTTTCCGCTTCAAACCCTTATTTTGAAGAGCCAAATATCCGTAACCGGGTGTTACGATGACATACAGTAATGCTGTGTGTTGTTGTTCTCTCGCTCGGTGCAGAAAAAACCCGACCGCGAGTATCACAGCGCCTGCTGTCGGCTGTTGAAAAACCTTGTTTTCACCAGAAACGACATTCATTGCGCCGATTTGGAGATACAGGCCACTGAAAGCAGCACATAGAGTGCAAGTGGATGCGAGCGCATCTTCAAAATGGCCGCGGCCACTTACACTGTGACGCTAACGATTCTATCCGATCAAAACGTGGATTAAAGAATATACATCCTAGAAAACGTAGGCTACGGTGTCTGGCGGGCTGCCAGACTAGCGTTTCTGGCAGGCTCCGTGTTTTAACTAACTACCCTAAACATAAACAAACATTAAAGTCCATAGACTTGGCCTGCGACGGGGACTTTATAATTGGGCTCTAAAGAAAGATTAAAAGTCCATTGACATGGCTGCCACATGACATGAATTTTGGAAAGCCATGCATTGGAGAACTTTAAAACAGAGTTATACAAAGTGCTTTCCAGTGGCATATAAAAAGGCAATACATCAGTTAAGAGGCACTTACTGGAATAAAACAATAGAAATAAAGTGTTACAGCATTACACAGAAGAAATAAATGAACAATACAATACAACAATTCTACATAATGAAGACAATACAATAGATCTAGGGGAAAGCCTGTGTGAATAGGTGGGTTTTTAACAGTGATTTAAAAAGAGTCCCTCAGGTTCTGGGGTAGGGCATTCATAGATAGATCTATGCAAGGCCTCTGCCACACATGAAGTGAACAACATAAGGATTCCAACGCTGCCGTTGTAGGTGCTGTCAGCGTACCTGGACTACATGGTGGAGCTGGGTCTGCTGCTGGGCGGAGACAGGAACGCCACCCGGCCTCTGATGGAGCAGATCCTGGAGTTCGAGACGGAGCTGGCTTCCATCCAGGTCCCTCAGGAGGAGCGGAGGGACGAGGAGAAGATCTACCACAAGATGGCCGTCTCTGAGCTGCAGGTATACCGTAGTAACCGTACCGTCTCTGTCTCTACCTGTCTCTGTCTCTACCTGTCTCTGGGTCTCACCCTGTACCTGTCTCTCTGTCTCACCATGTACCTGTCTCTGGGTCTCACCATGTACCTGTCTCTCTGTCTCACCCTGTACCTGTCTCTCTGTCTCACCATGTACCTGTCTCTCTGTCTCACCCTGTACCTGTCTCTGGGTCTCACCATGTACCTGTCTCTCTGTCTCACCCTGTACCTGTCTCTCTGTCTCACCATGTACCTGTCTCTGGGTCTCACCCTGTACCTGTCTCTCTGTCTCACCATGTACCTGTCTCTGGGTCTCACCCTGTACCTGTCTCTCTGTCTCACCATGTACCTGTCTCTGGGTCTCACCCTGTACCTGTCTCTCTGTCTCACCATGTACCTGTCTCTCTGTCTCACCCTGTACCTGTCTCTGGGTCTCACCCTGTACCTGTCTCTCTGTCTCACCCTGTACCTGTCTCTCTGTCTCACCCTGTACCTGTCTCTGGGTCTCACCCTGTACCTGTCTCTCTGTCTCACCCTGTACCATGTCTCTGGGTCTCACCCTGTACCTGTCTCTGGGTCTCACCCTGTACCTGTCTCTCTGTCTCACCATGTACCTGTCTCTCTGTCTCACCATGTACCTGTCTCTCTGTCTCACCCTGTACCATGTCTCTGGGTCTCACCCTGTACCTGTCTCTGGGTCTCACCCTGTACCTGTCTCTCTGTCTCACCCTGTACCATGTCTCTGGGTCTCACCCTGTACCATGTCTCTGGGTCTCACCATGTACCTGTCTCTCTGTCTCACCATGTACCTGTCTCTCTGTCTCACCATGTACCTGTCTCTCTGTCTCACCATGTACCTGTCTCTCTGTCTCACCCTGTACCTGTCTCTCTGTCTCACCCTGTACCTGTCTCTCTGTCTCACCATGTACCTGTCTCTCTGTCTCACCCTGTACCTGTCTCTCTGTCTCACCCTGTACCCGTCTCTCTGTCTCACCCTGTACCTGTCTCTCTGTCTCACCATGTACCTGTCTCTCTGTCTCACCATGTACCTGTCTCTCCGTCTCACCCTGTACCTGTCTCTCTGTCTCACCATGTACCTGTCTCTCTGTCTCACCATGTACCTGTCTCTCTGTCTCACCCTGTACCTGTCTCTCTGTCTCACCCTGTACCTGTCTCTCTGTCTCACCATGTACCTGTCTCTCTGTCTCACCCTGTACCTGTCTCTCTGTCTCACCCTGTACCTGTCTCTCTGTCTCACCATGTACCTGTCTCTCTGTCTCACCATGTACCTGTCTCTCTGTCTCACCCTGTACCTGTCTCTCTGTCTCACCCTGTACCTGTCTCTCTGTCTCACCATGTACCTGTCTCTGGGTCTCACCCTGTACCTGTCTCTCTGTATCACCATGTACCTGTCTCTCTGTCTCACCATGTACCTGTCTCTCTGTCTCACCATGTACCTGTCTCTCTGTCTCACCATGTACCTGTCTCTCTGTCTCACCATGTACCTGTCTCTCTGTCTCACCATGTACCTGTCTCTGGGTCTCACCCTGTACCTGTCTCTCTGTCTCACCCTGTACCTGTCTCTCTGTCTCACCCTGTACCTGTCTCTCTGTCTCACCATGTACCTGTCTCTCTGTCTCACCCTGTACCTGTCTCTCTGTCTCACCATGTACCTGTCTCTCTGTCTCACCATGTACCTGTCTCTCTGTCTCACCATGTACCTGTCTCTCTGTCTCACCCTGTACCTGTCTCTCTGTCTCACCATGTACCTGTCTCTCTGTCTCACCATGTACCTGTCTCTCCGTCTCACCCTGTACCTGTCTCTCTGTCTCACCATGTACCTGTCTCTCTGTCTCACCATGTACCTGTCTCTCTGTCTCACCCTGTACCTGTCTCTCTGTCTCACCATGTACCTGTCTCTCTGTCTCACCCTGTACCTGTCTCTCTGTCTCACCCTGTACCTGTCTCTCTGTCTCACCCTGTACCTGTCTCTCTGTCTCACCCTGTACCTGTCTCTCTGTCTCACCATGTACCTGTCTCTCTGTCTCACCCTGTACCTGTCTCTCTGTCTCACCATGTACCTGTCTCTCTGTCTCACCATGTACCTGTCTCTCCGTCTCACCCTGTACCTGTCTCTCCATCTCACCCTGTACCTGTCTCTCCGTCTCACCCTCTTCGGTCTCTCTGGGGGGGGGGGGGGGGGGGGTCCCGAATTGTCAAATAATTGCACGCGACGCCTCACAAGGTGTTGTGAGCATGTACGTACATCAGCTATTTTCACACTATTTATCCGTGGAACCGAGTCAAAGTAAATAGAATGCCTCAACTCATATACAATTCCAAGTGCTTATCAGGATGGGGGCGTCCCCCCCAGTACACATTATGATTCTTTTGGGGGGTTGCGGCCTAAAAAGGTTGAGAACCACTGCACTACCTGTCTTTCTCTATCATCTTTACGTGTAAGAGCATTATATTTAATGTAATCATATTAATATAGGCAGCATAATATTACATGTCTGTGCGCATTGCTGTAGTATGCAGTAATGAGTTATTTTGTAAAGAGTATGATTGCTATATTTAATATTATGTTTGTATATCCAGATGTGTTCATATTATTTTAATGTGTATGACTTATTATAGTCGATATGGCACGTGTACATTTCCAGACGTTGTGTCCGGCAGTAGAGTGGCTGGACTTCCTGTCTGCGTCTCTCTCTCCGCTGGAGCTCAACGAATCAGAGCCTCTGGTCCTTTACGCCAAGGAGTACCTGGTTCAGCTGTCAGAGCTCATCAACAAGACTGACCACAGGTTCATACACACACACATGCACACACACACACACACACACACACACACACACACACACACACACACACACACACACACACACACACACACACACACACACACACACACACACACACACACACACACACACAAACAAACAAACAAACAACTAAATACACAACTTTAGTTTGTACAAATAATATATTTGTCTTTTTTCTCTGTCTGTCTCTGTCTCTGTCTCTGTCTCTGTCTCTGTCTCTGTCTCTGTCTCTGTCTCTGTCTCTGCCTCTGCCTCTGCCTCTGTCTGTCTGTAGCTTGCTGAACAACTACATGATCTGGTCACTGGTCCAGAAAGGTGTGTCCAGTTTGGACCAACGCTTTGAAAACGCACAAGACAAACTACTGGAGAGTCTGTACGGAACCAAAAAGGTGATGCTGCTACTAGTATTGTCACTAGTATGTCTACTAGTCATATATCAGCCACCAGTTCTACTACGTGTTACTGCTACTGAACACTGCTACTTCTACTACAGATATACGACCACCGAGCGAGCTACTACTTTTATTTCTACTACTGACAACTACTATACTACAGAATACTATTATCACCACCAATACAATAGACCAGCGGTCCCCAAACTGTTTTGGCTTTGTCTTCTATGTCAGTCGTTCTTCGATTTTTCAAAAACAGCAGACCTACAAGCTCGTAGCTGAGCTTGTAGATCTGCTATTTTTCAATAGCTAAAGCATAACATAAATGCTAACACCAAAAGGGCTTCCCGGCCCAAAATGCGTTAATCTTATTGAATTTGGCCGAAAAATATATATATATTTTTAAATATGATTATGGCAAATAATCATGGAATGTCACTCACTGCACTGCACTGCTGTATATACTCCCACAGCTGCTCTATACACCTCCTTACAGCTGTGCTTACCGGATTTTGCCGTTTGCGCTAAATAAGACCATAAAACCGCCATTTACCCTTTTCAAGTCACGCAACCCCCTTGAGGGCGTTTGCGCACCACAAGGGGGTGCACGCGCACACAGACCATATTCACACCACGGCCATGTTGGCACTTTGCATTGAACAAGCAGGCTGTACCCAAGGACTGTCTAAAGAGGACGAGACGCGAAGGCCGTACGGGCGACGCCCTGTTGCTCACATGGAAGGAAAGAAAGTTGAGACCAGGAAGTTGTACATGCACAAATTTGGGCATGTACAACGTCCTGGTCTCAACGGCGCATGTTTCTTTGAGCAACATGGTCGTCGCCCGTACGGCCTTCGCGTCTCGTCCTCTTCAGACAGTCCTCGAGGTGGACCCTGCCATTGACTTGACAGCAAGATGGCTGCCATGTGAATACGGTCTATTGCTTATAGTATTAGTAATGTTGCTGTTTATGGTTCCAGTCGTGCACTCCTCGCTGGCAGACATGCATTGGGAACACAGACGACACCATGGGCTTTGCTCTGGGAGCGCTCTTCGTCAAACACACCTTTGACAAACACAGTAAAGAGATAGTAAGTATCATTCGCCGTCGTCACTATAACCCATTCTGACCTGAGATCAGATTCATACGAGGTTTCCACTGGACACACACTGGTCTGATTAACCCAGTCTGACCTGAGATCAGGTTCTAAAAATGTCAGTCGTTCTTTGATTTTTCAAAATAGCAGACCTACAAGCTCGTAGCGCGACACTCGGTGGCGCGCTATGAGCTTGTAGGTCTGCTATTTTTCAATAGCTAAAGCATAACATAATGCTAATACCAAAATGGTTCCCGTTCACTGCCTGCCTGTCACTGCCTCTCTCCCTGTCTTTACCTCTGTGTCTCTCTCTTTGTCTCTCTGTCCCTGCCTCTCTCTCCCTGTCTGTCAGGCTGAAGAGATGATCAATGGGATTCGATCAGCGTTTAAAGAATCGCTGGACAAACTAACTTGGATGGACGGACAGACAAGACAGGCTGCGAAAGACAAGGTGAGGGGGGTTGGGGGGTTGTAATTGTGTGTTATATTGATTATATCAAAGCCAGCTTTTGTTTAATTGAAAAAGTTACACAGTATACTTTAATTAATTAAACCCTATTAACCCATTTTGACCTGGGAACAATGTCTTCTAAATCCTGACAGTTTTCTTGAAAAAAGCCATGTTTTTCTATATCAGTCGTTCTCAAACACTTTCATGTCACTTTTCACGATTCTTCAAAAATAGCAGACCTACAAGCTCATAGAGCTATGAGCTATGAGCTTGTAGATCTGCTATTTTTCAATAGCTAAAGCATAACATAATGCTGACACCCAAAATGGGTTAAACCCTATTAACTACCTAAAACTCAACTGGAACAAATCAGAAATAATCATCATCGGCCACCGACTCCCTCACCCCGCTCCACCCAGGACTTCTCGCTCGACAGCAACGGCTCCCGTGTGTCACAGCAACCTCCACACACATCCGCACACCTATAAGGTGCTGCCGAAACCCTCATCCAGGCCTTCATCTCATCCCGGGCTGGACTATTGCAATAGCATCCTCTATCTACGGCCTACTACGGTATCATCTAAAAGTAAACCCTCAATAAACTCCAATCTGTCCAAAACACCTCCACACCGCTCCAGAGATCACATCATCACACCAGTCCTTCATGACCTCCTCTAGCTCCCTGTCAGGCTGTCCCCAAACATTCAAGGTTCGAATGTTCGCTCGTTAGGGTTGGCACTCGAATCTTAATTAATGGGCTTGAACCATTCGTTTTTATTTCATTTTCATTTTTTATTAACTCGAAAATATATCTCGGCGAGAATGCGATTATGAGCGTGTCAAAACGGTCACGGTGACGGAGGTTCTGCTTTTGCCCTGTGCCCACTGCAATGCGCTTCTGAAGCTGCATTCATACCTTGAGAGTACACAGGTGGAACACATTAACGAGTGACAGCTAACGAGCAAGCTATGCTGTTGTCTTAGCTGAATGAATTAGAAACAAATGGTCCGGATGTTCGCTCGAAAATTCCTGCCGAAGTTCGAGTCCTAAAAAAAGGTCTAGGGTACAGCCTTATAGCTCCCTGTCAAACAAAGAATTGACTTCAAAGTACTCCTCCTCACCACCTACAAGGCACACTGCCCAACCTGGCTACCCTCCTCCTCCTCGAGCCACATGTCCCATCCCGTTCCCTCAGGTCCAGAGTCCTTAAGATCCCCAAAAACGTATCCTGGGGCGACAGGGCTGCCCCCTCCCGACCCTCTGAAATGCACTCCCCAAACATGGCCTCCACACATGTATAAAGCGTCTTTTGAGTACTTAAAAATAAATCCCAGTCAATTATTAATATCATTACCTTGTCTTTTTTATCCATATCTGTGTGTCTCTCCATGTGTCTCTGTGTCCTCGTGTCTCTCTCTCTCTTTGCCTGCATGTCTTGGGTGTAGGCAGACGCTATCTATGATATGATTGGCTTCCCAGACTTCATCCTGGACTCCAAAGAACTAGACGATGTTTATGACGGGGTGAGTGACATCACGCGACGCCGCTATTAAATATTGGGTGGCATAGTTTTGTACTTTTATTTTATTTTTTATGTGTCTATAGAGTTAACAAACATTTAGTGCCGGAAGTGCATCAAAATAGGAGCTCTGGGGTGCCCGGAGTTGTTCGCTTTTACTCTGAAAGCCATGAACCGGAAACACTTTCCTAAAAAAGTTGACTTGACAGAGTTGACCTAACATCCGGATCGTTTTAATTTATACGATATATGATCCAAAAAGCGTTCATATTTTGCGGGAGAGACGGATGAGGAGCAGAAATGAAGCGCCAGCATATCGATCCATTCATAACCACGGAGAGCGCCCTGGATTAGGAGATACGAGTCATTCTTTCCGCCGCGCTAACATGCGAGTCAATGACAAGCTAATAATTGCACAGAGCGTTAGCGTACGGCAAGCGAAAAGCGAAATGCCAAAAAAAAAAGAGGAAACATTCTGAATATTCTTATCTCGCCCCGTATCATTGAGGATGCGCTATGACGTACAGACACGTTCAAGGCTACAATAGTTTCTAATCCTTATGACGGCCTCATACGTCGTATGTAAAAATTGTGTTAAACACACTCAAATCAGCCCCTCCCCTTATTATTATACAACGGCGCAGCTTAGGTGGGTGGTGCTAAGGGGAAAACCAGGTATATTTAATGAACTTTCTGTATACCTTTTTGAAAAAAGATCTTCCTCCTAGTATAATCAAAATACCAGATGATCATGTTTTCTTTGGGGGCACTCCGTCTTTAATATATGCAATGATATCATTTATGCACTCTGTCCGTCAGTGTGTGCGTGCGTCCTTCCGTCCGTCTGTCTGTGAACAGCTAATCTCCGGCACCGTTAACCCGGTCGATACCAAACTTTGCACACACACACTCCCTGGATGCCAACGATGAACCTCTGCCCCAAATCTTCCAGAACAGCCTGTTATATAGAGCCACCAGGAGGCCGACTTTTGTAAAACAATGTTTTTGATATTACTCCTCCAGATTTTGTCCAAAAATCCCGCAAATCGTTACACACTATCTCTATAGTCATGTGCTCAAGACGGATCTGTCCGATATTTCATATTCCATCCTAATTGGCTAACATTGGCTTTCAGAGTTTGCAGGATTGGCCCGTTTTGAACAAAAAGCCTCAAATCATGAACGCAGCGTGCAATTTTCGTAAAATCTGTCTGACTTGTGCTTTTGTTTGAAATGTACCCATTCTACATACTGTTGACGTATATTCTCGATCAAGACTCTGTGCCGTGTAGACCAATCAGCGGTATTTCTCTCAAAAGGATCCAGACGGAGTGATTCAACCAGTTTGTAGCATCAAGTTTTATTTGACCAAAGTTACTCTCAGTTGACAAAGTTCAGGAGACAAAGGTCCCAAACATGGAGTTTACACAATGTAAAGTCTCTTCAAATCTACTTACACGGAGTGAACACAAGTTAACAAGATGAAACCTGCAGCCTATAGACCGATTCCGTAGCTGGTCTCATGGTCGCAGCCTACGTATTTCCTGTAGGCGGACTCGACGTAGCTGCGGGGGTAAAACCCTCACCAGGCGCACCTCTTCCACTACAGTGAACGGCAGAGTGACTGATGTTAGTTTGCCTCAAACTTTACTCCTTTACCTGCTTTTTTACTAACACTAACATTACAAAGATGCCCAGAACATTGAGATGAACCTGTGTAGTTTATGGCTGCTCCAACAGTAGTGGCAACATAAAAATAAAAATAAAACGGAATGTCTAATATCCACCGCCGTGGCGGAGACCAGAGCCATTGAGTAATGGTTGAGACGAAGCAGTGAAAGATACATAACGCCAGTCTTACCCAATACCAAATATTTCTGTTTTATTAACACAAGGCTGCTGTACTTTATACCTCATACTTTAAATGCTTAGTATGAGGTATAAAATACAGCAGCCTTGTGTTCATAAAACAGATAGATTGGGTATTGGGTAAGACTGAAATTATGTATCTTTCAGGACCCTTCACTGCTTTGTCTCAACCATTACTCAATGGCTCTGGTCTCAGCCACCGCGGTGGATATTTTGACATTCCGTTTTTTTTTTTTTTTATGTTGCCACTACTGTTGGAGCAGCCATAAACTACACAGGTTCATCTCGATGTTCTGGGCATCTTTGTAATGTTAGTGTTAGTAAAAAAGCAGGTAAAGGAGTAAAGTTTGAGGCAAACTAACATCAGTCACTCTGCCGTTCACTGTAGTGGAAGAGGTGCGCCTGGTGAGGGTTTTACTCCCGCAGCTATGTCGAGTCCGCCTACAGGAAATAAGTAGGCTGCGACCATGAGACCCGCTACGGAATCGGTCTATATGCATGACAATGGACCTGCCCTTTCCCAAACCTGGGAGGTGGGTCTTGAAATGTCCCACCTTTACTAAACAATCAGTGGTAAGGCCTAGTCTAGGTGACACACAAAATAGCCTGCATGTGTTAAACCACAAAATGAAACATATTTACCATTTATAAGAATAACTCTGCAATGTTTTACATTCAAATACCTTTATAGTTCAATCTTAAACAAACGGAATGTGAAACTAAGTAATGAAATACAGAATATATTATTAACAGTTTAACTGATTTAAACACAATTACATTCTATGTTAAAAGGAGTGGAGTGGATCTCCCAGAACACACCCACACAGCTGTTTGGATTTCAGTGGAGACCATATTACTTGTGAGATAAGCCTGTCTCCACCCCCTGGGGTGCGGAGAGCAATTTAACAGAGACCCTGTTTTTACAGGGCCTAGTTGTAAAATACTGTAAGCAGTTTTACTCTGTTCTATGACTGTGTGAACCTTATGTACCCAAGATAACCTTAACAAATTGGGGTAGTTAATGTTCAACCTAGGGATTGAAGGATGGCTCCCAAAAATAGTAACTGCCTCTGGGGCAAGTTTCTAACCGTGAGATCTTCCCCAGAACCAGTTCTCGGGACACTTTAACCTATACCAGATTTATGACAATGTGGCCTCTGTTTAAGACATGAGCTATCAAATTATACATCACTGTGAACAACATTTTCAATCAATCAATGAATGGCCAGGTCATACATTCTATCTGCTGTCTACCTACTGACTGTCTACGTTGTTCTATTCCATTCCGTTCTATTTCAGTATGAGGTCACAGCTGACAACTTCTTTCAGAACATGTTGAACTTTTACAACTTCTCAGCGAGGGTGATGTCAGACCAACTCCGCAAGACTCCCAACAGAGACCAGTAAGACACTCACTCACTCACTCACTCACTCACTGTCACAGTGCGGGGCAGAGAGGTGTAGGACCCAAGCACAGACAAAGGCAGAGGACAGGCAGGTCGAATACAAGGGGGTTTATTAACTAAAAACCGGAGATCAGGAACATACACTGGAACACGAGGAAACAAAGAAAAACTAGGAGCACAGGGAAACAATAAAAACATGGAAAAAAGCAAAATAAACACTGATTTACAATCTACAAACGAACAACAGACTAAAAACAAAAGGGCATACTTATAGACAAGGGTTAACTAGACACAGGTGAACACCACAGACAATCAACAGAACTAAGGTGGAAACACTGGCAATCACAGGACTAGTGAGACAAGACAGGAACAGAACTACAGGGGCAGACAGGAAGGCACAAAACAAGATTACAAAATAAAGGTTCACAGTGTAAAGCAAAACTGTAACTAAGAAACAGGGAAAAACACACCAACTCAAAACAAAGGAACACAGGAAAAATACAACAGGGATACAGAACACGGGCACAGAAGTCACGGACTCACTCACTCACTCCTCTCCCCTCCCCTCCCCTTCTCCTCTCCTCTCCAGGTGGAGTATGACTCCTCCTACAGTAAATGCATACTACATGCCCACCAAGAATGGTATTGTGTTCCCAGCTGGCATCCTACAAGCTCCCTTCTACGCCCGCGACCACCCAAAGTACGTTGATCTACATGTGTCTGTCTGTCTGTCTGTCTGTCTGTCTGTCTGTCTGTCTGTCTGTCTGTCTGTCTCGTTAGTGTCAGGGTCAGGGTTAGGCTTCGAACATGCTCTGTGCTGTCCATGTTTCATGGCCGCCTCAATGCTTTTCCAATGGAAGTCACGTGGTTTGACCAAACAGTTGTGTGTGATCGGGGGAGGGGGGGGGGGGGGGGTCAAACCACGTGACTTCCATTGGAAAAGCATTGGGGCGGCCCTGAAACAGACAGGCAGAGCACAGCACAGTTGTCCTTTATGTGTGTACGAAGCCTTAGAGCTGGGGTTCGTTGGTTGTGGAGAATTCCACATGAAACCCAGCCAGTTAATATAACATTTTCTTACATAAAATGTGTTAATTCATGTAACATTTAATTACTTAATCAATCAATGTAGCATTTGGACAAAGGACAACATTGTAACCAGTGATGATTGTGTTGTGTTTTCAGAGCGCTGAACTTTGGAGGGATCGGAGTGGTCATGGGACATGAACTCACACACGCCTTCGACGACCAGGGTGCGTTCAATCACATCCCACCTGTGTGACTCTGTGTCGGTTGTGAGCACGACGATGATGAGACTAACCTGTCTGTCTGTCTGTCTGTCTGTCTGTCTGTCTGTCTGTCTGTCTGTCTGTCTGTCTGTCTGTCTGTCTGTCTGTCTGTCTGTCTGTCTTTCTGTGTCTGTGTCTGTGTCTGTGTCTGCCTGCCTGCCTGCCTGCCTGCCTGCCTGCCTGCCTGTCTGCCTGTCTGTCTGTCTGTCTGTCTGTCTGTCTGTCTGTGTCTGTGTCTGTGTCTGTGTCTGTGTCTGTAGGCAGGGAGTATGATAAGACGGGTAACCTGCGTCCGTGGTGGCAGAACTCGTCTCTGGAGTTCTTTAAGAAGGAGACAGAGTGCATGGTGGAGCAGTACAACAGCTACACGGTCAACGGAGAACACATCAACGGAAAGAACACACTGGGAGAGAACATTGCTGACAACGGAGGACTGAAGGCTGCTTATAATGTCAGTATACCGCTGTTATTAATGTGACAACTAATAACTATAACATATACTTATGTAAGCACCTTAAAGCTAGTAACACTACAAGGCTAAGAAACCTGAGAAAGGACCTAGTCTTAAATTGTGCTAGTTATCCGCTATATTCAAATTGCCTCGTGGGTGGATGGTGGACATCACAAACATAACATCCAGACTTGCACACATGTGGGACATTACAGGCAGCAGTGTTTAATAGTCCGGCAGCCGACAGGCTTCTTTTGATTAAAGTGGGAAATTTGTATATAGTCTTTTTTATTGGCCTAAAATATTGTCTATATACATACATTAATAACATCCTATGGCAGGCAAAATTGTCAAAAATGTCAAACTTTCCTTATGCTTTAAGTAGCATGTGACATGTCAAATTAGGGGGTTCTCATGATTCTGAATTGTCATGACAAATGTGATGAGGTCAGCACAAATGTGATGAGGTCAGCACATTTTGTGGCTATGGCTGTTATTAGCTCAAGGAGTGTATTTTGTGCAAAACTAATGCTTGGAATGGATTCAGAATCATGAAAACACCCTAGTTTGTCACATGCTATGTACTTAAAGCAAAAGGAAAGTTTTACATTTTTGCCAGCCATAGGATGTTAATGGTAGGGTCACAAAAAACCCCTATAAAGAAATTGCCCAATAGTGACAGCAAGTGGATTCATTAATGTATGTATATAAACAATATTTTAGGCCAATAAAAAAGACTATATACTGTAGTATATACCAAATGTCCCACCCGTACACCTCGACTGCCTGACTATAACACTTCAAAAGGCCACATCTCGGTGGCCATTGCTCTGATCGCAATATAGGACCGGATTTGAAGGCTGCTACGCGTCCTGAACATCTCGTATGAATTAAGTTTGATTGATTGATGATGATAGTCTGAGATGCGTTCATAAAGGACTAAAATGGGTTTGTATAGTGTATATAAATCAAAGTTTTACTTTGATTTATATACACATATGGTAATGCTAATGATGTGAATACCATCTCCCAGGCCTATAGGAGGTCCTGGGTGTAATGCTATACTAATATGAATACCATCTCCCAGGCCTATAGGAGGTCCTGGGTGTAATGCTATACTAATATGAATACCATCTCCCAGGCCTATAGGAGGTCCTGGGTGTAATGCTATACTAATATGAATACCATCTCCCAGGCCTATAGGTCTTGGGTGTAATGCTATAATAATATGAACTAGAATTTCGCGGGCCTGCGGCCCGCTCATCCTAGCGCATCCTCGATGCATGGCAAATGGGAAGAAGGCAATAGCGGGAGGGCGATGCGAGTGCTGTACTGTACCCCTTTGTACTGTACTGCACTCCTTAGTATTGTACTGCACTCCTTAGTATTGCACTGTACTGTACTGTTATTGGTGTTGTTATTATTGTTGTTGTTGTTATTATTATTGTTATTATTACATTGATTATTGTTCTGATGTGAGCTTGTTTGTAAATGAGTGAGTTTACAAAGAAGCTTATTGTTATTATTATGATTATTATTAGTAGTATTGTTATTGTTATTATTACATGGATTCCAAAATAGCTAAATATAAAAATATATATATTTTATTATTGACATTTTTACAAACAAATGAAGTAGCTGCCCACTTAAGCACCCTGACCACTGCAACAATGACATTAGCACCCCTCCCCACCCCAAGGATGGGCCTATAGGTGAGGAATGTTGTTTTTCCAGTTCTAGATGGGAGATCATTAAGATGCTGCTGCATCCTGTATTAAGATGCATCCTTACTTCCTTTCAAGCAATGGAATTTAATTGAATGCCTGGAAATGTACCATTGTTTTGTCTGTAACTATATACCCCCCTTTGCCCCCCGCGGCGCCGGGCCTGCAAATCCAAAAGTAGTGTGAATATTTCCACAGCCTAATTACTAAAGGATAAACTATCAGTCTTATCCGAAATCTGTCAATCTTTGTCAACTCAGCACGTGTTGACAACGCATTGTAAAAGTAGTGTGAATATTTCCACAGCCTAATTACTAAAGGATTGTGACTGTGGGGTGACAGACATACAGTCTGACATACAATAGGCTACACGTGTGCACAGTTAATAAACAATGACCTAATATGTCCAGAGTTCCTAAATTAACATAGTTGGATTTTAACAGAAAGACAATGCCATAAATCAGTGAAAGTGAGTGACAGACTCAACAGTAGCACACAGCATGCAAGGCATGCAAACATGTTTCTCCAGCTGAGATTTAGGCCCTTTCCCAATTCCTTTTGTAACCCTACCCCTCAGCCCTTGCCCCTTCCCCTTGTCCCTACATAATGAGTGTCAAGGGGTAGGGAAATAAATCATCCCCCTAGGAATTGGAACGTCCCTAAATATTGAACGTCCCTTGTAGAAATTGATATACAACCTGTTCTCAGAAAATAGCTGATCTGCAAGCTCACTACAGGCCAGTGGTCCCCAAACTTTGATGGCATTTCTGTCTCTAGGACCCCCAATTTATATTGTAAAATCAATGTTAATTAACTCTGAGAGTGTACAAACTATCATTTAGCCCATAACCCACTTTGGAAACTACTTTCCATTTGATTTAAGCTGTAGAGATGGAACGTAAATATAACATTGCTGTGGTTATGATGAAATAAATATATTGTAATTTTGTCTCATGTTGGTAGCCCACCATGCAGAATGTAATCCAGCTAGATATAGCTCATTCTGACACCTGCTCAACAGTTGTACCTGATTCATTGATTATTGTATTAACAGTTTGTATAGCATGGGTACAGATATATATACAGGGTTAGAAAAAGGAAAAACAATTTACAGTATAGAAAGAAGGGGCTGTGGTCACTGTGTTCATTGTTTTTAATATCATTAAGAACAGAGTCATTTTCTATCAATGAAAATGCCATCGTGATTCATCTCCATCCAATGTACAGTCTGTACAGCAGCTTGCAGTCTGTTCCATAGCTGGTTTGCCTGTGGAAAAAAACAACACCATTGCTAATTAGTTATGTAAGTTTTGCAACTTGTGGGGATTAGTTTAACATTGGTCATGATAAAACCACATCACTGCAGCGATTAGCCAACGTTATGCAGTGACAGCGTTATGTAGGTACAGACAGTAGGCTATTTCGCGGATTTTAAGAGCTCCAAAACTGCAGAATGTTGACATATCGTGGTCTGGGGGGTCGGACTGATGCCTGCTAATAAGATAGCTTGCATCCGAGTTGTATCACCGGCGCACCGGCGATACATAAAAAATAATAAAGCGCCGATGCGGCGCCAAATGAATGGGTAACGTTGTATGAATGCAACGCCCGTATCATATCGTTAGTTCACGTGAGGTAACGTTAACCTTTGCTAGAGATTGCGATATTTTTGGCGATGCAGATTTTTAATACATTCAAATAATATTGGTTATTATAATATTTTTCCATAATAAAGGACATAAAAGGCTTCTTACCTCGTCCGCCTTTCAGCACTCAGTGATGTTGCTCCGTTTGAAGTCCCGTCGAGATTCTAGCCCTAACCCTCAGCCCTACCCCTCCATCCAAAGACAATTGACAATTGTGTTCACGTGAGGGGGAAGGGTTATCTCAATTGTCTTTGGAGCGAGGGGTAGGGCTGAGGGTTAGGGCTAGAATCCCCTTCGTTTGAAGGGATATCTCGACGGGACTTCAAACGGAGCAACATCACTGAGGGGCAGTGAGGGCTGAAAGGCGGACGAGGTAAGAAGCCTTTTATGTCCTTTATTATGGAAAAATATTATAATAACCAATATTATTTGAATGTATTAACAATCTGCATCGCCAAAAATATCGCAATCTCTAGCAAAGGTTAACGTTACCTCACGTGAACTAACGATATGATACGGCGTTGCATTCATACAACGTTACCCATTCATTTGGCGCCGCATCGGCGCTTTATTCTTTTTTATTTATCGCCGGTGATACAACACGGATGCAAGCTAGCTTATTAGCAGGCATCAGTCCGACCCCCCAGACCACGATATGTCAACATTCTGCAGTTTTGGAGCTCTTAAAAGCCGTGAAATAGCCTACTGTACCTTCATAACGCTGTCACTGCATAACGTTGGCTACTCGCGCTGCAGTGATAGCTATGGTTTTATCATGACCAATGTTAAGCTAATCCCCACAAGTTGCAAAACTTACATAACTAATTAGCAATGGTGTTGTTTTTTCCCCCAGGCAAACCAGCTACAGAACAGATTGCAAGCTGCTGTACAGACTATACATTGGATGGAGATGAATCACGATGGCATTTTCATTGATAGAAAATTACTCTGTTCTTAATGATATTAAAAACAATGAACAGTGACCACAGCCCCTTCTTTCTATACTGTAAATTGTTTTTCCTTTTTCTAACCCTGTATATATATCTGTACCCATGCTATACAAACAATAATCAATTAATCAGGTACAACTGTTGAGCAGGTGTCAGAATGAGCTATATCTAGCTGAATTACATTCTGCATGGTGGGCTACCAACATTACAATATATTTATTTCATCATAACCACAGCAATGTTATATTTACGTTCCATCTCTACAGCTTAAATCAAATGGAAAGTAGTTTCCAAAGTGGGTTATGGGCTAAATGATAGTTTGTACACTCAGAGTTAATTAACATTGATTTTACAATATAAATTGGGGGTCCTAGAGACAGAAATGCCATCAAAGTTTGGGGACCACTGGCCTGTAGTGAGCTTGCAGATCAGCTATTTTCTGAGAACAGGTTGTATATCAATTTCTACAAGGGACGTTCAATATTTAGGGACGTTCCAATTCCTAGGGGGATGATTTATCTCCCTACCCCTTGACACTCATTATGTAGGGACAAGGGGAAGGGGCAAGGGCTGAGGGGTAGGGTTAAAAAAGGAATTGGGAAAGGGCCTTAGTGTCTCCATCTCTCTCTGGAAGAGGTTGCACATGACCTATACGGCCACACTGAGGCGGTCCAACACAAACACATGAAGCTTCAGCTGACACAAAACAACACCACGCTGTTTGTTCAAAACACACAATAACTCCTCTCCCACCGACATCATGTGTTAATTTATCTTTAGCCATATAGACTCCATTTGACCCAAATCAACACAATGCTAGCCTGTTTGTCCAAAACACACTATCTGCTCTCCACGTTTCTACTTCGCCACAACCTAATGTTAGTAACAAATCTATTGTTGTAGATTGTGAGAAAGGGATGTCAGAAAGCCAAGCGTTGTCAGTTTACTCACAGCACAGCACAGCACCGTCACTCCTGTCAGCTAGGGTTGAGCTGCAGGGTTGAGCTGCTTAACGACGACACTGTCTGTCAGGCGTACTGTAGTAAATATAGGACTAATATGTGCATGGAATGGATGTGAGTCTGGGTTCAGCTCTTGCAATTGCGGCTGGAGGGCGACTTGACACACACACACACACACACACGCACACACACACACACACAGGGCGATGTGTGGATAAATCACTGAGAGTTGGGAAATGCGCATGCAAGCACAGAATGCACGGGCGTTGACGCGTCGGGCGTGCAAACGATTAAGCACGCACAGGCAAATGTGTTCAGAAGTACAACGATTAAGCACGCACAGGCAAATGTGTTCAGAAGTACAACTATTAAACACGACATTGAGGGGTAAGAAACCATCCCGGTCACGTGGTTCATGTAACGCGTGTCACTGTGAAGGACTGGCCAGTCTGGCCCCAACATGACGATTTGGACGTAGGCTGTTGAGCTTGCGCAACAACAGCGTGTTTCACAAAAGTAATATTTGTAAAGTAAATAAGACATTTGAGTGAATGCAATGTAGCCTATATGTATTCTGGGAGCGTGCAGAAATTATTTTGCATAGAGAGATGTGTGGTAAAAGTGTGGTTCGGTCGGAGAAAGAGAAGGGATAAACGGCCATGTGCTTATGTACCCCCTGTCTATTAGGGTAGCAGGATACCATCTCCCAGGCCTATAGGAGGTCTTGGGTGTAATGCTATAATAATATGAATACCATCTCCCAGGCCTATATGTAGGTCTTGGGTGTAATGCTATAATAATATGAATACCCTCTCCCAGGCCTATAGGTCGTGGGTACAGACGCATGGCGAGGAGAAGAGACTACCAGCTGTCAACCTCACCAATGAGCAACTCTTCTTCGTCGGTTTCGCCCAGGTGGGTGGACAACTGGACAATATAACATCATTAATCGTTACGCAACTTCCTATAGACAAATTCACAGAGGCTTGCACTGGGTGCGGCGGCCATTACTGAGGTGTATACCATTAAGCGCAGCAGCACTGATTAGCTACACCTGGCCTACGGAGCACCTGCTCCATGGATTACCCCTCAGTAATGGCCGCGCCCTGCAGGGCACCCCTCTGTGAATTTGTCTATATATAGGCACTGCTTTCTTCAAATCCCACGTTGTACTCCCACTCCTACAGATTTTTGTCCAAAACTCATAAATCGGCACATAATTAACATAATGTGAACGAAAATCAGTTCTAGAATGCATCATTTTTTTTTGTCAAATAGGTTTGAACAGATTATAAATTGTTACACAAACATTATGATATGATGTAAATTTTTCTTTTATAGAAAACTAAAAAGAATATAACCCATTCTGGGCGGGAACCCCTTTTGGTGTTAGCATTATGTTATGCTTTAGCTATTGAAAAATAGCAGATCTACAAGCTCATAGCGCGCCACCGAGTGGCGCGCTACGAGCTTGTAGGTCTGCTATTTTTGAAAAATCGAAGAACCACTGACATATAGAAACATAGCTTTTTCAGAAAACTGTCAGGATGTAGAAGACATTTTGTAGAATCTGATCTCAGGTCAGAATGGTTAAAACATTTTTTTTAACTCCCATCAGGTGTGGTGTTCTGTGAGGACCCCAGAAAGCGCCCACGAGGGCCTGATGACGGACCCCCACAGCCCCCCCCGGTACCGGGTCATCGGCACGCTGTCGAACTCTCCGGAGTTCTCCCAGCACTTCAACTGCCCCGTGGGGTCGTCCATGAACCCGGGTCAGAAGCGCTGTCAGGTGTGGTAGAAGAGCAGTGGTTCGACAACTTTTTTTCATTTCAAGGACCCTGTGAGAGGGAGGATGACTGATTTAAGCAGTCACACCTGGCCTGAGTCAAACTAGAACTGGACTCAGAGCTGGGTGTGGCTGCGCACCTGTTGTGCATCATGGATTTGATCAAGGCACAACAGGTTAAATCAGTCATCTCCACAAACACTGAGGAGAGAGAGCCTCTGTCCGGACAGTGGAGAGATCGCCTCTCCTGTGTAAACTATTGTGGTGCTTTCTTGAGTTTGTACCTTTATTCCTCCACGTGCAGGGAATTATACACAATAATCTCACATTACACAGGAGAGGCGATCTCCTGAGTGTTTGTGGAGATGACTGATTTAACCTGTTGTGCCTTGATCAAGTCCATGCACAACAGGTGCGCAGCCACACCCAGCTCTGAGTCCAGTTCTAGTTTGACTCAGGCCAGGTGTGACTGCTTAAATCAGTCATCCTCCCTCTCACAGACCCCCAGTTTGGTATACATTAGGTCATGGACCCCCCCCAATAACTCTTTCTTGAGAGTGTACAAAAATGGAACCACATGGAGCCTGCAATAAGGGTCCATCTTGTTCCATTTGTACACTCTCAGAGGCCCCTTTTCCACCGGTTGGTTCCCGATGGGAACCGGTTCAGTTCTTTGTGGTTATGGTCTATGAGCCAGAGCTCCAAAATTGGAACGTTAATTATGAATCGAGTGGGCAAAACTATACCTATATTAGATGGTTATTGCCATGACACTTCCCCAATTGATTACTTACACGAAGACAATGATTTATTGTATTACAAATTTTAAATATGCAAATGAGGCATTATGTAGGAAAATATGCAAAATAATAGAAAATATGAAAAAGCTACTACTGTGGAAGGGTTATCATGTATTAATTTACATGTATTTATCCTATAAACAATTGAATATAGGTCTAGTTTTTCCCACCAATTTTGGAGCTCTGGCTCTTGGACTATAAGAACCAAAAAATAACTGAACCGGTTCCCATTGGGAACCAACCGGTGGAAAAGGGGGTATCAGAGTTGCAGTTACCCGTAAGGGTCCATCTGGTTCCTATAACTATTGGCCATTTCCCCGGGGGAACCCCTGGAACCCCCCTCAAGGACCCCGAGGGTCCCCTGACCCCACTTTGAGAACCACTGTGATAAGAGGAGGCCTCCTCCTGCCTGCTGCTTCTAGTGAGCGTCATGTGGCCGACCGACCGGCCGGCCGACCGACCGTCTGACTGACCAAAACGAAGACAAAAAAGGACACGTTGACATTTCTGGTTCCCATGGAGACGCCCCCCAAACAACACAGTCCCCCAGGCGGTCGTCGAGGACGTGAAACGCAATCATAACCAACCACTTTAAAGGCCTGTTAAGAAAAAGAAAAAAAAGCCAAATATGTTTTTCAGTTTCTTATCTCTCTATCTATATCTAGAGCAGCGGTTCCCAGGCCTTGTCTGGGGAATATATACACGTGCATCTTCAGAGCATGTTTATTTTTAAAAGATGAATCAATCCGTTGTGTGGCCGGGGCTTGGATCAGTGGAACAAACATGGTTTTACTTTAAAGTTCCTACTCATCTGTGTCACCATTAAAACACATGACATTATTTGTTTCATATTAATGTCCACATTATCAATACAATGTCAGTGTTTCGCGAATTATTTGGGGATCTACTTCCTCATGGCCCACAGGTTAGGAATCGCTGATCTAGTCAAATAAATCTTGAGATTAAACAACATATAAAATGGAGACGTGTAGAGTATGAATCTACTGAATTATGACAATAGCCATCCATGGGTTGAGGTTCCCATGGTGACCTGGCTGCCATTGAGAAGTTATTGTTTACTGACACACTTTAATGTTTTGATTTGACAGAAAACCATATGCTGGTTTACCATGTATGGTTTCGTCTGTTTAGGATTGATGAAGATGAGGATGGTTTTAGTTACCGGTAGTTAGTATTCTTTTTGTATGGTGTGTTGGTGCTTATGCACCTATCTAAGGTGTGTGAGAAAGTATAATAGGTTAGGTTAGTGTGTGTGTGTGTGTGTGTGTGTGTGTGTGTGTGTGTGTGTGTGTGTGTGTGTGTGTGTGTGTGTGTGTGTGTGTGTGTGTGTGTGTGTGTGTGTGTGTGCACGCGTGCGTGCACGTGTGAATATTAACAGGAATAAACCAAGCAGAGGACTGCAACACACACGATACCAATGACCCATGACCTTGTGACATCACTGTCCATTCCTATTAGATGTTGAAGCTGCTTCTATTCTTTATATGCTTACTGTGTTCCTCCCGTGTGTGTGTGTGAGTGAGTGAGTGTGTGTGTGAGTGTGTGGGAGTGTGTGTGTGGGAGTGTGCGAGTGAAAGAAAGAGAGGGGTGAATGTGTCCACTGAATTAACCGTGTTTAACTGTTGTCTTTAAAAGGACATTCTCCGTGCAGGAAGTCCATCTGAACTGTATTCATGTGTTGTGGCTCAGCCTTCAGGGGGACAGATTTGACTACAGTCTGTAGTTTGTTATATATTTATTACCCATGTATTAGTAGTAGTAGTACTACAGCAGCTAGTAGTATCAGTACTAGCAGCAGTAATGGAGTCTGTAGTTCATTCCACATTGGGGTTTAAACCACTTAAACCACCCTAGACCAGATCAACTGCACCTGAGTTGACTCTGCACTTGGACCGTGGACCGCTTTCTTTTCTGTCTACACCAGAGCTGGACAGGATAGGGTTTCTCCAAAATCTTTGGAAACGTGGGAAGCCCTGAAATGGGCCGAGGAAGAACTCACACAAACCTTTCAGAAAGATTTTAAAAAAATGAACTGCGCAAAAACCTTGTGTGCCTTTTTATATAAGCTCACGCTCGGCCACTGAACAACAGCGCTGAACTATTGGACATGCGGAAATGGCCCTTATTATGGCACACTGGCATGCTGTAGGACGGTATTTACAGTATGCACTCTACTGAGTGAAAACCCTAAGCAGTCATTGGATGTGTTACTCCCGCCTGTCTATTGATCGACTGTATCTATCTGATGATCTATCTCCCTTTCTCTCTAATCTATCGCCATCTAATCGGCTGTCTCTCCAGAAAGATTGAAAGACTAACTAAATGTATTCATGATTTCACTGAGCCTTGTTTCTAGGCCCAGTGAAATAGTAGAACTCCAATACTACTGCTACTACTACCACTACTACTGTACCGGTACCACTACTAATACCACCACCACCACAACCACCACCACAGAGCAATGCAGTACATACTGGTACCACTACTACTAACAAAGACATGCTGTATATAGTGTAATACATTCTCTTGTATTATGGTGTGCAACTGTGTCAGCAGGTTGTGTGTTTTCATCCCAGTGTCAAACGGGACCTATTATGGTAATTATGCTCATTTCCAGCTCTATATGTTTTTATTCCGGGGGACGCCACTAAACATCTTAAAATGCCCGATTCACAGATTCAACGTATTTATCATAATCTTTCAGGTGGAAACCTTGTGTTCCAAAGCACACACATTCAAAAGTCACATTCGCTTGTTCCAGCTTGTGGATGTGCTTCTTTTGATGCTTTTGAGTGACGCTGTAGTGTGAAGTTGTGCATTAATTTAGTTAAAAACTAAAAAAAAAAGATATATGGGGATAAGAGGTTTCTTCCCCACGGCGATGTTATACTGTCTCTTTGTGCAGTCCTTCATTACAGTCTGTGTCTAAAGGGCTCATACATACGGTACTCCAGTTTTTGGTGATAGGTTATCACCGCGGTGTAGTTTTTAAAGTGTTGGAGAACTACACCATTACGTCAGTCGCGGTGATGATCAGCTATCACCGCGGACACAGACCCATCTCTCTGTTTTTACTATCAGACAAGTCTTTTCACTCTGGAGCTATCACTCCGTTCACTGGTTGGTCTAGAAGTTGGGTAAACCACAGGGAGGCGGGGTCAATCCTTAAGGACATCGCCGCGAGTATGATGGCCTCAACTCTTATCACCGTTTTAGGTATTAAGCTATCACCTAAAACGGTGATAACCTATCACCAAAAACTGGAGTATGTATGAGCCTTGAGTCCTCAACACATCCCTTCATTACAGCCTGTGTCTGAGTCCTCAACACATCCCTTTACAGATGGAACAGCCCCATCTTTTAACATTGGAAACAGAACATTCTGAGATTTTTTGCTCACAGGAATTACTTAGTCATATCATTCATTTATCTCCATATTTTTATCCTTGGCCACATTTAATGCAAACATCTGACAATGTAATATTAATATTATACAGTATATCAGAAAGTCAGGAAAAGCATAAGAGGTCCAACATCTCATGCTGGAAAAGAGTATAGATTTAATAAAAAATCAACCTATAGGCCTATCCAAACAAAAGTAAATTATATTTTACACCCCGGAAGTATATTTCATAATACATTTGTATCATAGATTATATGTTTGGCCGTTCCAAATATATGTTCCTCTCATATATTTAGTCTAAAATACATAGTTATAGTATATATTTTCTATGTCGTCGAGTGACACATTTAAACGAGTGAGGAGCGCTTTATTTCGTTGTTAATGATGTGTCCTTTTTTATGGGTGTTTTAAGTGCCTGAGAATCCGGCAAGTAAAGTGCTCCTCTGTGGGAAATAGATTGTCTCAAACGGTGTTGTTTTTTTGGCAGCAAAGTTCTATTTTAGTTCAGTCATAGTCTTTGGAATGACACTTGATTTAGTTTTAGTCCCATTTTAGTCACCTGGAATGTCTTAGTGTTGGAGTCTGGTTATAGTCGACTAAATCTACAGTGGATTTAGTCAACTAAAATGTATTTTGGCGGGCCTTGATGCCGTCGTAATGGCCGATTTGACACGTGCTGAGAACAGCCGATCTACAAGCGCTGTGAGCTTGTAGATCTGCTATTTTCAGCATGCAACCAAGTATAAAATGACTTGTGTCTTACTTACACTGAATCCTTTGTCCACTAGTCCCTTGCAAACATTTTCGTCTAGTTTTTATTTGTTGACGAAATTGTTTCAAATTTACTTGTGTTCTTGTTGTTAGAAGTGATTCTCAACAAACAATAATAAAATAAAAGTCATGACTCAAGTAATTAAAACTCACTTTAGGATGCTTCACATCTCTACACAAAACTCATGTGTTCTGTTTATAGCTCTCATTCCACCACCAGTCTGTAATCAATGACAAAATAAATAACTATAAATAAATTATCATCACGTCTGCCACTGTCTTCCTTCAATGTTTTCCATTTGCTCAATGGTTTTTAGCAACAACATAGTAACTGTACATATTGACCACCTTACGGCAACCTTCCCCGTGTTTCTTCACTGGTCCGAGCGCAGTTTGCCGGCCACTGCTACAGAGCTGACAATGAGGTTATATCTTCCCTTCTGCTCTGGAGTCAGCCTCAGGGCGGACCAGAGGTAGAAAGCTGTCGTTCCCTGATGTCATCGCTATAGACCGATTCACAGAGGGGTGCCCTGGGCACGGCCATTACTGAGGTGTAATCCATGGAGCAGGTGCTCCGTAGGCCAGGTGTAGCTAATCAGTGCTGCTGCACTCAATGGTACACCTCAGTAATGGCCGCACCCAGGGAACCCTCTGTGAATCGGTCTATAGGGACACATGCTTCAGTAGGCAGGAACTGAGGGTGGCAATGAAGGACCGGGAAGTCTGGCGTAGCATTGTGGAATCCATGATCTCGACCGCGGTCGAAAAATAATGATGATGAATGGTACAGAGACACCGTCAAACAGCAATGCTGCTGTCAAATTATACTGTTAGCAGAATCTGTTGAGGGATTACTATCGTAATTGTTGTGAATTATCTGCATGCTGTCTGACTGGCAGCCTCTGGTGGACATTTTCCATTCCCTGCATCCACAATGACACAGGTGTCTGCCATCACACCACTCAACTCAATGACCAATCACAGTTTAGGTGTGCCCTATATAACCAGCAACTCACCCCACACTCCTCACTCAGTCTCCAGCCTTCACACAGGCAACATGCCATGCAGAACCTGCAGCTCTCACTGAGTAACCTACTGTACAAGCCCTCACTTCTTTGCCATAATAAACCACGGTTTCATGGAGAAATAAACCTGACTTGTTAATTGGGGAACCCTGCTGTAGCAGCTCGGACAACTTTATATAGAAGCGATGTGGGTGGGCTGTGGGACATTCAAAAGAAGGTTTTCTGAAAAGCCCTATGTTTCTATGTATGTCAGTCATTCTCAAACATTTTCATGTCAAGGAGCCCCATAATGTAATTGGCCTCCGACCATAATCTCAGAAGCTGAAGCAACGATTTGAGTAAAAACATTTGCCCTGAAAGAATATATTTTCAAAGATTTGCGCCACATTTTCACGATAAAAAAAAAAAAAGCAGATCTACGAGCTTGTAGATCTGCTATTTTTCATTGGCTAAAGTATAACATAATGCTTAAAACACCAAAAGGGGTTCCCGTTCAGAATGAGCTAATATTGAAGCTAAAAGTGAGGGCAGAAAAATGAAGACGGAAAAGTGAGGACGCTCTTATCTCCTGATAAGAGCACCTCTCACTTCACACGGGTGTGATTTTTTAAAACTAATATTTGTATTACCGGTAGTTATATAGTACTCACTGTGAATGGCACTTTAAGCACACATGTATTACACTGACAGATGTGTAACAGCCATTTTTGGGGGAAATAGTTTGACAGAATAAAATAAACACATGGGGAATTTGGGAATTCAGTACATAGTTGTATCATTATAAAAACAATCTCCTGTAGTACAAGGTGCCATGTAGCTGCTGCCTCCATTACATTCTATTAGTGTTGCGGTTGCCTTTATTTACACTGTAGAGCCTACAATTTGACGTCATTCGAGGTTCGGGGGGGGGGGGGGGGGGGGGTACCGTCCTAATGTCGGCTCTTCGGTGCTACTGAAAATTTCTGACGAGCCGAAATTTTTTCGGCACTACAGCGCCGAAACAGCGGTAAAATAGGAGTATGAATCGGCCCTTACACTGCAGGAATAAAAACAATGCAATAATGCTGTGGGAACGAAGACAATACAACATACAGATATAAAATAATTTAATTTCTCAAACACGACAAAATTTCACCCGCAACAATAATGGGAAACACTGTACACATGGGAAACTCTTAATATTACAGCGATATTGTACATTTCATTCTTTGTCTATTTTCATATAGACAATTATAAATAAATGGATAGGGACCAGGTGTGTTTTCCCTTCAGGGGTGATGCTTGCAAGCACAATACAAGCAGTGCAGCCCGTGAACCATTTTACACAGTCATTAATGTCCAGCTGTGAACAATGTCAAAGAGTGGTGAAAAGCGAACCCGTAATAACATTCCACGTGATGTGGGTTTGACTCCAGCCCTGGCGCTCGTCCAGACAGCTGCTGTGGTTTCTTTCTAGCCACTTTGAACTCCGAAAATAGGCAATCTTACAAGGTGTCGTGAGGCTGTCCTCGTCAAAGAAAACAGGGGGCCTAGCATAGAGTCCATAGGAATCCAGTTCCAAAACTTGGTTTAAGTGGCTAACCAGGGACCTGAAGGAGTCTTTGGTGGGAGACCAGGTGAATACAACTAAACTAGTTGGTCGAATAAAAACAAGCAAAAAAAAAAAAAGAAAAAAAAAAAGGAAAGCTATGATCTCCTGAATTTTACATGGGCCATGACCTATACAAAGCACATTGTAGTAGGGTTAGGTGACAGGGAACCTTCATTATGTAGAAAGACACTTTTCTCATAGCCTGAAAAGTGTCCGTTGCACAAGAGAAAAACAAAAAGATAAAAAGAGTAAAAACGAGAAAAAAAAAAAGCTTTAAAACACAGCCCTATGGAATCACTGCAGTGGGTTAGGAGAGCAATCAATCTGTGCAACTTTATTATTTCACTGTAAAGACATAATGAGCCAGGTCATAGAGAGAACACTATTGAAATGTATGTAAAACAAAACCAGATAAAGAGGCGAAAACAGTCGGGTTAACACCAAAGCATTCTTACCTTGCCTCGTCAATTTGACATGAAAGAACTATAAACCGTTTAAGGGCTGCTTGAATGGAAAGAGATAAACGACAACCAAAGTCAATCTGAACTTTGGAGGAAATAACAGCCCAGTATCTCTGAGAACATATTCCCAAATTGATGACAACTTCATGATCAAACCAGAAACCGCACTAATGGATATTAACTTACTGGACTTACTCTAAATTCATAATACATTAAAGACCCATATTGGGCAAAGACAAGGTAGGGTAGGGGGGGGGGGGGTGCAGCCATGTGCGTTCATTTCTCTCAGCAAAAAAACAAACAAAAATAAAATCAGGAAAAAGAAAAATTGCATTTTTTCCAGTGTTATACCTTTAAAAACTTTCTTTATTGGAGTGCATAATTGTGTGTATTTTATGTCATCTTTCCCAAAAAACTAAACAAAATGTCATTACTGCTTTGCCTCGCTGTTTGCTACAAGTCCTTGGTGTCTCCTTCAACTGGATGTATCCCAAATCCTCCGGAAGAGTCTTAACACCCATAACAGACACATAAAACTGTGCTGGCAATCTACTCATTCCCATTTCCCCCCTGGTGACTGAGGAACACTGCAGGTCTGTGCATGTGTACAGTGTACACATCCTAAGTATTTGTGCGCACATGAGTTTCATTCAATTCTTTTCCCCGGTGTGCTTAAAGGAGCTACATGCAGCATCGGCTCTTTAGTTCTTCAAAATTATGTCTTCTTTATACTTCATTGCACACCGGCGTGTCACACCAAACACAGCAGATCTACAAGCTCACTTATACGCGGCAGGCGTGACATGTTGTGAGCTCGTGTAGATCTAGCTATTTTCGGTGCAAGACACAGGTGCGAAGCATAAAAATCAGGCTTTAATTAGGGCTTGGTGATGTGCACTTCACTCGCTCCACTGCCATTGGTGGTGGTGGTGATGATGTACTGCGTGGTGGCCTGCTGATTGGTCGGTTGCTGCTCCAGGTGTTCCGCGTGGTCCTGTGCGGAGCTGGGAGCGACACTGACCTGTTTGGTGTCCAGATCCGCCTGGCCCTCGGAGATGACGTAGTGCGTCTGCAGGGGGAGAGGACGGAAGAGTGTGTGTCATTCATTGGCATCGGTGAGGTAGCAATAACACACTGGTTATGTTTCTTTTCATTCCTAGACATGTACAAAAGTTTGCTTGATTGCGAACGCAGTGATTGCGAACGCAGTGAGCACTAACTATGAGAGAGACCTAGAAGAACATGTCTGTCGGTCTGTCTGTGTGTGTGTCACGCTGTAACACCACCCGCCCGCCACCAGAGGGCACAGCTGTATCACACACAAAACACACACACACACACAAAACTTAACTTAAAAAATAACGTAACTTAAAAAAAACTTTAAAAAAATTGTAAAGAAAACGAATACAAAAACACACACACACACACACACACACGCACTCACACATACACACACAAAAAAAATCTTAAAAACAAATTAAATTAAAAAAGAAATCTTTAAAAAAAACTAAATTTACGAGCTGCGTTCGCTTCCCGCGTTTGCGCGTCTTACTTGTATATTTACTGAATGTAGGTGTTTCAAAACAGCTAAGACAGGTATGCTGCTGTTTTGCCACACAGTAGTATGAGACAAAAAAGGGGACTCCTGCACATCCAAAAGAAACCTGTGGGAGGTGCAAGTCTAGTTAGCAGGCATAGGCCTGACTCACACCTTCGCATCTAGCATACAACATTGATGCATGCTAGATGTAAAGAAAGGGTTTGTTTACATCTTGCCCCAATGCATTTCCAATGGAAGTCACATGGTTTGACACAACATTTTTGTTGTCATACAACACAAATGTTGTGTCAAACCATGTGACTCCCATTGGAAATGCATTGTGAGCTTGCATCAGTAAACAAGTCTCATACAACAAGCATACATCAATCTGTTGTGCACGTGGAAGGGACTGCACACTCAGGGAACAAAGACAGACAACTTACTGCATCATCAAATGTATTAGCACGCCGCGTTTCGCCGTGAGCTTCGTCAGGTGCCATGAAACAAAGCTGTATAAATAGCCCTTTCACAATTCCACTCACAGTTTTGACTTGGCCAGTGTTGGCTCCTGATCCAGGTGTACTGGCCTCTGCGATCACATACTGGGTGTGAGGGAGCGTCATCATCTGGATCTCAGACGCTACAGAGGAGGAATGGGTGCAGAAAGAGATCAGCCAGAGCACCTCCATGAATACGCCCGTCAACAGGATGAAACCTTGTCCAGCTCAAGATCCAAAAGATGCGTCTCACCGGGACCCAAATGTACAAAAATACATTATGATTTGCTCAAGACACAAAAGATGTGTCTCACCGGGACCCAAATGTACAAAAATACATTATGATTTGCTCAAGACCCAAAAGATGTGTCTCACCGGGACCCACATTTACAAAAAATACATTATGATTTGCTCATAACCCCTTATTAATATTTCACTATTTCTGTGTGTTTTACCGGTACTTATTTATGGAATAGTTTGAATTTGTTAAAAAAAAGAAAAAGTGATCAGTGAAAAATAAAAATAAAAAAAGAATGAAACTTATCCTCCATCTCCCCAAGTTGGGAAACTGGTATAAAAACACATGATACAATTTGAAGGTGCCCAATGCTGGAATGGACGTTAGCAAGTGGTTCCCAAGGTTACGGTGGGTCAGGACTCAGGAGGTGAACTTTATTCTTTATTTGGATCCCCATTAGCTTCCACTGCTGCGGTTGCCAGTCTTCCTGGGGATCCACATAAAACATGAAAACAACATACAATACAATAATACAACTCACGGTATCCTCTGTAGTTCCAGTTCCATAAAACATCACAACATAAAAACAACATACAGTACAATAATACAACTCACGGTATCCTCTGTAGTTCCAGTTCCAATACAATAACACAACTCACGGTATCCTCTGTAGTTCCAGTTCCCAGGGATAAAACAACAATACAATACAATAACACAACTCACGGTATCCTCTGTAGTTCCAGTAATACAATAACACAACTCACGGTATCCTCTGTAGTTCCAATACAATAACACAACTCACGGTATCCTCTGTAGTTCCAGTAATACAATAACACAACTCACGGTATCCTCTGTAGTTCCAGTTCCAATACAATAACACAACTCACGGTATCCTCTGTAGTTCCAGTTCCCAATACAATAACACAACTCACGGTATCCTCTGTAGTTCCAGTTCCCAGGGATGTAGGCGTGCTGCACCGTGCCCTGCTGCTGACCGCCGGCGCCCTGGAGGGTGTGGCTCTGTGCCAAGGTCACAGGGGTCAACTGGGTGGGGCTTAGGTCCTGGCCGCCCTGCTGAGAGGAGGGGCTCAGAGGCTGACCTTGGACCTGTGAGGAGATCGTTAAGGTTAGAAAAAAATATAAATAAATCATACATTTGTTCCTTTGTTAACAGCCCCAATTCACCACATAACAGATTTGAACAGTGACCACGATTAACCCATTCAGGCCTGACGTCGAAATTAATTAAAAAAAGTCTAAATCATGACAATTTCAGGAAAGATTTGAGGCACATTTTAACGAAAATTTTTCAAAAATAGCAGACCTACAAGTTCATAGCTTGTAGATCTGCTATTTTTCACTAGCTAAATTATAACATAATGTTTAAAACACCAAAAGGGGTTCCCGCCCAAAATGGGTTTTAATGTGCAGCCACATCAACGTGCAGAGTGCTAGTTGCCTAAAGCTATGTGCAATGTATATTTTGTATATGTGCTTTTATTGAATTAGACAGACTAGAATTCTAGCGCCACACCACGCCATCCTGTACCGTAATGTACCATACTGTACTGTAGAAGGCTGTACTATACCATACTGTACTATACTGTACTGCTGCGGCCTGTGTGTGTGTGTGTGTATGTGATGTAGATGTAAACTTTTAGTTTTTAACTTTGGCAGCCTAGGGCATGTGCATAAAATGGCCCGGCCTTTCCAAAATGAGAGCCAAACAGTTAGCGAGGTATTGCTCAGTTTCAGCCATTATAGGAAGCCGCTCAATTTGGAGGAGGCGTTGTTTCCTTTATCCATGATTTATGTCTGCTGCCCTGTGTCCGACATGTCAGCTGTACTGTATGTAACGATGCTTTGCCGTCCATGCACGTTGTAACTGGCTGCTCTCCCAACTGTCAAACTGCACTGGCAGTGTTTATGTCCTTTGTACAAGGTATTCCTGTACTTCTCTTTATGTGGACATAAATAAACATTTCAAATGTGGAAACAAAGGTGTGTGGCCTAAAATGTGATGTAATTTGCAGCGCCGTGAAATGTTGCACAATAACATGGCATTTCATGCAAATGCAAACTGTACAGTAATTATGACAGGTGCGTGGATGAAACATAATTGGTGCGTTATGTCTGGCAGTAGGTGTTGTGCACGGAGAGGTTTGTGCAAACAGTGCGGTTTGGTAGGAGAAGGCGAACAAAATGCAGGGCTGCATTCAATTAGTGCGGCAAGATATACGACATTGTACCATTTTCTCTACCTTATTCTTTGTTCTTTTGTTCCCAAACATGATAATTACAGCTCAGTGTCTTCCATGCTGCTGCCATGTTTGGTCGCACCCCAGGAGTTATTTTCTGAAGCGGGTTGTGAAAATGTGCTTCGACTCTAAGCTCCTATAATCAGACTTTTTGGCTCCCCTCCCTGAGCAGAGTCCAGATCAGTTTCAAAGTCCTTAGCCCCCCTCATTCGCGAGATCAGATTCTAAAAATGTCTTCTACATCCTGACAGTTTTCTGAAAAAGCTACGTTTCTATGTCAGTCGTTCTTCGATAAAAAAAAAATAGCAGACCTACAAGCTTGTTGATCTGCTATTTTTCAATAGCTAAAGCATAACATAATGCTAACATCAAAAGGGGTTCCCGCCCCGAAATGGGTTAAGTAAAACTTTGAGGAAATTGCACTTAAATATTGTATTTTTACTCCACTACAATGATTTGAAAACTTTAGTCACTGGTTACTTTGTGAAGAGTATTATGCACTTACAGCCTTACATACAGTACAGTACATTTTGGGCCATTCGAAAATAGCTGATCTGTATGTATGTGTGTGCGCACGTGTGTGTGTGTGTGTGTGTGTGTGTACCTGGCTGCCTCCCTGTGAGCCGCCCGTGGGCTCAGTGACCTGGATGTGTTGCACCTGGATGGAATGCTGGCTGTAGCCATGCGGGTCGTGCAGCTGACTCACATCCACTGTGGGGTGTTGGGAAGAGGCCTGGTGGGTGGGTGGGGGGCGGGCACACACACACACACACACACACACACACACACACACACACACACACACACACACACGCACACGCACACGCACACGCACACACAGAACGGATGATATTTTACATTGAAGGAAGAAGAAGGATGCTGAAGTGCTGCATAGAGTCGCGTCCAAATCGTTTCCAAAAGGGTGAACGTTAACCGATCTACAAGCTCGCAAATAAGTCGCATTGTTTGTGCAAAACCACCGTGCGATGAAGTATAAAATATGACGAGAGCCTCAACAACAACAACAACGGCCTCAGCCAGATGCTTTAACCCATTTTGGACTGAAAAAAGGCTTCTAAATCCTAAATGTTTCTATGTCAGTGGGTGCTCAACCTTTTTCATGTCAAGGACCCCCAGAATTATCTTTATTGGGCCACGGACCCCCATCTCAAAATATGTACCCCCCCCCCCCCAGAAGCAGATATTTTAGTTAAAAATGTTCGCTCTGAAATATATATTCAAAGATTTTCACAACTATAAAAAAATAGCAGACCTACAAGCTCGTAGCGCGCCACCGAGTGGTGCGCTACGAGCTTGTAGATCTGCTATTTTTCAATAGCTAAAGCATAGCATAATGCTAACACCAAAAAGGGGTTCCCGGCGCCCAAAATGGGTGTTAAACAGTGAATATATATAAATGTATAATTCTTACCGCGGCCACCTGGACCACTTGGAGCTGGATGTGCTGAGGCTGTGCCAGGCCGCCGCCGCCCGCCTGCGTCACCGGTATGTACTGGATCCTCTGGTAGTCTCCCTGGGCCGTGCGGTAGTCCGTGGTCAGCGTCTGAGACAGCTCCGTCATGGCCTGGGTCAGCAGGTCCGTGGTCTGTTGGCGGGGGGAAAGAATCACTTTACACTAGCCTGGAACTCACCTATGCTCTCTATGGCCGCTCCCGGCAGGATCCGCCGGGAGAAACTATGCGCAGCTGCGCGACATGAAACTAATTACTTAGAGCGACAGAGAGAGAGAGAGGAGCGACGTGTGTGTATGTCAATTTTACAAAGGTGCAGACGATCAGAAATCAGCAGAGAGTGAGCAATGTTTGCGCTACTCTATGCCGAATTGAAGTGGACTCGGACGCAGACTTTGTTTTCCTCCCTGGAAATAAAAACGTCTGGGTTTCCGAGGCTACTTTACACTGTCAATATATCCTATGAAACCTTTGTTTGTTGGAGTTACTGCTGCAAAAAAACTCCTTGGGCTGTATTTTGCGTGTCTTAAGTACCAGGTCTTATTACTTATAACTTAAGACCTGGAACGAGGCGTGGTCAATGATCTTTGGCCACTCAGAATAGCCAAATGGCATTGATCACGCCTCCAGGTTTTAAGTTTTAAGTAATAAGACCTGGTACTTAATGACACGCAAAATACAGATGTGTCTAGATGGAAACCTCCTCATATGCTTTCTGTTAAAAAAAAAAGGAAAATATTATTTCTGAATGTATTAGGAATTTAGGGTTGGAGATATCAATTGCGAGAGCTAATGGCGCAAAAATGTTTAATAAAAACTTAATAAAAAAGTGTTTCATATCCTATGAAACACAAACTCAAATGTCCCTGTGGAATGAATTCTCCCTGTGCTATACACAAAACAGCCTTATGTGCCTTAGTTATTATGTCATAAGGCCTGACCAATATCCTCCTTATCCGTGAAGTGAATTGGAGTGTGACAGAGGCAACTATTTGGCATGATAATGTACTGTACTGTACTGTACTGTACATGTCACACTGATAAGCACCAGGTGTGCGTGCAGGCCGGCACCAAATGAACCCCTATCTCTCATAACATGCAGTGGAAAAAGTGGTCACTGCACTCCTGTGTAAAAAACAGCAGGTTTGGGGATATGTTTCAATGTTTGTGAACAAATAATTGGTCTTGTTAAAAGGTTCTCTAGAGTAGATAGTATGTTCTAGTATTGTTGAAGGGTTCCCCTGAGTATATACAATATATTGTAGCGTTCTTACCACTACGGTCTCGGCCGTGGTTCCGTCCGCGTTGATGACAGCAGGTGTGCTGCTGATCACAGCTGTGCTGTTGGCCATCTGAGCAAACTCTGGGTGTTTCTTCCTGATGTGCTGGACCATCTTCGTCTGAGACGCAACACAACGTGAAGGGGAAACACACAGTCGGATGATTCAAGGAGGATGACGTTAAATAAGTGGTCCAGGTGTTATTTTGTGCAAAAGCGCATTATTGGCTATTTCCCCTGCCCCCACCATAAGCCCTCAATGGGGCGCTGGGTTTTAGGCTAATTCGCTTATTTCCATCGCTAATTTTTTTTTTTTTAAGAAATCCTCTCTTCATAACGTCAACAGTATGTGCAGCGTCACACTTACTCCATAGTAACGCCATTGCTGTGTTCCAGCCGTAAAGCGCGAAGTCTCGTCTATCGCGAGACTTTGCGAGCTCCATGCAAGTGGATGTTTAAGCAATATTACACGAGAGGGTGTGGGTTAACGTAATTATTGCCACGACAGGGATGCGGTCAGGAGTGAGACGAAGTCGAGTTCCACAAGTATCACTGAAGTGGCAATAATCACGTTAAACCACACCCTCAAGTGTAATATTGCAATTCAGAACAGTTACCCTTACAACTAAGAAAATCGCTGAAAGAATTTCTTTTTTTAATGACAGATGTAGTCACTACGACCACAAATGTCCCAAGAAACTAGCTAGCCTAGCCACCGAGTTTGCTAGCGCTCTGGGAAAACAGAGCAGCTGAATTCTTTGTTTTGATTAGGTGGTGAATGGTGCTGGTTTAACCCACGGCTAGAAAGCCGTTTCAACCAATCAGATTGCTTCCTCGAGACGACCTGTGGTAGAATAATGTTTCACTGAGACTGTCACATGCAGAACAGCGCAGAGCATATTATTGGTCAGACAATTACCACTGGCTAATTAAGAGCACCGCCTCTGAATACTGGACTACTCGCCCCGGTGCTTGCCCGTTTTTCCTCCCGGAATTTTCCCCAGTGAGGGGGATAACTTTGTAATATGCTATTGGCTGTTTGTATTCTTTTTGGAAAAATATAAAAAGATACTCCTGTGGAAAGGCTATATTAATTGACTTATATTGAACCTATAAACAATTTAGTATTATTTAGTATATGTAAGGTTTTGCCCCCTCAAATGGTACCTCGTCAGATAATCCCCACATATCCTACAACAACTTCTGTGAACAGACTTCACTGTAGTAGCTTTTCATAAATTATAATTGTACTTAGGCTGTTCTGCTGTCATGAAAGTTTATAGTTAGAGAAATTCAAAGTCCAGCCGTCTGCTGTCCAGCCTCTCCCACCCCTCACTGGGGAACATTCTGGGAGGAAAACAGAAACGGGGCGAGTAGTCTTGTTACCCCGCCTCTACACACTGTTCTTTGATGGCTTCCCTAGCCTGTGGCATTGATGAATCCGACGGTAACTGAGGTGGAAATAGGTCAACAATACAAACGACGCTAGTTTTGTGGATTCATTCATTTTGAATGAGTGGCCCCCCAGTGCCCCCCCCACCAAAGGACCGGAACTACTTAATATTCACCAAAACCAGACCAGAACTCCCACCACGGAAGTCAGGCAATCAATTAATACCTTTGCAACCACTATATTAATGGCAAGTATTTCCTACAGCTTTAACCCATTTTGGGGGCGGGAATCCCTTTTGGTGTTAGCATTATGTTATGCTTTAGCTATTGAAAAATAGCAGACCTACAAGCTCAAGCTCAAGCTCTACGAGCTTGTAGGTCTGCTATTTTTTGAAAAACCGAAGAACGACTGACGTAGAAACATGGCTTTTTCAAGAAAACAGTCAGGATGTAGAAGACATTTTTTAGAATCTGATCTCAGGTCAGAATGGGTTAACACCTGGGTGTGGTGGTGGAGTGGAGCTCACCTTGCTGCTGTACTGCTTGGCACAGTGCGGGCAGCAGACGGGCGCGCTGGCGATGGTGCCCGTGAGCTGGGTGTGCGTGCTCAGCATGGGGTCGGGTTCCCCGGGAGCCGCGGGGCGAAGCTTGCGGATGCTGGGCGGCAACTCTGCCCCCGGGTGGTTCTTGAGGATGTGGGCCTTCCTCTTGCTGGCACTCTTGTACACCTGGAATGGACATAACATGCGTTCATCATCATGTCCAGAGAAGATGTGGTGACGAGATGTACAGCCTCTGATGGTCTAATGTACTGTAAGTGGTTTCGTGGCCCCCTGGAGGGCTCGCCAAATCGGGCTGCATACTTAGTTTAGGGTTAGGTTTAGGTGTGCTGCCCCGTGGGAGGTTAGGGTTAGGGTGAGGGTTTGAGATGGGTTGTAGATGTAGGTCTAATGACTGGTCTAACCAATGACTATAGTCTAAACCAAAAACTGTCTAAACTAAGTACTGCACCCGGCCAAATCATTTGAAAGGCTTTTCTGAATATGCTCAAAAAGTAACGAAAATCGGAATTAGAATAAAACTAGAAATGAGCTGCCAACTTTGCACAGTGCGCAAGCAGAGCGCGCAGGTATTGCTACTAACTGATGTCTAAGACAACTGCTGTTTGTCCTCATCCTTTATTGACCTCATACCAAGCTTGAAACGTACCTTAGTTACGTCACCACGTCAACAGCCAATAAGGGACCACCATTGACAGACAGACAGACAGACAGACAGACAGACAGACCTTGTCACAGTACTGGCAGAAGTAGTCTCTGTTGGGTTTGATGATGGGCAGAGTGAGTTCAGGGACGTCATCTATACGCATGTCTGGATGACGCTTTGACAGATGATTCACCTGGAGAGAGAGATACTCTTCTTAGGTCAGCATTTCCATGAATTCTTCAAAATAATTTTACACTAGGCAGCACTGGTCGTGTGGTTAATGTTATATTAGAGCTGGGCGAAATGTTAGCAATGAATTTAAACCATTTTTGGTATGATTACCTAAGTGTAACTGCTCTGCTGAAACTGTACTATCACTTTGCGCAACATATTGTAGTTGCGACCGATGTTCACATTGACGCTGAATGATCACAAGATGAATAGTCACACTCACAACCTAAACTTCACCACACACACACACACACACACACACACACACACACACACACACACACACACACACACACACACACACACACACACACACACACACACACACACACACACACACACACAGGTATAAATATCATAGCCTTTAGGGAAATGATGGTCAGGAAAAGAATGACGTAGATTAGTACACTGGTATAACGTCATCAAGGGCTGGATTTTGAAGGTCCGTTTTACAATGGGGTAATACATAAATTGCCCTCGCTCTGCGCACAATCGTATTATGAAAGGCATATCGGCCCGTGTTGAACGCACACACATATGGCATACGGCGTTCCTGAATATTTTAGCATTGTGGGAGTGTCCATATGTTAATTATTTTCGCTTTGCGCAATTTGCTATTAAGCCCCTTGACCTAAAAACACTCAGCGCATAACGATTAGACGTGGGTCTGACCACCTCATAAATGCAAAAAGCACTGTTTGATTTTACACTTGAGCGGCTCTGAACTCTGCTGGAGTGTTGCCATGTCTGTTTATTATAAGCGGCTTCTTTTTCTGTAAAGTTGTTTGTATAAATATTGGTTGTACTAGTTGTGGTTGCTTTTCTTGTTTCTAAAGTTTCTAAAATTTTCCAAGATTACTTTTGAAAATAGCAGATCTACCAGCTCACAATGCATCACATTCATTCATTAAAACTATGTACTCTGACTGCAGGGGGATATATAATGATCATTATAACAATGTGCAAGAACATATTTAAAAAGAAGGAAGAACTTTATATTTGTGGACAATCAAAATATGTTTTTTTATTTTCATTAAAATTAATCTGGATATGGCACTCACTATCTGGAAAATAAAAACATGGCACTTCATTTAAAATATACAGACCCCTGTTATATGCGCTTCTTTTGGGATTATCTTTATAGACCTATTTACTTGTTTCTATGAGACATGGCAACAGCGCTCTTTTTAAAAACATCTCCATGATCCTTGGGAAGTTTGCTTTCATACGCTGTATCACACCCAATTCAAGTCTTCTTCAATAAAATGCTACGAGCGAAGACCATATACCATCGGGGCCTCAGGCCCAGCATTAAGCAGCACCCATTCAACTCATTCCTTCATCGTGACTTGAAATGAAATAAAATATAATAAACGTTATTTTACTGGTGTTTTTCAATAGAAACAAATTATTTTGAGGCATAAAGGTGACAGCATGCAGTGCAATAGGAATAATTAACCCAAATGTGACAAAGTCATGTCTTCTATGGTGCCAGCATGAAGAAATGTAATACCACGATCCCCAAAGTGCGCATTCCGTATGTGACATCAGCTGACTGGTAAAGAGAATAGTACGGACGTTGATTGGGTACGTCTCAAACACTCCTTAAACACTCCCATGACTAATTCAAGGCCGTTTTGCGCAATCCACGGGGTGTCGAAAGCAATAATTGCAATATGACATTCTACACGCCCCCAGCTCTAAAAACTGTAATATGATGTAATATTATTGGAACTGGATAATCGACCTGTAAATATCACAGCCTTTAGGGAACTGACGGTCAGGAAAATAATGACAGATGATAGATTGATAGATTAGCATGACTCTTATCTACATTGCTGAATAATTACTAACCACTTAAACCCTAAACTTGCTTGCCATGTTTTACTTTTTTGAAAAACATTTGAATTTGAATAGTTCAGCTAGCCGACCTACAAGCTCACAACGTGTCGATGTAGATTGGCTAGTTGAACTATTTTAAAAAGGGTTTTGCAAAATATTAAAAAACAAAAAAAAGGCAAAATAAGTTTAGGGATAACGGGGTAAGGATTGGCGCAAGATATAGCTCCACATAGTTCACTTATCAGGGTCCCCCAAATGTTCACCTATTGACAATCATTGGGAGAATAAAAAACAAAAAAACACATATACAAATATATACGGTATATATATATACACAATTTATGAGCATGTGATACTGACCAGCATCCCTCGCCTTCTGAAACCCATCATGCACACGCGGCATTTGAACATGAAGCTCTCAAAGTCCGTGGTGGGGACCTTCATCTTCAGGGTCTTGGAGCGGTGGACGCGGTCCGCCTTCTTGGCCTCCCGGTCGGGGTTGTGCATGCGCTGCATGTGTTCCCGCAGCTTGTCTTTCCTCTGAGAGGCCCGGGAAATATGCAAACAATCATAAACAGTGTTGTTTTTGGCAGCAAGTTTCTATTTTAGTTTTAGTCATAGTCTTTGGAATAGTGTTAATTTAGTTTTTGTCACATTTTTTGTCATCCGGAATGTTTTAGTGTTTAGTGTCTAGTTTCAGTCGACTAATTATCATGAGATTTTAGTCGACTAAATCTAAAGTTGATTTAGTCGACTAAAATGCATTTTGGCGGGCCTTGATGCTGTCGTAATGGCAGATTTTACATATGCTGAAAATAGCAGATCTACAAGCTGACAACACATCGCGCTGCGACGCGTTGTGAGCTTGTAGATCTGCTATTTTCAGCATGCAACCAAGTGTAAAATGACTTATACTGGATCTCTTGTCCACTAGTCCCTTCCTAACATTTTAGTCTAGTTTTTATTTGTTGACAAAATTGTCAGTATATTTAGTCTTAGTTTTAGTCATCATAGCTTAGTTTCCATTTAGTTTTCGTGAAAAAAGTCGACGAACATTTTTCGTCTTAGTTTTAGTCAACGAAAACAACACTGATCATAAGCATGCTAGTTGTCTAGAGCTTCATACAGTGAAGTAAAACTGTCCCACTCTATCCCTATTTTTAAATCCACTTTTTATTCCCAAGCTTTTACCCCAGAATGAGATATTTTTTATTTTTTTGTTTTACCGTTTGTTTTGTTTTTCTCCACCCTGTTGTATATTTGTATCTCTATAATATGTTTTTGACGATTTTGTGCACTTTTATTGTTTATGTTATGTAAAGCACTTTGGTCAACTGTTTTTAAATGTGCTCTATACATAAAGTTGGATTGGATTGAGTTGTTGCGCACAGTAAAAAAGAAAAAAAAAACACACATTTACTAGAAAGGAGAAGAAAAAACGTAACATATCACCCAAGAACTGCAGCCTGCGGTCATACAAGTTTCACAGTCTCCCATAACATTAAATTATTATCATATATAATAATACAGTATGCAGGTTCCTGGGGGTCCCCAAGAGAATGAGGAACCATTTTATTACACTAATATACTATATTAATATCATGTTATGGACCACTACATGTACTAAGGATGTACATTCAGATCCTAGGTTTCAAAAACCTTCTCTTATGGGGGTCCCTCTGGCACAAAATCTTTTCGAATGGGGGTACACGGCCTAACATGTACAGCAGGGTTCCCCAATAGGCGGCCCGTGGAGCGCCCCCTTGTGGCCCCTGGAAGATTTTTTTGTTGTTGGTATAAATGGCATTAAATGGGGGTCAGTAGCCTATGCATGTCAAACTGGGCATCCTTTTCAAATTAATTTTCAGGGCAAGACCTCGACCTCGCGCGTGTGGACTCGGCCCCCAGCCTGGTACCCTAGTCAAAATATGACCCTTGAGGAAAATGTATTGGGGAACCCTGGTGTACAGTATCAATTTGAGGGTCCCTGACATTCGAGAAGCACCGGTCTAAATGGCCCAAAGCTCTGCTAAACACCATCGTCAGTTTTCGGAGCGCGCCATAATACTTCCTTCCCGTGTGTTACCTTGAACTGTTTCCCACACGTGGAGCAGAGGAAGTCCTTGCGGTCCGAGTGTCGCAGCATGTGGAGACGCAGCTTGTCGGGCCGAGAGAAGGCCTTGTCGCAGTCGGGACACTGGAAGATCTTCTCGGAATGGAAGCAGCGTATGTGTTTCTTCACCTGGAGATGGAAACAATCCACTTCAATGGTTATAGTATAGTCAAGTCAGGTCTTACGCATCCATCCCCATAAACGGGCATGTTGGAACATTCACCGAAAATAGCAGATCTATAAGCTCACACAACGCATTGCAATGTGTTGTGTGTGAGCTTATAGATGGGTTATGTTTGGTAATGAGATTTGTGTGTGTGTGTACCCCATAGCGATGATTTGATTGGCCGAGGACTTAAAAAGTGAGGATAAAAAGTGTGATTTTTTGTATACTGCCTCCTATGCCCAGCTTTGAATGTTTGTGTAAACACAAACATTGAAGACAAAAGTGAGGTCGCAAATTGTGATTGGCCGGAATGAGATGATGTATGATGACATATGATGATAAGAGTGCCCCTCGCTTCACACAGGTGTGATTTTCTTTTAAACGTCTTCTTTGGCTAAAACTCATGATTTTGGCTCCCCCGGTTAATTGAAAGCCCTAAACGATGAATCAGTAAACTAAAGGTGATCTTCATCAGTGACCACCTGGATCATACATGGGCCACATGCCCCCACATGCCCCCACCTTCACTTAATGTGGCCCTCAGATTCATTTCAGAATACTGACATGTTATTGATTTAAGCCGTTTACAATTACAAACATGCAAACATGACCCGCTTTAGTTACTTACAGTCTAAATTAGTAGCTTGCTGAGTAGTTTTACAAATAATGTCTTTTTTATGTCCAATATATTTGTATTTAGTTAAAGGACCACTTCACCACTTTTCAACCTATCTTCATATAATAGGTCCTCACTAATAATCATGATAAAATGGCACAATTGTTCTACTCAGTCTGTGTCTCATAGGAGAGCTGTGGGCAGTTCAGAAACGGTCTTCCAGTGACATCATCATTATGCAGATCTTTTTTTAAACAAGATTTTTTTTACTAACATTTTTAGATTTTCATTATTGTGAGAACGAAGCTTTCCATTTTCGCATTGCAACTTTTCAGGACTAGAAAGCCTGCAGTTTCTATTAGCTTGTATTCCCCATCGATGATGTCACTGGAAGACGGTTTCTGAACTGCCCACAGCCCTCCTATGAGACACAGACAGAGTAGAAAAACATTGCGCCACTTTTTCATGATTATTAGTGAGGACCTATTATATGAAGTTAGGTTGAAAAGTGGTGAAGTGGTCCTTTAAAATGACTTTTCAGGATTTCAATTCAAATATAGCAAATATAGCCGATCTACAAGTTCAAAACGCGTCGCAGCGCATTTTGAACTTGTAGATCGGCTATTATTTGCTACGACATGCATGCAACGTGGCTCCCTCTGGAGGGAGTATGGAAACATAATGGCCCTCTCCGTCGTCAAAGTTGCACCACCCCTGACCTGGATGAAGTCGGTGAAGGCCTTCTTGCAGGAGGGGTTAATTGAAAGCCTAAACGATTAATCAGTAAAACAAAGGTGATCTTCATCATTGACCGCACCTGGATGAAGTCGCTGAAGGCCTTCTTGCAGGAGGGGCAGGTGAAGCAACCGTCCGGGCCGGCGTGCACGCCCACGTGCTCCCTGAGCAGCTCCAGCCGCTCGAAGGTGTCCAGGCAGAGGAGGCAGGCGTAGGAGCGGCTCTCCGTGTGCAGCGCCATCAGGTGGTCCTCCAGGGCGCCGTCGCTCGCGAAGCTCTTGCTGCAGAGGTGGCAGGAGAAGCCGCCGCCGTAGGCCTCGCGGCCGTGGCCGTGCACGCGGCCGTGCGCCTCCAGCTTGTCCTTGTCGCGGAAGGCCTTGCCGCAGTGCGGGCACTTGAAGGGCCGGAAGCTCTTGCGGATGAAGAGGTGCTGCAGCGCCGCATTCTGAGACGACGAGAGAGAGAGAGGAGACGGTTAGAACGAGGGGCTAACGATGGGGGTTTTGGGGGCAGATATTATAGAACAGGTGCTGGGAAATATGGGATTGTGGTGTGGGTGATTGACTGATACAAATGTCTTCTACATCCTGAAAAAGTTTTCTGAAAAAGCTATGTTTCTATGTCAGTCGCTCTTCGGTTTAAAACAAATAGCAGACCTACAAGCTCGTAACGCGCCACTCGGTGGCGCGCTATGAGCTTGTAGATCTGCTATTCTTCAATAGCTAAAGCATAACATGATGCTAACACCAAAAAGGGGTTCCCGCCCAGAATGGGTTAAGCGGTCACGTCCGGCCCGAATCCAATACTAATTGGACTAATTGGGTGTGATTGCCCACACCTGTTGATTCACACAGAATAAAGACACGGTCACACATAGGCCTGACTCACACCTTCACAACAGATTGATGTATAGCGGATGCGTGAGACTTATTGACTGATGCAAGCTCACAATGCATTTCCAATGGGAGTCACATGGTTTGACACAACATTTGTGTTGTATGAGGGGGTGGGGGGGGCAGTCGAAACACAGCCGAAAGCTGTACAACACAAATGTTGTGTCAAACCATGTGACTTCCATTGGAAATGCATTGGGAGCTTGCACCAGTAAACAAGTCTCATACATCTAGCATGCATCAATGTTGTATTCTAGATCGAAAGGTTTAACCCATTCTGGGCGGGAACCCATTTTGGTGTTAGCATCATGTCGTGCTTTAGCTATTGAAAAATAGCAGATCTACAAGCTCGTAGCGCGCCACTCAGTGGCGCGCTATGAGCTTGTAGGTCTGCTATTTTTGAAAAGTCAAAGAACGACTGACATTTTAGAATCTGATCTCAGGTCAGAATGGGTTAATCAGACCAGTGTGTGTCCAGTGGAAACCTCGTATGAATCTGATCTCAGGTCAGAATGGGGTGAGTCAGGCCATAGCGGCATCAGAAGCTACAGCTTCCCGTTTACTTCCATTTGATGGGAGGAGCTTCCCTTTGCGGCATGTATGACGTGTCCATGTGAGTCAATGTGAGTTCAATATTGATGAACGTTGACCAGGCTTCAACCAATAGGAAAGAAGTGAACTAAGACACCAGCAAATCAGCACTGGCCAAAGACAAAATGGGCAATTGAAGCGTTGGATTCCTTGGCATGTGTTGGCTATACTCCATTTCAGATATGCGTATATGAGACCGTATCCCAAAGTCATCCCCCACACCACAGGACCAAAATAAACATTTAGCCCATTCTGACCTGAGATCAGATTCATACAAGTTTTCCACTGGACACACACTGGTCTGATTAACCCATTCTGACCTGAGATCAGATTCTAAAAATGTCAGTCGTTCTTCGATTTTTCAAAAAATAGCAGACCTACAAGCTCGTATCGCGCCACTCGGTGGCGCGATATGAGCTTGTAGATCTGCTATTTTTCAATAGCTAAAGCATAACATGATGCTAACACCAAAATGGGTGCCCGGTCAGAATGGGTTAGGTAGTTATTGAACGAATGCTGATAATTGATATACCGTCACCTTCTATCTAAGCTACATTAATGACAGGATTTATGTTAATATCACACAAAATATTTGTCTTAGAATTGAATTGGCGATTTCGATTGCTATTTATGTTTCGTATAAAGAGGTTGAAGAATACACATGGTTTTAGCAAATGAGTTCCATTTGGCTACATTGAAAACAACTTTCTGTACCTCAATGTAGAATTGTTGTATAATAATAAACCATCATATTTATTGGAGGACTTGCTGTTAAATATTACCCAGCACGACATGGAAAACAAATAGACCCGGGTGCAACGTAGAGGAGTGGAGGAGCTAGTTAAAGTATCTAGGCCTGAGATCAGATTCTAAAAATGTCTTCTACATCCTGACAGTTTTCTGGAAAAGCTATGTTTCTATGTCAGTCGTTCTTCCGATTTTTCAAAAATAGCAGATCTACAAGCTCGTAGCGCGCCACTCGGTGGCGCGCTATGAGCTTGTAGATCTGCTATTTTTTTAATAGCTAAAGCATAGCATAATGCTAACACCAAAAGGGGCTCCCGCCCCAAAATGGGTTAAAGTATTTCCTAGATCCACAACCGGTGAAATGACCATAGCCGTCCTCTAGCGTCCCACCTACCTGTACATCCATCTGTCAGGGCAGCACACATTGAAGGAAGAGAGACAAAATCAAGAGAGATAGAGCCACTTCAAAAAGCACGTTCACCTACTATGGCTATATGATATTGACAAAAACCTTATCGCCCTTTTCCCCCTGAATCGTGAGCATGCGATACATGCAGACATTTTCTACCGTGTGGAGTCACTTGATAACAAAAACAAATGCTTGTGCCTGTGTGCATTCAATTAATTGTTTTTGTCAATGCACAATACATTTTTAGGCCAAGCATTAACTACAGTAACTTGCTTAAAGTGTTACTCCTGAAGATCGTCGGTTTTGTTGGACTTGGCGACACCGTTTGTGACTGACGTTCACATCGAGTGCATTTTTTCATAATACAGATCACAGAGTTCCATTTAAACGGACGCGTGTATTATTTATGATTGATTGCTACACCCACAAACAAGCCAGGATGCTTAAACCAGGAGTGTTTTATTCAGACGATAAACCAAAAAAAAAAAGGCAACATCTTTTGGAGCTCATCTTCCTCTTCAAAAAATATACAATGTTTTTTTTGTATTGGTCATTTAAAAATAAACACACCTTATACAATGTATTCGGGGTTTTTTTTGTTGACCAAAAGGGAGTGTTTGGCAGAAGCCTCAGCTTATAATGCCAGCCCTATATTTCAAAATAGCTATAAAAGTATGAAAATACTTTCCCTTCTTTCACTCAACTGTGCATTCATGCATGGAGAGTGCATATACCGAACACCGAACGGCGTTTTGCTACTAAAGCACAGAACATGACATTTATGGAAGGTGATCACTTCTCTGACCGGATCCTCTTGTTATACTTTAGCTATTGAAAAATAGCAGATCTACAAGGCTACAAGCTCATAGCGCGCCACCGAGTGGCGCGCTATGAACTCGTAGGTCTGCTATTTTTTGCAACAGAACAATTTTTGCAACAGAACATGACATTTATGGAAGGTGATATCACGTCTCTGGTCTCTCACCCGGATCCTCTTGGCGCGGCGCATGTCCTGAGACGTGAGGTGGCACTGGGGGTCCGCTTGGGGGTCCTCCTTCACCAGGACGGGCAGGTGGTCCGCCGCGGGGAGCGGGGACCCCACGGGGACGGGCCCCCCCTCCTCCTCCGCCGTGGGGCCCGCCAGGGGCTCATGCCCCCCCCCCTCCTCCTCCGTCTCGGACACCAGGTCTCCCTCCTCGCCGGGCTCCACCGTCACCACGTTCAGACCGTTCAGCGACGATGCCTCCAGTCGCTCCTCCAGGGGCTGCTTGACGGTCAGGCCCCCCAGCATCTCCTGAGAAATAGAGATGAACGTTTGTACTGTTTGTACTGTACCCGAGGCTACGCCTCGGGTCTGCCTACGCCCCCAGCCAGTGTAAAATACCTGGTAACCTGAGACCTCTCGTGGCTTATTGCTTTTCTAAAACGGTTAAAAACATATAGCAATATTAACCTAATAAAACTTCACAACTTCACAAAAGTAGCTACGCTTTGCGCCACCAGAGCAAGCCACATCACTTCCTTGTTTTGCTCGGCTATTTTCAATAGCTGAAAGTATGCTTAAAACACCAAAAGGCGTTAAAGAGAGACAGAAGTGTAGACAGACGTGTAGAAGAGTGAGGGGGAAGGTCCTCTGTGATCACAGAAACCCATCACTGCAGCTCTAACCTGCTACCGTTACGGTTATTGATCTTAAATAATGTCGGTGATGTGCAGTGAAATGAAAAGGTGTCCCACAGTACCGGTGTCTTGTCTCCGCCGTTGTCCGGCGGTGGATCCAGGCGGGTGAATTTGGGCGGGCGGCCCGGTCTCCTCCCGGTGCCAAAGCGCTTCCTGCCTCGTCCTCGGCCCCGGCCCCTGGATCTGTAACAGATATACAAAAGGAGGATTGGAGGTTAGATCATTTTGACATGGCTCCCATCTTTCGATACCGACTCCCGTAACCTCAACAGCGTTCCACCGTTCCAGTGCAAGCACTGTTTCGCTTCCTATTTTTGAGAAATCGTGAAAATGTGGCGCAAATCTATATATAGATGATATATATTCTTTCAGAGCGAACGTTTTTAACTCAAATCTTTGCTTCTGAGGGGTTCCTGGAATAACATATTTTCAGGGGGGGGGGGGGGGGTCGGTGGCCAATTACATATAACTTTTGGGGTCCTTGACATGAAATATTGAGCACCACTGATACAGATACAGAAAACTATCAGAATTTAGAAGACATTTTATTAATTTCGACGTCAGGCCTAAATGGGTTAAAGTAAAGGGCCTTGACACCAGCTCTCTGTTTCCTAAACAATTAGCGCAACGAAAATGATGATGTTTTTTTTTATAAAATGCTTGTGTTCTTTCTTCTGCACAGACATTTGTGCCACAGTATCTTGCTACCCCTTTTGGTGTTTTAACTAAGCATTATGTTATACTTTAGCTATTGAAAAATAGCAGATCTACAAGCTCATAGCGCGCCACCGAGTGGCGCGCTACGAGCTTGGAGATCTGCTATTTTTTTTAAATCGTGAAAATGCGCCACAAATCTTTGAATATATATTCTTTCAGAATACTTTTTTTTTTTTTTTTGGGTTAAACGTTACCTGGTGACGGAGGCGAGCTTCTCGTCGTGCATGTTGAGGTGCTGCTGTAGCTGCTCAGAGCTCACGAAGCGACGGTTGCACTCGTAACACGGCCAGTTCTTCTCCTGCTCTCGCAAGACTGAGGGAGAAGAACACCAGAGGCAGTGACTTAAAGGAGCATTCAGTGATTTGGTCCGCCCCGGTAACAACACATGCGCACGCTCTACAGTGGGGGGGGGGGGGGGGAAGTACAACAGACCAACAGCAGGTGCACCAAGGCCCACCCCCACTCGATCATGATTGGAGGAAAGGCCCCTCTCATCCTGATTGGATGAAGGCTTTGCCACCCAAAGCCCAAACCGAAACTAGGGGTTTTTTTTACCCCAGGGGCTCACTGGGGACAGGTAGGAACTCCTTATATGGTCAGCACCCTTTATAGTAAGGAGGATTATCCAAAAAATAAGAAAGAAATAAGTGATATTTGAATTAAGTGAAATCACTGAATATACCTTTAACTTGTGATCTGCAAGCTTACACAGCGTTGCATCGTGAAACATTGTTAGCTTGTAGATCAGCTACCTATATTGTATATTTGTGATATTTGTGAGATATTTGTGATATTGGTGACTTCGGTACGGATCAACTGCTCCAAGGAATGCTTTCTCACCTTTCCTCTCCTCCTCGGTGACATCGTGAATCTTCTGATTGACGAACTCGGCAAAAGACGCTGCGTACCACACCTGCAGGATGAAAGCTACTGTAAGTTATCAATGACAGCTACTGTAAGTTATCAATGACAGCTACTGTAAGTTATCAATGACAGCTACTGTAAGTTATCAATGACAGCTACAGCTACTGTAAGTTATCAATGACAGCTACTGTAAGTTATCAATGACAGCTACAGCTACTGTAAGTTATCAATGACAGCTACTGTAAGTTATCAATGACAGCTACAGCTACTGTAAGTTATCAATGACAGCTACTGTAAGTTATCAATGACAGCTACTGTAAGTTATCAATGACAGCTACTGTAAGTTATCAATGACAGCAACTGTAAGTTATCAATGACAGCAACTGTAAGTTATCAATGACAGCTACTGTAAGTTATCAATGACAGCAACTGTAAGTTATCAATGACAGCAACTGTAAGTTATCAATGACAGCTACTGTAAGTTATCAATGACAGCTACCGTAAGTTATCAATGACAGCAACTGTAAGTTATCAATGACAGCTACTGTAAGTTATCAATGACAGCGGCTTGAGGGTCCGTGGTTATGAATTCTGCTCCGCTGACTAATATAGACAGATTTGCTTTTCTCCCGCGCATACATGAGATAATATCACAATGCAAGACGCAATGCAGATTAGGGCTTCGGCTACCCATCATGTATTTAGCGATTCACTCAATTACTTTTTTGATTCATTAAATAATATTTCGTTTTTTTATTGTATAAATCAACAAATCACTTAAGCCGCATTTTATACTTTGTCACACAACAGTTTTGAGAAAATGTATGAAAATTGCACTTCTGCAATGCAATGCCTTGTGAGATTGTAGATTGTTGACCTATTATAATGACATATTCAAAAGAGAACTATTATTAATGGAATAGTTGGATTAACAGTTGCATCCCTAATCCCTACAGTATATACCGTACATAAAGGTGGAAATTCAAACTATGTTCAGGACGGGCCAATCATTTTTTGCATATATTAACGCCAGGTGTCAATTGAGACATAAGCCAAAATGGCGTCCTACCTTGAGCTCCTGTTTTGGCTGGATGTTCTTAATGGTGGTGTAGAAGATTTCCGATCCGTACTGGTAGGCCACCAGGTTCTGCTCCAGGTGGTTCTGGGCGGGCCTGACAAACATCATCCAGTTACAGCTGTCCTCATCCGACAGGTCCAACCACATGTCATCAGACTTCTCTCCCTCCTTGCTTCCATCCAGCGTCCACAGCTAAAAGTAATGGAGCATATTAAACACTTAAACCTACTTTTTTTTCGTTTTTTAACTTAGTTTTTATTTTCCAAACAACAAAACACATCTACACTATTCAGTTTTGTACAGCCCTTTTCCCCCATGTTTTTCAAATAGCTCTGCCTTGGTCCTCAGATTATAAGTATTTTTTTCCATGAGATATATTTCTTTAATAATTTCCATCCAGTGTCTGTTTTCAACCATCTCCTCGTGATGGCTTTTTTTTTTTAGACGCTATTGACAACATTCTGAACAGGAATAAGTCTCACTTAAACCTATTTAGTTAATTGGAGTTTCCTGCTAGCAATGTTAAACATCTCAATAGAGGTGAAATTATTCAGTGATTGACCATAACATTTCAAGATGTCTGTTTGGGTTCAGAATAGATAACGTGTGTTGAGCATTTAACAACTTAATGCCATATATCAACTGAATAATTAGACAAATACTCAAAAGGACTTGTTCCATCTTGTATTTTTAAACTTTCTAAACCACAATCAAGTGACAAAGTTTGATAAATGTCGTCTAAACTCTAGACAACCTTTTTTTAGACAATTACAACAATTGACGTTACAACAATTGTAATGTTTCGCTTCATCCCATGTTGGGCGGGAACCCCATTTGGTGTTAGCATTATGTTATGCTTTAGCTATAAAAAAAAATAGCAGATCTACAAGCTCATAGCGCTACGAGCTTGTAGGTCTGCTATTATAGAAAAATCGAAGAACGACTGACACATAGAAACATAGCTTTTTCAGAAAACTGTCAGGATTTAGGATTCGATCACTCTCTGCTGATTTCTGATCGTCTGCACCTGTGTTAAATTGACGCACACACGTACACACACACACACTCCTCTCTCTCTCCAACTAATTAGTCTCATGTTGCACAGCTGCGTTTAGATTCTCCCGGCACTGGAGCTGCCTAGGCCATAGAAAGCATAGGTGGACCCACCAGGCTATGGGAGAGAGCCCTTACTTTGAGGTGAATGTAGTGGCTCTTCAGGTCACTCTGGCCGACCGGAGGCCCCTCGACGGGGCCAAACTGCGTGCGCTTGGGGATGCGCCTCTTGGAGAACACGCCGCCCAGGAAGCGGTCGACGTAGAGGACCAGGGGCAGGCTGGCCCGGGCCTTGGACATGACCGGGCGGTTGGGGATGGGGTGCAGCGGGCCGTGCTGTGGGCACACGGAGGCGTTGGCGCTGTTGCACTCCTCGCACCCTGGAGAGAGAGAGAGAGAGAGACAGACAGAGAGACAGAGAGAGAGACAGAGAGAGAGAGAGAGAGAGAGAGAGAGAGACAGACAGAGAGGTTAACGTTCAGCAGTTATCAAATTAAAGAAATGTCTGTTTGAAAATGACAGTTTTCTGAAAAAGCTATGTTTCTATGTCAGTCGTTCTTAGATTTTTCTAAAATAGCAGACATACAAGCTCGTAGCGTGCCACATGCTATTTTTCAATAGCTAAAGCATAACTTAATGCTAACACCAAAAGGGGTTCCCGCCCAAAATGGGTTAAAGCAGCACTATGTATGCTTTTTTAATCCAATCTCTATGGTAGAGTATGTTAATACAATATTATACTTTGGGGCGGTTGTATTTTGTCTCCCTTCTATGGAGACATTTAGATCATGTATCTAGGTGAGACATGACCTTTGACACGATCCTGTTGTTGCTGGATTGACGTGAAGTTTGACCTGAAGGTCAGGATTACATCTATCCCTGAGCGAGTAGGTAGGTTATTAGCTCAACGCTAAAACATTTTAGCACTTGCACAGGAGACCTGGTTCAAATCCGGTCGTAGAAGAGCAAAGTTTCATATTGCAGCTAAGCCCTAGAATAGCTGTGATATCATTTGAGCCAGTAACGTGCGCACTTCCGTTCGGCAAGTCATGCCGAACATGTGAAGCGCCGCCTACACCCCGTGCTTCGCGGTCGCGATACGTCACCGACCCTACGCGTGCGTTTTCAACCCAGCTCCGTGGTTTCCCCTTCTGTGATGCGCTGGCCCGAGAATATACCACGGACAGCGGACACGCGATATTCACGGAAACACAACACAACAACACGGAACAACAACACAACCTTCCCAGCAAGAAAAACACAGGGTCAGTGGGAAAAGACAGTGTGTGTGTGTGTGTCTCACTCAAATCACACTGCGACACACATTTGTTGCACTAGGCGCAGGGTCGAGCTTCTATTAAATACATTTCATGTATTTATTTTCATATACTCATTCCAGAGTCCAGGCATGACTCAAGAATGAATTGCTGTGACTTGGGCCAGCTTTTGTCATGGTACACACAATTGGACAGTAGGGAACAGGATAAGTGCCAGGGACGTAATCCCGTATCTAATCCAACTATGCACTGAGTGCCAGGGACGTAATCCCCGTAATAAAAAATAAAATAAAAATTACATTTTTTTTTTTTTTTTAACGCCCTCTCTTTTTTTATAATGGGAGAATTGGCACTCAGAGCCTAAACTGGTGACCACCAGGTGGCACTGAAGGAGATAAATCGCCGTTAAGAAATTCTTCAATTAAACTTAACTACGGTAATCAAAAATTCCGCGGTTATTTCATTGGGCGGTTTTCTGTGAATGTAATGCTGTCTGTGTGTGTACGACGTGGCCGAGGGACCCACATGTGGGTGTAATATCGGGAGGCATCATATGATCCGACGGAGCATTGCTCCGCTCCGAGGTGCGCTGGGGGTCGGGAGAGGGTTGCAGTTAGGTTTAGGTGTCTGCCCCGGGGGAGGTTAGGGTTAGGGTGAGGGAGGAGGTAGGTTGTCGTTCGGACCAATGCTCCGTCGGATGAAAGTACTGCGCTCGTAATATCACATCCATTCTAGCCTGGGCTATTAAGCTTGTCTGTTCCCTAATATATCGCTTTTTTCCCCTCTTCCTGTTATGCACTGGCTGGTGCTTTACAATTCACCCGGCAGCTGGACAAAATCAAATCTCATGTTCAGAGAATAATACTCAAGTGGCCTCAACTCACACAGCTGGTGAGGGGTGAAGGACTGCGGTCGGCTGGGTTCCCAGTCATCCAGCTCGGCCTCAGAGTCATCCTCCTCTTCCTCCTCCTCCTCCTCCTCGGAGTCCTCGGTGGAGTCCGTGGCCCCCAGGGGACTGGTGGAGGGGTCCCCTAGACCGGCCATGGACGCGAGAGAGTTGGACGCAGACAGCTGCTCCTGTGTGCATTTAACGACATGACGTTTACATGAGTTGTCGTTCGGTAGTTTTTTAGTTACCAGTGGTTCTCAAAGTGGTGTCCCGGGAACCCTGGTTCCAGGGGGTCCCCAATCAAATGTTTTATTAATGCATCAAATCGGTATCATTTGGGGCTCATTAACCCATTCTGACCTGAGATCAGATTAAAAAAAATGTCTTCTTCATCCTGACAGTTTATATGAAAAAGCTATGTTTCCATGTCAGTCGTTCTTCGATTTTTCAAAAATAGCAGACCTACAAGCTCTATGAGCTTGTAGATCTGCTATTTTTCAATAGCTAAAGCATAACATGATGCTAACACCAAAATGGGTTAATATGAAAAGGTTTGAGAACCACCGTTTTAGACGGTACATTGGGCAGTAATAAATAATATGAACTTTCTATAGATGGCTGTAGTTTAGGTACTATATCATTACAAGTAAGACGCGCAAACGCGGGAAGCGAACGCTGTGTGTGTGTGTGTGTGTGTGTGTGTGTGTGTGTGTGTGTGCTACAGCTGCGCCCTCTGGTGGCGAGCAGGTGGTGTCACAGCGGGACAGACACACAGACACACAGACATGATCTGCAGGGTCTCATAGTTAGTGCTCATTGCGTTCGCAACAATAACAACAGGCAGAAGATATTTCGGTACTGTCATTCTAATCTAAACCTATGATTGAACCCATTTAGACCTGAGGCTGATTCTAACGCCTTATAAAACGCCTTAAAGGTTTCTGAAAACCTTGAAAATTCTTATTCCAAAACGAATATACATAGGTGTGTGTGTGTGTGTGTGTGTGTGTGTGTGTGTTGCTACATGTATATCAAAAACTACTGAGACACAGAGGTGGCTCCCGGATCCAAAGGTACTGTATAGAGCGCATGCATAAAGTCAATGGCAAATCGAGTGGCAAAGTGAGTTTAACATTGTTTAACGTTGTTTAATGCAATCCGACATCTCTGTTTGTGTTTGGTTGCATGGGCTGTCAATTCAGGCCAGAAAGCAGTTTTTTGACACTCACTGGGCGTTCATGCAGAACTTCCGGGTTTGATGATGATGTCACGACGCGCATACCCTCTATAACAATGCACCACATCTAAATGGATATTTTATGAACCATTATGGTTTTTATGGAAGATGCTTCTGAAGCCATTCATAATACTCTTTATCCCATTTTGGGGCGGGAACCCCTTTTGGTGATTTAAACCTTATGTTACAATTTAGCTATTGAAAAATAGCAGACCTACAAGCTCATAGCACGCCACTCTACGAGCTTGTAGATCTGCTATTTTTGAAAAATCGTGAAAATGCGGCACGAATATTTTCTTTCAGAAGACTAAATGGGTTAATCTTGTATAAAAGAACTGAGATCAGTGGTGGTGGCGACTAAGAACTTGAATCCACCTGAGACACTGGCTCCAGGATGGCCTGTGGGCTCTCTGCTACGTTGCTGAGAACATGCAAGTTGGCAGCGTTCATGTTCTGTCCACTGGGCAGCAGAACCGTGACCTGGAAATAAGAGATATATAGAGTAGAGATGTCGCGGTGTTAGAATTTCCCCACCGTTTTCACCGTGCTTCTCAACACCGGTTAAACCGGTAACACCGAATCCAACCACTAGGTGTCCTAATAGACCTGCCTCGCATTGATCCAGAAAGCTTAGAAACAGAAACTACAACAGGGCTTGCACTTCCAAAGTAATTATTTATGTCAAGGCTTTAGGCAGTATAGGCAGGCACGGTCAAAAAATGCAACTAGAAGATAAGCAATCCAGCTGAACTCTTTTCATCATTTTATTTTCCTCATATGATACGAGTCATATCACCGAGACCAACAACGCACGTGTTTCAGGCAGCTCACATAGCCTTCATCAGCATTGATCAAGACGCAGGAAATCATTACAGGATGAATTGAGAGCGCACCGTTGCTACAGGTTATTGTGAGTAAATAAAGCACTAAAACATTGTGGAAGAATAAGCTCACCGTACTGTAAATCCAATGCACTAGTCTGAATGCAGCTAAGACCTGTCACCAAAGCGAAAGTGAAATCTGACACCATGCTGGTGTGTTCAGACAGCTCTGCTCTGCCTGCTGCAGATCACTTCTGTTCTCTTCATAATAATAATAATACAACCTGTTATCTGACTAAAGTATTGATAACCTGCTTATAAGCACACGGGTGCCACACGAAAATGAACTGAAGTGGGTTTTATAGGGTACACGAGAAAATAAATAGTCTAGTATTAAAAAAACAAAACAACGGTGCTATCGGTGTGCAAGTAATGTACTCGGTGGCGTGCCCGCCCACCTGTAACACCGGTATCACTGGACACCGTGACATCTCTAATATAGAGATATGTAGTTCTGATGAAGCGATATGACAGTAACAGCAATATGCTATTTTATCTTTGACAAATTCAGGTCGTCCGACTCCGACTGAAAACATCTCGACACAAGAGGGAAAACATACCTGTTGTGTCGTTCCATCCTGTTGGATGTAAGCGACCTGGGGCTGGTCAGCGAATACACTCTGCAAAGCAACAGATTCAATACAACATGAAAGGCAGATCTACGGAGGGTTCAAATGCACATTAACCCATTTTGGGCGCGAACCCCTTTTGGGTGTTAGCATTATGTTATGCTTTAGCTATTGAAAAATCACACCAGTGTGAACCAAGTGGTGCAACTACCGTCTATTGGTTCTCTGTATCGTTCCAATTTGTATCGTTCCAATTTCTTCTCTGTATCGTTTGCGTCCAGCAGGTGGCAGCCATGTCACATACTTCTCTCGTTCCAATTTCACAAATGCGCACACCACTCGTGCTCACACAGGTACACACATCACAAACAGGTACACAGGTACACGGACATTGCTGGATGTAGAAGTGGTTGCACCACTTAAAAATAGCAGATCTACAAGCTCATAGCGCACCACCGAGTGGCACGCTATGAGCTTGTAGGTCTGCTATTTTTGAAAAATCGAAAACTGTCGAAGATGTAGAAGACATTTTTAGAATCTGAAAATGGGTTAAGACTTTTGTTTCCTATTCTAATGACTAATGACACAAGGATACTTCGCAACAACATTTGTAACCAACATGAAAATAATGTGGGAATCGAACACATGCTGTGTGTGTTCCTAGTTCAGAGTCTGACATCATGGAACGCCATATTTTGGGCACCTCCATATTTGGGTATAAGCTTTACCTTGACCTCCATATTAGGCCATATTAGGTAGCTCTCTGCATAAAAGCACAGACCACATGTTTCTTAGAGCAGCCATTTCATTCGTCGGTGATTCGTCCAATCAAAAAGCCGCATTAAGACGCTTAAGCAGCCATTCTCATTTGTCGGGAGATTCATCCAATCAAAAAGCCGTGTCAAAAGGTAAACCAGTCATTTTCATTCGTTGGTGTGATTCGTCCAATCGGAAAGCCGTGCCACGGAGGTAACCAATCGGGGCATCACACAGATGGACAGGCACACCTCCTCGACCGACGCGTCCTACATGGGCATTGGTCAATACATGGCCCCTCCCTCCGCTCACTACGATGACGATGGCGCGGAGAGACTTAACAATAAAGAGAACCTAAGGGAGCAGGACATCTTCCTCCCCATCGCCAACATCGCCCGCATCATGAACAACGCCATACCAGAGACTATAAAAACCTCCAAAGACTCCAAGGTCTGCATCCAGGAGTGCGTGAGCGAATTCATCAGCTTCGTCACGTCCGAGGCGGCCGAACGCTGTCTTCAAGAACGGAGAAAGACCACGAGCGGAGACGACATCCTGTGGGCCCTGTCCCAGCTGGGCTTCGACGCGTACGTGGACCCGCTCAGGCTGTACCTGGGGAAGTTCAGAGAGGCCGCGGCGGCGGAGAAGAAGGAGGCCACGACGAGGTCCGTGGTGGGAGGAGAGAGCCTCGTGGAGGAGCTGCCGGCGGGACTCATTGCGGCAGATGGCGGCGGCCAGCAGCAGAATGTGATGGTCTACTCCACTTCTCCGTATCAACATGTTCCCGCGGTTCAGCAGATTCAGTTCTCACGACAGGACGTTTCTTCTCCCGTCGTCTCGAGTGCAGAAGCGGTGGCTGCACATGATGATGATGTTGGTGATATCCATGGACCGGGCAGTCACAGACAGACAGGGAACCATACAGGGTAATGGTAGCAATTAACCCATTCTGACCTGAGATCAGATTCTAAAAAATGTCTGTTTGAAAATGACAGTTTTCTTGAAAAAGCTATGTTTCTATGTCAGTCGTTCTTTGATTTTTTTCAAAAATAGCAGACCTACAAGCTTGCAGATCTGCTATTTTTAAATAGCTAAAGCATAACGTAATGCTAGCACCAAAAATGAGTTCATGTACAGTCAACTCACTATATGTTCATCAGAAGAGTGTGGTGTGTGGCGGAAGGTACCAAATGGTTTCTGAACAAAACCGTCTGGAAAAACACGAGGCTTTATTTTATATCTATATATATATATGTCTCAATGAACTTTATAATTATTTTTTCATCATCATCGACCCAATGATGACTGTGCCAGGCTGCCAGCATGATCCCTTGGGACGGAGAAAGCTGTTGATGTGCCTGCTGCCATTGCCAAAGATGAGCCAACACATGAATAACTAGATAAAGTGCCCCTCAGGGGGGCAGGTCTCCACCAGGGCAGGTCAGGTTGTGGCCTCCTGGTGGCGCTATAATAGGCCAATGTGAAAAGGGTGCCATTTCTTCTCGCGCCTTGGATGGCAATTGGATGATTTGAGGCATTTTGTTCCAAAAATGTGTTTTGCAAAAATCCACCTGTTGGTGGCGCTATAACAGGCCAATGTGAAAAGGGTGGGATATATTCCTCAGCCTAGTAGGAAGGTCTGTGAAAGATTTCACGTAAATTGCACGCTGCGTTCATGATTTGAGGCTTTTTGTTCAAAACGGGCCAATCCTGCAAACTCTGAAAGCCAATGTTAGCCAATTAGGATGGAATATGAAATATCGGACAGATCCGGCTTGAACACATGACTATAGAGAGAGTGTGTAACAATTTGCGGTATTTTTGGACAAAATCTGGAGGAGTAATATGAAACAAAATGTTTTTCAAAAGTCTGCCTCCTGGTGGCGCTATAACAGGCCCTTCTGGAAATGTTGGGGCATAGGTTCATCGTTGGCATCGACCGGGTTAACAGTGCCAGAGATTAGCTGTAGACGGACGGACGGACACAGCGCAAAACATACTCTCTCCCCATGCCTTCGGCCTGGTGGAGACAATAAACAATCTCTATGTTGTGATGTCTATTAGGGTCTACAGCCTCTGAGCCTCAGTAATGAACCAGTGAAATTATGGTATTTTATGGGGGGGGCTGCAGTACAGAGTACACCGTTCTAACGGACCTGAAGTGGGGCCACTGGTCTCAAGTTGTCTCAAATTTGTAGTCCCCGACTCCCCGTGTGTCTCTATAGAGATCTGATTTGGCAGAGTTGTGGGGAATCCTTTTTGTTTTGATCAAGTCTGCCGTTTGTGAAGTCAATCACTTGATTGATGCTTGATGGCTATAAGCCTTGACTCATATTTTGTACGTTGTGAAATATAACTCAGTGGCTGTGGTCCTGGAGCAGGTCATTCTTTTCTAATGTTTTTTTTTGGTTGTATGAAGTTGGCCATTTTTAAAGTTACATTTTTGAATTTGTAAATCAAACTTTTTCTTTTCTTTTACCGAAACAAAGGATGGAATAATACACACCAAATAAGACTAAGTGTGGCTCTGAGGGAGATAGTTTTGCCTATATAACACAATTCGTTGCTACAAACGGAATCATGCAAAGAGAAGAAAAATAGATAAAATAGAACATCGCTCCGATATCCATCCATATTTAGGCAAGACCGACGACATCATTCGTATGATGTCAGAGATACACATGCTGTTACTGGACCCTGTCTTGGTTTGTTTGGGGGGGGACAGTATGGCTTCCATCGTAGTAGGAGATCCATTGATCCTCTCAGTCTTTTTTCCGCAGTGCTAAGTTACCTATACCTGCCACAATGTCCTCTGCCATTAGCTCTGACTGGCTGTATGTATGTATTTGTATATTGTCTTCATCTGTGCACTGTACGTCTTATGTATCTTGTTTGTATGTTACGGTTACGGGTCCCCCTCTAAAATGAGATGCTGCAATAAAAATCTGAAATCTGACAGACTTCGGTGTCTGTTCCCCGCCCTTACTCTAAGGCACAGAAAGCCTCACCGTAATACTATAGCGGGCTCGCACAAAAGAAGTAAAGAGAAGGGGACGTCACGGGATGTGAAAGATGCTAAACAGGACAAACTCTAGTTCTCCCCTGCCTACTCGTAGACTGTGCATGGTGGCACCATTGAGGGAACGAGACAGCGTAACAAGCAGTACATTCGAGAGTTGATCTGTGTGCACTTTTTTATGTCAACATGTTTTCATCATTTGGGCTTGATAATAATCTTATTAACCCATTCTGGACACCCTTTTGGTGTTTTAACTAAGCATTATGTTATACTTTAGCCATTGAAAAATAGCAGATCTACAAGCTCATAGCACACCACCGGGTGGCGCGCTACGAGCTTGTAGGTCTGCTATTTTTTGAAATATCGTGAAAATGAGGCACAAATCTTTGAAAATATATTCTTTCAGAACACTTTTTTGTCTTATTTCGACACCAGGCCTAAGTCCAACATAATTATTGTTGCTATTAAAACCAGGACAATTACATTTCCACTCCTGGCCAAACCGGGGTCACCCTTCACATGCATCTCTCACCTGTGAGCCATCTGCTGGGTGGATGTAGACCAGCGTGTGTTCAGCCGCCTCCACCGAGGTGTAGGAGTTCCCGTCTGCGGTGTAGACCACCTGCTGCTGTCCCCCTCCTCGGTCCTGCTGCTCTCCTCCGCTGTACACGATCTGGGCCACGGTGCCTCCCTCAAAGTGGACCTGTGTGATGCATATTATGTACAACGCTCTCATTTTAAGACCCGATTAAGCCATTCTGACCTGAGATCAGATTCTAAAAATGTCTTCTACATCCTGACAGTTTTCCATTCTGACCTGAGATCAGATTCTAAAAATGTCTTCTACATCCCAACAGTTTTCTGAAAAAGCTATGTCAGTCGTTCTTCGATTTTTCAAAAAATAGCAGACCTACAAGCTCTGCTATTTTTTATTCATAGCGCACCACTCTGTGGCGCGCTATGTAGATGTAGATCTGCTATTTTTCAATAGCTAAATTATAACATAATGTTTAAAACACCAAAAGGTCTCACACTTTTAAGATTTGTTCAGAAATGTTCAAAAACAGCAGATGTACGGGCTTGCAGCACAAAGTGAGCCTGATCTGCTATTTTTGAATAGCCAACCGAAAAATCTAAAAGGACACAGATGCTTTCCTGGTTTTAACAGATGGAGGGCCCTATTTGGCCCTATTTTGTCTTAACTTTTTTTGCGAACATATTCGTACCCGCCCTTTACACCATATATGAAGCGGCTAGGCCGAAAATCAGCTGTGAACATGATCCGGTTGCTAAGCAATGCCTCCATCACCTCCAGCACCAGGCTCTTTGCACACGCCCCCATATACTTCTGTTCAAAGCAGGATTTTCAAAGCCTTATAACTCTGGAAATATGAGCGCTGTACCTTAGAGTATATATTACAAGTAAGACACGCAAACGCGGGAAGCGAACGTAGTCTACTGTGTGTGTGTGTGTGTGGTTGTTTGTGTGTGTGTGTGTGTGTGTGTGTGTGTGTGTGTGTGTGTGTGTGTGTGTGTGTGTGTGTGTGTGTGTGTGTGAAGCGCATAAGGCGATTTCACTCCTTCTGGGTAGGAACAGAGTGCATTCTGGGATGGATTAGGCCAAATCGTGAACGTGCTGGCCGTTGACTATCATTGCACGCGTTCAGCGTTTACGTGTCATTGCCCCATAACGTGAACGTGTGCAATGATAGTCAACGGACCAGCGCTGGCTCGAGCTGCAATACCACATTCGGCCACTATGTCCATTTCTCCTCGGGTTTCTTCCGGGTGCCGTCTCTATTTATATACTCTAGTCTAAGGAAGCGCTGTCCATGGTAATCGCCATCCATCCAATGTCTGGAGGCATGGCCGATGCTATTTGGTTGTTTTGAGTTGCCAAATAGCATTGGCCACGCCTCCAGGTCTTAAGTTAAGTCATAAGATCGGGTACTTAAAATAGGGCCATTTATTAATGGGTTTAATCAGAAAGTCAGAAACCCTGAAATCCAACTCATTCCTGTCCTAGGGCTAATTCCTTGGGCAAGCAGAGCGTGCAAGTACTGTAATGTATGTACAGTATGTACGTATGTAGGGGTAAGAATTAACTTTTCTATATATGAATTGCACGTCATCATACATACTGGGGCTCTTTTTTAAATGTTTGTCCATGTTTTGTTTTGAAAATTGAAATTTGATGTAAACGCTGACATGCTGTGTAAGAAGGGCCAGCAACGTCTTTTCTGCCTAAGGAAATTAGCCAGATTTAATGTCGACAGAGACCTGATGAAACTGTTTTACAGTGCCTATGTACACTCTGTTATCTCCTTCTCTATCATCTATTGGTATGGTAACCTCGCCATTAAAGATAAGAATTCTCTTAGAAGTATTGTGAAAACTGCCTCCAAAATGGCATCCAGTTGGAGAGCCTCGATCCTTTCTACAATAATAGACAGCTGCTCATGAAGGCCAGGGCCATTCGGCAGGATAATGCCCACCCACTCGAGTCAGAGTACAGGCTGTTGCCATCGGGCCGTCGTCTGGGTGCCCCCGTTGTCAAAAACAACAGATATAAGCACTCCTTTGTCCCTGCCTCGATTTGTGCAGTCAACGCTGCCAGTAACATGTAATGTGGTGATGATATGTTGAAAGAAGCACTTTATGCCGGCACTTTATATCCTAGCATTTTTTCTGAATGTAGCCTTTCTTTTTTCTATACCTGCACTAGATGTGCCCAGACCTCTGTTTATGCTATGGTGTCTCATGTCAGTTGTTGTCCTGTATTGTTTGTATGTTTTAAACCACTACTCTTGCTGTAAACTTAATTGCCCTTCTGGGACATTAATAAAGACCTTGAACCTTGAACACACACACACACACACCCACCCCCCCTACCTGTGTGGCGTTTCCTGATTCATCATTAGGTGTTTGACTCCACACAGGAGAGGATTCGTGCTTGGTATCCATGGCAGCACAGCACCAGGTGTGCGACTTTGTCACCTGTCACGCCACTCCTGAAAGGGACAGATCCATCATTAACTGGACTTAGTCATACACACTTTCATGTAGGGAGCAAATTATCTTGGTGTTTGAATACAATGAATCATGCAGTCAGCAATACAAAAACACTGGAGGAAAAAAAAAAGATTTACTCCTATCATACATCCTCTGTAACCAAAGTACAATATGGGCAATTTTTAGCATATATGATGCAGCAATGAAAACGGTGATTGTAAGAAGTAATGAGTGATTTTACAGCAATAATAACACAAAGCAAGCTCGCTGGGAATATGGATTATTGGTATCTGTGTTTTTAAGGAATGTGCCTAACATATAATAATGTAGTACGGTATGCATGTACAAAAATCATGGTCCATCCATTATATTATGAAACACTTAAACATGAGTGTCTCACTATTCATAAGATCAAACTGCTTTGTGGAAAACTCGGCTTCTGCTTTGGTAAGACATTTCAAATGGCATCCTTTGGTACATTCAGTTGACATAGGGGGGTATTAATATGAACTGGATTCAGTGATATATAAAGTAACTAGTAAGTACTAGTAGTACAGCACAAGTAGGCCTACTGTGTACAATTTTGAGGTATTTAAAAGAAAAACTTTCTTCAGTATTTTTACTATAGGAAACTATTGTACTTTTACTCCACTACAATTACAGTATATGAAAATCTACAAGCTATATTTCAGATCTACGGTACAAGCTCACAATAGGTCGCAATGTGACACATTGTGAGCTTGTAGAACTTGCACAATTTACTTTGGGTGCTTGTATTAGGCTATAGCCTATTTTGATGCCTATACTTTTGTACTTATTCTGTACATTTTGAATACAGGACTTCTACTTGTAGCAGAGTATATCTACATTGTTTTGAAGTGTTTATCCTTTTACTCGAGTAAAATATTTGAGTAGCCTACTTCTTCTATCACTGCTGTGCAGTTGCAACTGCATTCAGTCAGTGATACACGTGCACCTGGAGAGAACATGATGCAGGACTTTATTAAGTGGATGCAGTGATGCATATCGTGTTATACATGTGCACCTGGAGAGTAGAGTTCATGACGCAGGCATAATGATAATGGACTGTATTCTGTCAGTGTCATTGATTGTCCCCGAGAGCAATCATGACACGATGCAGTGCGATGCAATGCATTGGATTCAGTGATACATTATTGTGTGCGCACCACACAGACTATAGCCTATACATGATGATGCAGAACATTATCGACTGGCTCCAGTGATACATGATTTGTGCACATTGGGGTTCAGCAGCCTGTCACGGTGTGTGTGACTGTGTGTGTGTGTGACGTACATGCACCTTCGGGCAGCATTATCTACTACTGGATTAGTGACACATAATGATGCAGGGTGCAAGCTCAATGTATTTATTTTTTTAGAGCTCTTGACGTGACGATGTGTTCTTTTTCGGAAAGCGACATGAATGCGATTATGCGACAGCAAGCCAGCCCAGTTCTCAAAAGAAGAACGGGGGTAGTAGCAGAGAACGGCGGCCCATGTATGCGCTCGACCGCGCCGCCGGAGGGTGGGTCCACTCCAAACGCGGTCCAAAACGCAACCGTACATGTCTACAACACGCACAATAAGGCGTCCCAGCAGCGTCAATGGGCTCCAAATGTCACGCCGCTATAATCAGTAATAAATCCCATATAACGCAACCCCCCTATTTTTGACCCCACAGGTTCTCGGTCCCAAAACCGGACCATACCACAAAAACATCACCAGGCATCTACTGCGCCGCAACGCCGGAGTTACCGCCGTATAACTGCGATGTACGGCCGGCCGTCGCGGTGAAACGTGACACAGTCGGGCCCACGGCTCGACTCAATTTACGAGATTTGACAAAATGCGTTTTTTGGGGGGGCCGGGGGCCCGAATCTTTTTGTTTGTAACGCACCCGTCCCCCCGCTCGGTTCTAGTTGAGCCCAGCCTTCCAACAAGGAAGAACAGGCTCCATTTTGTTGGGTGGGACTAAACAACAACGACCGCTTTTATCCGCGCGATACCGCAACGCCGTCCCACGCATCCCGTTCATATCGAACTAAATCGTTTGTTAATAATTTATTGAGTAAATTTAAGTGGCATAATCGTTGGTTTTGTGAAGGTTTTGTGAAAACGTCCAAGTTGTTCTTACCTCTCAGAATGGTAGCTGCAGAGATGGCCGCATTGCATATATTAACATATTCTGCCCGGCAACCCGCCGAGACGTGCCTCCTGATTGGCTGAATATTTTATCCGAGCCACAAAACGACAACACGTTCTATATTTCTATTTAACCGTTTATGCCCGGTTTTATGATACGATGGTTAATGCGAGGCAAAAACAAAAATAGGTGATCTACAAGCCCACAACTCTCGCATCATGACCCGTTGTGAGTTTGTAGATCTGCTCATTTCGAAGGAAAAAATAAAATGGTATATTTGTCAAGTTCAAGTGTAAATCTTTGCCATAGGTTGTGATAAAACAAATAGGCCTACATTTATTTATATTAATTGTATTATTTGGTAGTAATGTCTGAGTGTCACATTTAACTAAATGATGTACACCAGCGACATCATTTTTCTCTTTCTTGTGGTTCTGCTGCGTTACATTATTTTACATGTTAAAGTGGAAGTGTAGGCTACTGCTCAGTTCATAATATTGAGTTATGCAGCCTGCTTGAATTTTCAGGCTCCAGTTCATAATTTATGGGTGGACAGATTCGATGATGGATGATATAACAGCAATATTGTACGTTTCAGTGCATGCATGCCTGTCGCTGTCTCTTATTAACCAATAGGGGGAGCTCATCTTCTTTGGGATGACTACCAGCAGTCATCTGGTCTTTACTTTACCTGGCTGCATAAACGTTGTGGCAGAAACACATTGCCCTCTCACTGTATTTGGGTGTTTTCACTTGTTTGTTTTGGTAGAAAACACCCAAAATACAGTGAGAGGGCTGCGTGTTTATCACCTAGGTCCTAGGCTACTACAGTCTACTATGCAGCTGATGACTGCTGCATGGTAATGGAGAGAAATGATGGGTAAATAATACATAGTTGGTGCACCCATAGCTCTGGTCCATATCTTTACTGCTTCTATGATTCTGCCCTGCAGGGCAGTAAGGCTATGGACCAGAGCACTATACTAGTGCACCCATTCAGTACTATGCATTTAAGTAAATATTCATTCAAAGCCGTCTGAAAGGGTGTTGTTAATCAGTTGGTATTTTTTCTTTCTTCTGGGTTTTGTTGATTGTTGTTAAACTAGGTTAGAACTATAAACCAGTGATTCTCAAGGTAGGGTCCAGTGCCTGGATGATGTTTGTGATCTAGCCCAAACATTTAGATTCTATATGTTTGGGCTATTTGTGATCATGAGTTGATACTGATTGTATTACAGTTTTTTAGTTTTAGTTTAGTTTAGTTTTTTCACTTTCTCCCCCCTTTAATATTTCCTTGTTTCTTTGGTTGTCTTGATTTGTGTTGTTTTCTTGTGTGTCGCTGTCAATTTATTTCAGAATTTGTAATAAAATTCAACAGAACGTTAAAAAGGGTCCTTGAGTGTTTCAATGGGGTCCCAACCAAAATGATGAACAGTTTAACCCTATTTTATACTTTATGCATGACAGCATATCACGGGGGTCAGGGGATCTTAGTATAATCTGATCGACATTAGGAATTGACTTTAAAGACACATTCTTTCTGTTTTAAGATCCCCTGACCCACAGGTTTGAGTCCTGATCCCAACAGCCTGATTGTCTCCCTGTTCCAACGTACCTGCTCTCTGCCTTACTTTACTTGCACTGCCTTTAATTTATATTTTTTTTTAAACAACAGGACATCCATGGTCTGTTGTCACATCAGACATGGCATTGTAGTTTTTGAGTGGTGCAACCACTCCCTTACGGAGCTATGTGTGTGGGTGGCTGGGTGGGTGTCTGAGCACGAAAACAGCATGGTTGTTTTTCACCACCTGTGCGCAACCTAACACACACACACACACACACACATTTTAACTGTATATATGGTGTTTTTGGGTGTGCCAGTACAGTTCAGTGACAGTGACAGTACAGTACAGTAGAGGGACCCCCACACGGTAACTGTCAACCGTTTTGGACGCCGGGCGGCACCCTGGATGCGTTCCTGTGGGTCTGGAACTCCCCCACCCACCCACACACACACGGGTTGCACCACACTTCATTAAAAAAATTTTTAAAGGTTAGAGATGAAGGAACTTATACACGAGATAAATTAACATGGAGGATTTGACTGTGTGACTTGTTTTGACAGAGTATGTCAACAGTGACTTTGTACCCTGATGCTGGCACTGAACCAAAGGTAATTCAAGCTGCTGGTTCATGAACATCATTGCACCGTGTGTGTGTGTGTGTGTGTGTGTGTGTGTGTGTGTGTGTGTGTGTGTGTGTGTGCGTGTGTGCATGCGTGCGTGCGTGCGTGCGTGCGAGTCAGACTTGTTTGTAAAGAAGAAAAGTATGCGGCAGACTATGGGACTTTTGATGGATGGTAGGTGACAGGGCTCAGAGAGGTCAACAATGCATGATGACAGATGCATGGATGATCTCCTGCAGTCTGCAGACTCTGCACCCGCATGGAAATAGATGCAGGTGTGTGATGAATGCACTGCATAGAAGCTGACGGCTGCAGTGAATCCGATGCTCATGGATGCAGTGAAGCAGATGGATGCAGTGAATCAGATGATGATGAATTCACTGCATCCATCTGATGGATGCAGTGAATCAAATGCATGCAGTGAATCAAATGCATGCAGTGAATCAAATATATGCAGTGCATCAGATGAATGCGGCTGCAGTGCATCAGATGATGATGAACGCAGTGAATCAGATGGATGCAGTGAAATCAGATGGATGCAGTGAATCAGATGGATGCAGGAAATCACCGCAGTAAGAGGGAAGACTGTTAATGTAATGTGATTGGTGATGACATGAAGGCACCACAGGACCACTGTGTAATAATGGCAGGACCATCATTTTCTGTCTAGTTGAATTTCTGCAGAAAGTAGAAACAGAAAGTTTCTGCTGGGCCTTTTAGGCGAAGGAGGTGATGATGGAGGTGATGTTCTCCTCCTCCCAAGTTCCTCTGAATCCACAACACTAACATGTGGTGTTCCACAGAGTTCTGTGCTTGGTCCACTCTGCCCTTTGCTTCCTCTAAGGACCCATTATTAGAACCTTCAAGGGAATCTATTATCATTGATATGCTGACGATATCCAATTATATTGTTCATTCAAACTGGATAAGATGGATATGATCACCAAACTGCACTAATGTATTTCTGCCATCAAGAACTGGATGGCCAGCAACTTTTTGCAATTGAATCCAGACAAAACAGAAGGTTTAATTGTTGCCCCAAGCAGGGTTGCTGCAGACGTTGCCGACCACCTTAATGCCATTGAAACAGAACATATACCTATCCCTAGAAACCTTGGCATTATTTTAGATCAGTCTATGCACTTGTTTTTATCACCTTTGTAACATTGCCAAACTAAGATCAGTTGTTTCATACCTGGAGTTAGAAATGATTATTCACGCATTTGTGTCATCACATCTTGATTATTGTAATTCTATTTTTTACCTGTGTCTCTAAAAGAACACAGCTGCTATAGTTTACTGGCCAGGTCCAGGAGATCCTGTCCCGTCCTTGCCTCCTTGCACTGGCTCCCAGTTAATTATAGAATACATTTTAAGATTATTGTTCTCACACACAGTGCCCTCCGTGGCCAGGCACCTCCTTATCTGTCTGACCGGCTCCAACCAAATGTGCCCAGAAGGTCTCCACGATCCTCATCCCAGGCCTTGCTGGTTGTCCCTCCCACAAAATTGATAACTAAAGGTTATCGAGCTTTTGCAAGTTTTGCCCCTAGAATATAGAATGAGCTCCCCTTCCACCTAAGAACTGTGGCCTCTGTTAAAAACTCATCTTTTTGGACAGGCCTTTTCATAGCCCTATTTGACTTCCTTGTTCAATTTCACCGGCTTGGTTAAATGTTAATTGTTTTATTTTTATTCTATTTTTGTCTTTGGCTTGTTTTACTTTTATTGTTGTTAAAGCACTTTGTGACTGTGATTGTCTTACTTACTTACTTACTTACTTATACTTACTTACTTACTTACTTTTTTGGGGGTTATTGTCCCCACAACATCATAGTGTTACAGTCGCACTGTAACGTAACGCATACCATCACACCTTTCGCCCTTAAGCTCTTAAGCCACACATTTGAGATTTACAAGCTGAATCTTGTAGATGGGCTATTTCCGGTGCACAACAATTTCAATTACAATTTAGGCATTTCGCAGACGCTCTCAATTCAGAGCGATTTACAGTAAGCAAGAACAAAAAACACCAAGTTAAGCAAAACAAGAAAAAAATAACATTTAAAACCTGGCTGCAGTATTTACATACTGGTTTTAGACACACAGGTAAAGTAGTTCTATCTCTAACAGCAGGGATAGGACCATATTTATATACAAACAGAGGCCAGTGCCATTGAGCCAAGTTGTAACCATGACAATAAACAGAATAAATTTCAGGCCTTGGAATATTCCGACTGCTAGAGCACTTCACAAGGACAAGGATAAATAACATCTATTTGTCCCTAAGGACAAATACAATGTGTAATTCTACCATAATTCGTCCACAAGAGACAGACAGCAAGACGGCACACAGACAGACATTTGTGGGATTTTACTGATAAGATTTCAGTTACAGCCCCTTAAAGTTGAAAGAAACATTTTTTATTGAGCAATATCTATATGAGCATACATTTATAGATTTTGGCATCAAGGCTCCATCTCGAATTCATTCCCTCCCTGTAAATATGAAAATATTTAAATAATGTGCCAAATAGATATCGCGGGGAAGAAAATAGCCAGGACCCCCTAATGGGACCATAGAAACAGAGCCTGCAGGTTGATGCATGCTGGGGGAGGCGATGGGAGTATACACAACGCCACGATGAGGCAGCATAGCAAGCAGCAGCACAGCAGCAAAGATAGCAGAGAACGGCAGGCGTGACTCTGCTTGTGACATACTGTATCTCCCCTCTGGTCATTCCTTTTGATCACCAGTGGTGATGTGTTTTATGGCTGCATGCTACTGGTCAGGCTGAATTAAATGCATGCATTTCTTTTTGGGATATTCAGGATCAGGACAGGAACCACTTTTGGGGTTCTTGTTGCCATCTACAATATAGCAAAAATCTTGCCTCAGTCGTGAATGGGTTAACATTTATAATATCCCCATTTAAGAATGTTTTTGAAAATGTACGTTAACCACATTAACCCCGTCAATATGTTTCAAAGAAGGGTGAGAAGTTCAGTCACGCGAGGGAGACTCGGAGTAGAGCCGCTGCTTCTTGGAAAGGATCAAGCTTAGGTGGTTAGGGCATCTGGTTAGCCTCTTGACCTCTTGAGCGTCTCCCTAGGGAGGTCCTCGATGCACGTCCCACTGGGAGGAGACCTCGGGGCAGACCTATAGGCGAGGGATTACATCGACTCACTGGCCTTGGAACGCCTCGGGATCCCCCAGGAGGAAGTTACTAATGTTGCTCTGAAGAGGAATGTCTGGAGATCTCTGGTGGAGCCACCGCGACCCGACTACGGATAATCGGTTGAAGATGGATGGGCCTGGGCCGTGGCTCAGCGGTCCAGGCACCTTGTCCGGTAGCCTGAGCCTGGCAGTGTGCCGCGGGTTCGACTCCCGATCCCGACGGCCTTCACTGCATGTCACTCCCCCATCTCTCTCCCCCCATTTCCTGTCAGCCTACTGTCTGTCCCTCTATAAAAATATAAAATAAAGGCGAAAGCCGCATAAAAAAGAAGATGGATGGATGGATGGAATATATTTCAACGTTATTTTTAATGTTTTTAAATGTTTACCTTTCTCAATTTAAAACTTTGTACGCATTATTTATTACAATACAATATGATTGTGAAATGGGCCGTTTTGCTTAATGAGTAGGCGTACTTTTGAGATATTGAATCTTGATGATGTTTTGGACTTTGAATGCAGGACTTTGAATTAGTATTTCTACATTGTGGTATTGCAAATTTCCTTCATGACATAATGACATTGGAAACAGTAAAATACCTAAGACAATGAATGAACAGCATTTTATATAAAGGAACAAAATAAATAAATGCAGTAAAAACAAAATAAATAAAAATCATGAAACATTGCAGCATTACTATAACAAAATACATTCGGGTCTCGCAACATCATACCCCTCACTCAGGTGACCCAGCCGGGGTGATCAAGTCCCGACTTACGTCCCAGTAGCTACCCTCGATAAGTCCCATTAGGGAAAAACCAGGGCCACACAATCCGTTCCTCCTGAACTACTCTGCCGGGACTGGGAGGTACTGGCACATGGAAGGACTAGGCTCTGTGGGTTGACACCTGTCCGGGCCCCTCCTACGTCTCACCAGGTCCACTCCTGCTCTCACCAGGTCAGGCCCTATGCGTTGCACCAGACTCCCAGCACCAGGCACTTTATTCAGGAGTGGTGGATTCTCAAGCCGCAACGGTTCCGCAGGCTTATTACACTTATTTCCCTTCGACAGATCAAGGTAGGCATTTCACTGTTGAAGGAATGACTTTGGCGGCCTCATATATGCCACTTTTGACATGAACAGGATGCCTTCCATTGTCTTCATTCTTAAAAACACAATTCTACATCCAGTCTTATTATAGCCAGATGACACCATGATCACAGCCTCATTTGTCTAGGAATACATTGTCAGGAAAGATTCCAAGTATACACAATGCAGCCTATGCAAGGCTTTTGGGCAAGTACCACCCTGAGCAATTTACTTATAACACTCATAGAGCATTGTGAATGAATGTGCCTGTGCCAAACACAACCATATAGTTATGTGGGTGCAAACCTGCTTCGCACATCGCTTACAGAGGTCAGTGTTCCCCCTTTTTACCTCTTTTATGATGATTTCCTGTTTTTGGCTATATAAGTGTATATTTGTACGTCTCTAAATGTTCTGAATTTCTGATTAATTGAAAATGGTGGACCCTATTGTAAACAAGTCAGTGTAATGCTTTATGGTGTCGTCCACAGTTAACAGTTTTTGTATTGAGTTGTGCTTGAAATGTACTGTAATTCTGCAAACTGTTAATAAATCAATCAATCCATCGAATAGCGTAATAAAGTAAAGCCGACACCAGATGGCGCAAATGTGCGTCTTTCTTTTAACACTGGAGAGGCACAGTAGACAGACATGCATACATACCGGTATACAGACAGACAGACAGACAGTGGAGGAGAGACGCGCAGGCAGCCACAGCAAAGCAGTCATTCCTAGTTGAACATTCAGAGAGAGAAGACACGCTGTCCCGTCCGTTCCCCTGTCTGTTTAATCTCCAGGGAAACAAACGGAGCAGGACTTCTATTAAGAAAACAGCTTTTGAAACACCAGAAGGACTTCGATTCGGTTCTTTATTACTGGACGTTGCCGTTTGGCCCAGCATAGCATTATAAACAGGATTTAAGTTCTTTACAGTAGCAGCAGCCGCAGCAGCACCACCCGGACCACCGGAGACCTGCTCGGAAGGGAAGATGGGTTCAGTCCCGGCGATATCGATCCTCATTCTGGGCATTGTGGTTCCAACGTTGGCCGGCTATATTGAGGTATGAATTCTACCGTAATTAATGATTGTTATCGAGGTAGGCTATGAGGTTATTATCCAGACTAGTGCTAAGCGCTTCCCTGGAGTCAACCCACGTTACGTTTAGTTCGAACAATGGCACGTTTTCGGCCCCTTTTTATAACCATAACGTTGATGTGATAATATGCAGTTCATTCCATAACTTGTGTCGTTGCAGTAGGTTTCTATAGCACCATGATTTATTAAGATTACAGTCCCCTGCCGCCCCCCCCCCACCACCCCCTAACATTTAAGATCCCTAAATAAATGGCATATTTAGTTTTGGCTATATAACACTTGTCCTTAACGTATTTATCTCTAGACAAGAGATTTAGTTTTCTAAAGGACTATTGTTTTAAAGAGAGCATTAAGCATTTGGATGTGTGCGGCTGGGTCGACCACAATGACTTGCTGTCTGCACAGCACACTGCAGATTGTTATTAGTGTGAGTACTTGCTACACTACAGGAAGGGCTATAAGTAGAATTATAGGAGCGTTGTTGCTGCAGAGATCAAATGAAAGACAATGGGGCCTTTGTGAGGGCCCAGGGGACGACACACAACACAGTAGAAAGCACACACTGCTTTTATATATTATGCTCGTTCATGTTTGTCGTGCACACATAGGGGTAATCTCGTCCTTATGGAGCCCTGGGGGGTCCTACATTTTTGATGTTTAGGTGGTACTGATGTGGTTTCTTCAGTTCAGAAGCAAAATGCTCTCAAGTCAAGTGTCATGACACAGTGGGCTGTATTTTGCGTGTCTTAAGTACCAGGTCTTATTCCCTAACTTGAGTAAACTAAAGACCTGGAGGCGTGATCAATGCTCTTTGGCCACTCAGAATAGCCAAATGGCATTGATCACGCCTCCAGGTCTTTAGTTTACTCAAGTTAGGGAATAAGACCTGGTACTTAAGACACGCAAAATACAGCCCAGTCTCTTTTGCCACATGGACATTTTTGAGCGGTGCAGTAGCAACAGTAGTGACTGAGTGTGTGTGTGTGTGTGTGTGTAAGTCTGTATGTCTATCTGTCCGAATAGGCCTATAGGAATAGGACCTATTGACCGCTGCAGCTGTTTTGAGCAGTCAGCTAAGTGGGGTCACATTGGAGGGTCAATGACACACACACACACACACACTGACAATGTCCCAGCTCCCCTCCCCTGCTGCCTTGTATCAGTTATTATCCTTTGACACTGATGCCTGTAATACCAGACAAGTGTCACTGTATAACAATGCCCATTTTCTGTGCAAACAGTCCTACTTTTCCCCCCTGTGGCCAATCGGCATGCTGCCTGCTGCTGCTCACTGATTGTCGGCTCATGCAGGCGAAAACATTTGGAAGGTCGTTTTCCTTCTTCTTTCCTTCCGTTGGTGCACAGACTCTGTGGTTATCGCCGGAGGACGGCTTTGTCCTGCTGTGTCTGCGTCAAAACTGTGTGTGTGTGTGTCTAGATATTCTACGAGGCTGTTTGTGTTCTTGCTAGAGAGACCCCGTCCCCACAGTCCCACACACACAAAGCAATGGCATGTTTAAATCCCGTCTTTCTCTTGGCAGACAAAAGCAGTAATCGATATATTTGTCCCAACATGAGTTAATTAATCAGTTCAGTGACTTATACTATACGATCACCCTGGACAAATTGGGTATGATGATGATGTGGCATCATGTAGACTGTAAAATCCTATTAAACTTTATCCCATTTGTAACTCAATGGGAGTCGTTTGCTGATGATCTTGTAGGGGAGACGGCGGAGATGCACGTTACGCTGCTGACATACTAATGGCACAGACACGTACCCTCCTGATTGGAGGAGGACACACACACACACACACACCCACGGGAGGTCCTGGACCTTGAGCAGAATTTATGAGCCGCCTTGCCAGAGCCCGCTGCTAGGGACCAACAACATCATCTCGACACACACACTCACCTTCCTCACTCCCGAATGGACCTGTCAGCAGCAGGTCTGGGTCGGGACGGATTGTTCCACTCCGTCCCTGCATCTACTGTTCTGCATTTTTTATCTTGGGTGGGGCTGGTTTAAGGGATGCGCTGTTCAGAAATGATTGGCTGACATGATAGCTGATAGTTTATTAGACTTTAGAGAACCGCATCCAGAACAGTGTCCAAAACTTAAAGGAGAATTCCATGCTAGAAGGCTTTCTTACCTTTTTATTTGTAGTTGTTACGTCCCCACCAAAGAGGTCCAGGTGTTATTTTGTGCAAAAGTGCATTATTGGCTATTTCCCCTACCATAAGCCCTCAATGGGGGTTGGGTTTTTGTGCTAATTCGCATATTTCCATCGAGTAGTAAAGTATTTACATTATTAATTATTTACATTGATTTTTGAGTGATGGAAATAAGCGAATTAGCACAACACCCCCATAGCCCCACCCCATAAATTCAATGCAATTCAATTCATTGAGGGCTTATGGTAGGGGAAATAGTCAATAATGCACTTTTGCACAAAATAACACCTGGACCTCTTTGGTGGGGACGTAACAACTACAAATAAAGGTAAGAAAGCCTTCTAGCATGGAATTATCCTTTTATAATAATAGTTTGTGATAAAATTAACCACAATAACAACTCACTACCCAAATTACCATTACATATGGCAACATGCAAATAAGTGAGGCATTACATTAGCCCTAATTTCCACATTAAATGACATGGCTGAGTTTTTACAGTTTTGAGCTCCATGATGCCTATCTTTAACCTAAAAATGCCATGCATGAATAATAAAGCATTGTCATACTGATCATTTCACGAATACAACCCTGATTGTTTTTTTTCTGCCCTCCTGCCATTTGAATCCCTTGCTTTCAGGGATCAGACAGGCTACTTCAGCTGTGTAAACGCTTCTGCTTTGTCGGATACCTGCGAGAGCGCCACGATTGTTATCTTTTGTTACCTCAGCTGTGTTTTCTCTGTGATGAGGAATATCCCAGTGCAGCAGACTTTACAATGAGTTACGCAGGCATTCCTACCGGAGCTTAACCCTGGTGATTTCTGCGATATCTCACCACATTGTGTCTGTGTGTGTGTGTGTGTGTGTGTGTGTGTGTATATTTAAGATGTTAAATAGTGATATTATAACTAAGACAGTCTACACTTCCCAAGAGGAAATGCATGTATTGAATTCAGTCTGACCAGAAGCAGGGATAAAACATATCCCCACTGGCTATAGAAATGAAAGACCGGGAGATACTGCTATATAATTATAAATACGTTTTTCAGAAAACTTAGGTCAGGATTTAGAAGCATTTTTAGAATCGGCCTCAGTCCAAAATGGGTTAAAAGTGAACTGAATGGTGCAACTCCCCTCTCCCCCTGCCCCCCCCCCCCCTCTCTCTCTCATTAGCAGGCAACAGTGCAGCACTATCGCTCTCTCTATTTCTGGCACAACAGTGCCACTCTTTCCCCTACTGTGTGTGTGTGTGTGTGTGTGTGTGTGTGTGTGTGTGTGTGTGTGTGTGTGTGTGTGTGTGTGTGTGTGTGTGTGTGTGTGTGTGTGTGTGTGTGTGTGTGTGTGTGTGTGTGTGTGTGTGTGTGTGTGTGAGAGAGAGAGAGAATCTGTATCCACTATCCAGAAATATTGCATCATAGCACATCTGTTGATAATGGCTCCCCCTGGACTGATGGACTACAGACTAGCTGGGATACCTAACATGTTCAGTACATCCCAGTCTTTGCTGCCTTTGGCAGGGTGGCGACATCCCTAGCTGTGACACAGTGTAGTAGGAGAGGCAGAATGAGGCAAAAGGCACATATTGTGCAATAGATTTCTTTGTTTTGGGCTATAGTCATGACTCATGAGGTACAGTATTTGTTCCCTTTCGCTTTCCCCTTGACCTTGTGGTCAGCAAGTGTCATCAGATGCGGCATGATGTGCCATGTGTCACTCAAGGTGACACCATTGAGCCGGCTGGATTTGATTTAACTCATTCTGACCTGAGATCAGATTCTAAAAAGCTATGTTTCTATGTCAGTCGTTCTTCGATTTTTCAAAAAATAGCAGACCTACAAGCTCGTAGCGCGCCACTCGGTGGCGCGCTATGAGCTTGTAGATCTGCTATTTTTCAATAGCTAAAGCATGACATGATGCTAACACCAAAAGGGGTTCCCGCCCAGACTGGGTTAAAATCCTACGGTTAACGCATTCCAGTGGATCAGTGACTTCTGCTCATTTGGATAATGAATCTGTTCCCAGCCTCTCTGGTGAGCTTCCATAATGTGTCTCCTTGTGTAATACCGGTATTATATTTTCATTAAGAAAGGGGAAGTCCAGTCTTTTATTTTTATTTCATGATATGAAATCCCAGCATGACGCTCATGACTAACGAGATAATTTTAAATTGTACACACTAAGCATTTCAGTCAATTAATCAATTGAGGGTGAATTTAGTGAAATGAGCTGGTGTTATGTTATTATTGGTTTCAATGAAAGCTTCCATACGCAATGGTTTCAAATATTTCCAGAAGAATGGATTATAAGCCATACAATTCCAGCCAAGAGTCATTTCAAGGCTGTAAACGACAATAAAAAAGGGAAAAACGGCTCTGTGAAAAGCCACAAAATGACTTGTGCTGTGCTTTGGACCAAGGGCCGATTTACAGCGGAAGAAAAACGATTTCACACTAAAGTTAACAACGGTTCGGTCCGGAGACCTTCATGATGAGGTTATCTTGAATAAAGTTGTCGAAATAACCTGATGAAGATCTCTGGACCGAAACCTTGAATTTCCTTTTGCATTAAAGACATGTATGCAGGAGTTTGATCAAACTTGTTCAGACTAGTCAAAAGTATAGTTAAAACTCTCAAAAGACTGCAAACGGACTGCAGCAGACTGGGCACTATCAACCGACGGCCGATGACCCGCCGATGTTTTGTGCGCAGTGCAACCGTTAGCGGCCCTTAGTCTTCTCTTTACGCACCTGTCGCTTTGGCTGTGTTGAAAATCTCGTGCTCGTTTTTGGATGACGAGTGCATGAGGGCACTGTGTGTGTGTGTGTGTGTGTGTGTGTGTGTCACGTTCAATGTATTGTCTTCGAGCAGCTTTCTATAACCTCTAAACCCCTATATACTTTGACCAGGCCATGGGGTCCCTGCCTTGGTCTCCACCTTTTTCACTCCACACCAAATCTCTTTATGCAAGCTGTGAGGCTTTGTGCCTGTCATTTTCACCAAATCATCATCAGATTTACATAATATTATATTCAAATGTTTGCCTGTTTTCGAATAATTATGCACAGAATGGGGACACTAGGGCTCATGCAGTCGAGGAGTGCCTGTAGCTGTGATGCTTGTAGATCTGCACATTTTTGGAGAATGTTTGCCACAGCTGTTTGCCTCCTGTGTTGTGACATGAGCAGATGGGTTACGCTAAGGTTCGGTAAAGGGTCAGGGACCGGGGAATGCATTCAATGCAAAGTAGTCTTTCATGCAGATACTGTATATGGTAATAAAAAGGTGTGTGTGTGTGTGTGTGTGTGTGTTGGGGGGGGGGGGGGGGTGTGTGCTTTGCATAGGGCACTGGTAGTGTACTTTTGCATGTGAATGAAAGCCCCATACAGCTGGCTGTGATTGTCAGCTCAGCTGTGATTCTGCACGTCGTTATCCTCCACTGCTGGGGATGAATAAATGGTCGTCTTCTATGGAGCTGCCATTGTGTGGGCCTGAATAGAGAGTGAGAGATACAACCTGAGGTGATAAAGACATCTCAAATTGGGGGGGGGGTGCGTTTCCACCGCACGCCGCATGCTGACTTCTAACTCCCACTTTATAAGTAGTTTGTACACTATTGTGTCACTATTTTTGGAAGGATGTTTTCAGGCCGTACACGCTCGCCTCGCATCACGGTCTATGACTTGGCGAACTGAACCTGGAAAAAGGAACGGAATGAGTAGGAAAACAACAGGTGCATCTTGTACATCTTGTAAGAAACACTTCATTCTTACACATTCGCAGCGGGGAAGGTACGGCATTAATCCGTCATACCTCCCTGCCCTACTCAACTCTGTGATATGAAATATATTCCGACACACGGGAGTGAGTTATTTTCTAACTAATGCACACAAGCCGCAAGCGTCATACTTGTTACAAGTTACGCCTACAGTACACACACACACACACACACACACACACACACACACACACGCCCTTATACACGCCCTGCGAAGGCAGCCGCTTCAAAGGCAGACAGTAGCAGAGACCCGTGAGTCACCTGCGTGAGTGATATGCGCTCGGCGGCGACGGATGATCTATGGTGCTCTGACTAACGGAGGGAGAGGCTGTCTGATTAGATCCAGGCCCCTTCCCACCCCCTGCATTTGCACTCGCACACACGCACCCACACACGCGCACACGCACTCTCTCGACACCGTACATTTACTTCTGTGCCTCTTTATCTTCCACTCGGTCTCATTTGCTCACGCACGCACACACACACAAACGGTCTCTTTTTCTTCCACCTTTTTCTTCCACTCCCCTCTCCCTCGCTCTCTCTCTCTCTCTCTGTCTGTCTGTCTCTCTCCGTCTCCAAGCCTGTGCATGTCTATTTCGTTGGGAGTGGTGCCATCGAGCAGCCATGCTCTCTGTCTCTGTGCTCGTCAAAGCTCGTTGTGTGCATTGAAAGAGAGAGGCCTCGTCAGGCGAGCGAGCCTCAGCCCGGCTGTGCTTTGTCTCCCGGCGCTCCGCCCGCCCTGCGTGCGCTCCTCCAATTATACCCGGCGCCTATAGGCTGCAGTGCACATGCATGCCGTGCTTTGGCGCGTGCGTGTTGCACTGTACACGTTTCCAGCGTGCATTTCTGAATTCTCCACGCAGCTCGGCTCATCACATATTTAGTCATCTCTTCTCCTCCATGAGAGATGCTGGCAGCGTTTCAACTGGAGTGGTGGTGGTGGTGGTGGTGGTGATGCGGAGTGAGCAAGTTCAAGTTGAGACGCACACACACACCACTCGACTGTGTATAAGACCCACCCTGCCTCATGTGGGCCAATCCAATCTGCGGAGCTGCCTTTTGTTCGGTGTACCTGGCCGTGGCAGGCACTGAGCGGGCTCGGGCTGTATTATAATCTTTTTCCTTTTGTCGGTCTTGTATATCAGGAATGTGTCGCCTCAAGTGCAAACATTATTCGCTAGAGTTTCAACCACACAGTCAGTCACACTGCTCCTGGGCTGTGTCCCTCACACCACACTGCTCCTGGGCCCTCACACCACACTGCTCCTGGGCCCTCACACCACACTGCTCCTGGGCTGTGTCCCTCACACCACACTGCTCCTGGGCTGTGTCCCTCACACCACACTGCTCCTGGGCTGTGTCCCTCACACCACACTGCTCCTGGGCTGTGTCCCTCACACCACACTGCTCCTGGGCCCTCACACCACACTGCTCCTGGGCTGTGTCCCTCACACCACACTGCTCCTGGGCTGTGTCCCTCACACCACACTGCTCCTGGGCTGTGTCCCTCACACCACACTGCTCCTGGGCTGTGTCCCTCACACTGCTCCTGGGGCTGTGTCCCTCGGACGGAAAAAAAGATGCCCTTCGAATCCTTGTGAAACCTTGTGAGATCTACAGTATGTGTTTCGAGAGAAATTATATAATTTTAATCTTAACACAAAGAGTGCTAACTATTCTGATTAACTCACTGCTACCATGATAGCATTGGACGAACAAACTTTTCCTAGGCCGACAGTAAATGTTCTCTTATAGCTAGAATCACACAGCATACCTCAAAAGAAAGCGTAACTTGCCTACTAAAAAAAAATGTTTTAATTGATTTTACCATCTTCCATTCTGGAGATATGTACCTTTTATGTAACACCTGCTTTTGTAGTAACATACTCTTCTTGAACAGAAAGCCTAATTGGAAGCGTTTTTTATGTCAGACTCTGTGTATCGTTCCAACTCGGCTAGCCGAGTTCGCCTGCTGTTTTTTCCCTCCGAGGTGGAAAGACTGTTGTGAGGCGGTTGTGTTGTGTTGCTGCCGAGCCAACACAGCACATTTGCAATGTTCCATCTGACCGGCGTTGATCATCATAATAAAGAAATAACCGTGTTTTTTTTTGTTTGAATATGAAGAAAAAATTAGTTAGAAATCTGACGGACAGACACTCAGTCACACTCGGGTCATATTGCACACAGAACCCCTCCGTTGAAACACACAGGAGAGAGAGCGCACCCCACTGCACCCCACTGCACCGACACGATCGGCATGGTATGCAGCGATTCTTTTGACCTGAGTTGCATCATGGGAGTCTCCGAGCCACCATTACGTGACAAATGGGGGTTTGCCTCTCGTCCTTTTTTCCAGGAAGGGAGGGGGAGAGGCATTTTTCTTTTCTTTTTTTGGGGGGGGATCGCGTGATCGGAGTGTTGCGCTATCATCCAGTGCTAGTTGGTAAAGTGCCCGGGTGTGTAGAAAGGCGATTGAAAGTAATCAATAAAAAAATGCGGTAAACTTAGAAATCCCTTTCCCGCACGCAGTGTGTTAAAAGACCCTCTTATGTGAAAATAAAATAGTTGTGTGTGTGTCTCTCTCACAGTCCCCTTCCACCTGCCTATCCCAAGTGTGTGTGTGCGTGCGTGCACACATGTGAACCTCCCCCACAGTCCCCTTTCGCCTGCCTATCTGTGAGTGTGCGTGCCTACTGCCTAGTCTACAGTAGCTCTCTGAGTCACTGTTGCAGCTTGGGTTGTTTCCCATGAATAAAATATCTGATGTTCTTATCCAGGAGTTATCTTTGGTATATATCTATATATATACACGTGCTGGCTGTGTTCCTCCTCCCCCTATGGCCCTGTCCGTACCGTACACTTTAATGTCTCTGTCTGTCCGACTGTCTCTCTCTGTGTGTCAGGGGTGCGACTCCGCCTGTCTGTGCTGCTGAGCCAGCTCGCTCTCGGTTTTATCGGTCAGTACACACACACACACACACACATTGTCAGGTGTGTGTGTGTACTGTTTTAGTTGTATGATCAGTGAGTCATGGGGGTTGGTAGGGACTGGGCGAGGTCTGCACACTGATTTATCAGAATCAGAATCAATCTTTATTGTCACATCATTACAAGTAAGGTGGGTGAAAGACTTGGTTGTGCAGGCTCATATTGCAGTTAAAGGTAGAGAGAAAGAACATGCATAACATAACAAAGTGAGTGCAAAAATAAATAGAGTTCATCATGGGTGCATCTATGTATACGACTAAGCAAAAAGTCTAAAACGTAGCTCTTGTTCAGCAATCTGATTGCTGACAAATAAAAGCTGTTCAAGAGCCTCGTAGTACTGCTCCCGATGCTCCTGAAACGCTTGCCTGGCCGTGGGTGCTGCAGCGGCTTGAACAGGCTGTGGCTGGGGTGGTGAATGTCCCTGATGATGCTTTCCGCTTTAGCCACGCAGCGTCTCTCATGTATTTCCTGGAGGGGGGGAAGCTCCCCGCCCACGATGCGCTGTGCTGTTCGCACCACTCTCTGCAGTGATCTGCGTTCCGCAGCGGCCTTGTTTTCCAAAGCAGCAGCACTACTGCCACCAGACAGGAAAGGAAAACGGTGGCGGGGAAATCAAAGGGCTTGGTGTATTATGACTGCGGGCCGGGGCATTGTTGTTCTCCATCTGTTTACATGCACAACTGCACACGTAAATGCAGGGCAGCAGGGGAATGCATTATTCCTACATCGAGCTTCATCATACCCGAGGGCCGTTCTCCTCGCCTCTCCTCTCGTGTTCGAGTGCAGCGCTCTTTTGGATCTCGCCTCTCGAACGAGAACGTTTTTGAAGTTGGGACCCACTTTTCCCAAAGTTCACTCATAATTGATGTGGCGTCTTATTATCCTTCTGTAGTCGTCGTGTCCCTTTGTTCATCGTGTGTGTGTGTGTGTGTGTGTGTGTGTGCATGCATGGTGGTGTGTGCATATTTATGTATCCGTGCCTTTTGTTTTCCCTGTGGACGACGTACCCCCTCATATTTGTAGCGCAAATGCGGGTGTCTCTGCATGTGAGTTAGGCTTTACTGTGTTCGTTTTAGAGCGGTAATAGAGAGATGGCTCACAAATGCATCTCCATGCAATGTAGGTTGTATCTTTTTGTCCATTAATGGTATATATTGGCTATATAGGTCCAGCTCCCCCCCCCCCCCCCCCACACACCTTCGTCAGTGTTAAATGGTATCAGCTGGCTTGCAGAACGGAGGCTAAGGGGCGGGTATATAGGGACTCTATCCTAGGGTGTGTGTTTCTCCTCTTTGTTAGAGAGGAGGGTGAACATGTCCGAACGGGAAGAGAGATGGAAGCAGCGCAGTGTAACTGTATACCCCCCCAGAGAGAGTCTCGCTGGTATACTGCTGCCTGCCGGTACGCGGGCCGCATCATGGCGGACCCTAGTAGCTAGCGGGCTGCCTGAGACACTTTTCTCAAGGACAGCGAGGACAGCAGCCCGGTAGCACGGTCCGTGTGGGACATACAGGAGAGTCCACCCGGATAGGATGGAGATGAATGCTGGCTGGAGGGTGAGCGGGCGTTATCGACCCCTAACCCAATACTGGACGGTCGGGAACCCCCTTTTGGTGTTTTTAAGGATTGTTTTACTTTAGCTATTGAAAAATAGCAGATCCACAAGCTCGTAGCGCGGCACTCGGTGCCGCGCTACGAGCTTGTGGAGCTTGTAGATCTGCTATTTTTGAAACATCCTGAAAATGTGGCGCAGATGTTTGAATATATATATTCTTTCAGAGCGAACGTTTTTAACTCTTCACGTTTGTAACGCTTCTGGGGGGGACATATTTTGAGATGGGGGTCGGAGGCCCAAATACATATTATTTTGGGGATCCTTGAAAATGAAATAGTTTGAGAACCACTGACATAGAAACATGAGGTTTTTCAGAAAACTGTCAGGATTTAGAAGACATTTTGTAGAACCGAGCTCGGGTCTAAATGGGTTGCTCTCACATGGTGTGCATTTTTCCTATGATATGTGTGCTATCGTTTCTCATAATTGGGTGTACATTTCGGTCTGACAAAATGTACACGTGATGATGATGATTATGCGTTTCACATCTTGGGCACAAAGTCATTTCACAGGAGACCAGTTTTTCGAAGGTTCCCTTCAACGTAGAAAGTTCAATGAAAGGAACTGGAAGTGTTGCCATGTGGAAATGAAACTTCTTCTATGGAAGTGTAGTACTCTCATAGTGGATTCACACTATATGGTCCCGGGTGCGCACTCGGGACCACTTTGCAGATGTTGTGGTTAGTGTGAATGATGCGTATACCGTTCCCGGGAGCGGATCGCCCCCAACCGTACCCGGGATCGCAATCAATCAAGTCTCGGATATGGATCGCTGCAATGTGAAAGCCATCCGTACTAAAAAGGAGGAAGTGAACAATAATCTGGTAGTTCTACTTGAATGTTGACAAAGAATGATTGATAATCATAGCTAGCACGAGCCGTGAAAAAAAAAAGGAGTAAACAAAAAAAAAACACATGCCATGCGCTGCAGCTATAGGACAAACATACCAAGGATATGTACGTGACGTCACCGTCATACAGACGAGAGACAACGTTACGTTGCTCTGTTTAAAACCATCAGCGCACACCGCTTTAGTTGTGTATTGTTATGTTATTAATTATTAAACTCAAGACAACGTCAGGAACACAGCCAAACTTCATTATTTGCTCTAAACTCCCGAAAGTTACTCTTCTTATGACATGACATTCTCTGTCTCCCAAAGAGCCCCACAGTCCACAGCGCCCCCTCTGAGGCACATACGTTTTAATGAAGTGTACCCGGGTGCGCTGTTGAATCTCGGGCCAATCATGGCTAGCGGGGACCAGGCAACCGTATTCGGGAGCGGTTCGAATCAAACCGGACTCAGTCCGTCTCAGTGTGAATCCCCTATCGGTGCAATAGTGAAGTGGTATAGATCGAACAACATGGCGGAACAGCAGGGTCTGTCCAACACAGGGTCTGTCCGACACTCACAGTATCATCCAATGTATCACTCTTGGATGATACATTTCCCGGCAGGAATTCAGTTTTTCTCTCCCCGGCACTCGGTAGCACCTATAGCACTTTGAGGGGCCGTGATTAAATGAACGAGAGGTGTTCGGCGCCCATGAAGGATGGTTGAAGGGAAGGCTTTTAAATAAGATCCCATCCCTGCCCTGCTCACGGTGGAATGAAAAAGAGGTGTTGTTGTTATGTAAATGTTTCAGGAGAGCCGGTTGCAGGTTATGGGAGGTAGAATGTTCTTTTGCTAAAGACGATGGGGGGGGATAGATTGTTGGTAATTATTGCAGCTTGAATGCATCTCAGTCACCACATGTGGGAACACGAAATTGCGATGAAGAAAGAATACACAGATAAATCACAAATGCGGACAAGCACACAGAGTGTACATCAAGAGTCTCCCTCAGTATTTCTTTGTCTCTCTCTGTGCTGTGCTCATGTTGTCTGTGTACTTGTATTTGCTAATGTGTGTGTGTGTGTGTGTGAGAGCACATGGACAGGATACGTGTGCATGCATATCTGCTGCTGTATGTGTTTATGCGTGACCACCTCGTTGCCAGTCTATAGAGAGTCCTCTCAAACTAATGAGGTTGTTAAAAGACAATTTGTCTAGAGATGAAAAATCACCGTATCGTACCACAAATGATGAGGAGAAAGTGGTTAAATTAAGAGAATGAAGGGTATGGACACTGTGGAGTGGAGAATAATTATATTCATTGTTAGTATGCTAATGCCTTAACTTTCTTGTTTTCGTTGTTCCGTCCTCATCCACTCCGTGGCACGCTGACCTTGGTATAATTGTTTTCTGTAAAAAGCTCGACACAAGCTACCCCTCTCTTATCTCGGCGCATGTTCTGATCCCTGTCTTCACCAGAGAACTACTTGTTCTACTTGTGAAATGATGGATGATACTGTCTATATCACAGTGCGTTTCATCATATTCTTCTCCTATGAGCTCATCATGGTTGAAACTTCTATCTTAGCCCATTTTGGCCTGACGTCGAAAAAATATATATTCAAAGATTTGTGCCGCATTTTCACGATTAAAAAAGAAAAATAGCAGACCTGCGCGCTATGAGCTTGTAGATCTGCTATTTTTCAACAGCTAAAGTATAACATAATGCTTTAGTTAAAACACCAAAAGGGGTTCCCGCCCCAGAATGGGTTAATGATACAAAGTGTCTCTGCCCGTCCAACGGGTCCAGAATTCCTTGACGAGGGCTAGTTATTTCACCAGATGATGCCACACAAGAGGAGCACATTTTTAACCGCATAACACAGTAGAATTAATTCCCATTCCTTCCTATTACGAGCAGCTACCCGTAACGTAGGAGTGCAACAGTCCCGGCTGACGGCGTTGTGAAATTCGCTGCGGCTGAACAATAGGCTTTTTTTCTTTTTAAGCTGGATCCTTTGCTGTGCTGATCAAGTTTTAGTGGAAGTGTTTCAATTTAATTAGTCCACTTTTACATTCTCAGTTAACTGCTCACGGTACAGCACAATTATGGTCTGCTCGGAAGAATTACACAAAATGTCAGACAGCAAATAAAGTTGAGCCGTTTTTCTTTTTGCCGTCCTACATTGTGAAGACTGTCACCTTATCCTATCAGCAATTTGAATGAAAAACCATCGGTGGTGTTATATCAATTTGTATACTCAAGTTGGGAAGTTCTACACAAACAAACTTCTCTTGAATATGCATGTGCAGGTGGCAGTGGTATTGTTTTTCTTTAAAAAAAAATAACACATATTTTATCGAGAGAAAAAAGAAAAACGAGGTCGGCAAAAAAGACAAAGGAAAAAAAAACGGTACAAAACAAGACAAATTATTACAAAAAGACGTTTGGTCTACTCAGGCTTATGTGAACACCCCAGTCAGTTTTTAAGTTGCTCGATTCAATATTTAGGTATTTCATATTTCATATTAGCTGCCCTGCCCCCTTCCTCAAACCCAGTGTAACTTCAAACTCCATTTTGACAATGATAACAAAAATACCATCCTTTTTTCTGGTGACTGATATTGTAAAATGCATCCTCTTGTAGTCTGACTCCCGAGTATGCATGTTAGTTTTTCCATGGCGTTTATTTCCCCAGTAATGTCCATCCAATTGTCTTTGGTTGGTGGGTGGCGGTGGTATTTCTTTTAGGATTGATCTCACATGCAGTTTGTTGCCTATACCCACCCGCTTTTAAACTGACTGGGTGTGGAAGTCTTTTTTCAACTCTAAACGGTCGGGACAGGATCCCCCCAGAGCACTCTTATTATTTTGACAACAAGCGAGTAGTATGGCTGCGAGGCGAGTGCATATCAGAAATAGTTGGTGCTGTTTTGAGACAAACCCGTGAACGGTCAGTGACACTTTGGGTTTGTATCACTCGATCAGAGTTGGCTAATAATAGAGCGAACTAGCTGCTTTCTACAGTACCCTTCATTCTCCCTAGAGCGCTGCATGGGAGCAGCTAGCTATAGCTGCTTTCTACACCCTTCATTCTCCCTAGAGCGCTGCATGGGAGCAGCTAGCTGTAGCTGCATTCTACACCCTTCATTCTCCCTATAGCGCTGCATGGGAGCAGCTAGATATAGCTGCTTTCTACAGTACCCTTCATTCTCCCTAGAGCGCTGCATGGGAGCTAGCTGTAGCTGCATTCTACACCCTTCATTCTCCCTAGAGCGCTGCATGGGAGCAGCTAGCTATAGCTGCTTTCTACAGTACCCTTCATTCTCCCTATAGCGCTGCATGGGAGCTAGCTGTAGCTGCATTCTACACCCTTCATTCTCCCTATAGAGCACTGCATGGGAACAGCTAGCTATAGTCCTCGCACCCTATAATCGAGTTGAGTCGCCGGTTCGACTCCTGGGCCGGGTGAAGACCGTTTGCTGCATGTCACTGCAGTGCTCTCTCTCTCGCGCTCTCTCTCTCGCTCTCGCTCTCGCTCTCTCGCTCTCTCCCCGTTTCCTGATCTCTGCTATCCAATTCTCTAAGCACGGTTTCCCAAACCCATATGTGAGTCGCGGACCAATTCTTATCCGTTACAAGTAAATTCCCCATTATTTGATATTTCCGAGTTAATTATTTTATTGTTGTTAAAAAAATCAAGGAATTCACAATTTGTCAACAATTCCATTAAAAAAAATAAACAATCAGAGATGGAGAAAATACGATGCAATACGAACACGCAATGCTCATGTGTTGTGAGCTTGTATTTTCACTAGTTTAGGTCCAGACATACAATTTCTCTTTTGGGTATCGAGCTAAAAAGTAGTTTGGGAACCAGTTTGCTCTAAAGGCTCAGAAAAGCCTGAAAAAAAATAACAAAAAGAAAAGTATGGTTTAATCATTATACGCCCCAAAGCCCAAACCACTGCAAAACAACATGGATTGGGATTCTGTGCGCGCGACGTGTCACGACGGTTCAAATGCGGTTCAAGCGACGAAAATATAAAAGGGAGAATATTTAATATCCGTTCTGTGCGGTACAGGAAAAAAAACATGGGTTTTGCAATTGGAGATGGCATTTGAAAAGTAATGCCAAATGACAGGCTCATTTGGTGCTCGGTCATGCGGGGATGCAGGGGGTTTGTCAGGTCCCGAGGTCGTCGCCGCGGTGTTGAATTTGGGATTACGCTACCAGGGGCAAAAAACGGGCGGTGTGGTAGTCTCTCTTAATACCAGAGTGTGTGTGTGTGTGTGTGTCTCTCTCAATCATCAGTGTTAATGTGTCCTTTGTAACTCTGTGCAGATGGAACATAATGGACCCCGGAAAGGGTCACTCTCAGAGTTAATAAACATTGGGGGATTTTATACGAGCTTGATTAAAGACGGTCAAGTACCTCCGTCCAGTCAGTGTTACACAGGTTGGGACGGGGGGGGGGGGAGGGGGAGGGGGAGGGGACGGGGGGGGGGGGGGACGGCGAGCCAGGTCAGGGGTTTTGGCACGCAGGGAGTGAGCTCGGAAAGCAGACGGAGAGAGATGGATGTCCCTGTTCTGAAGAAGACTGGGAGCCTTCTTCATACGGACATGACTTATGGGCCTGCTGGCACTCAGCACGTCTCACAAGAGTAATGCCCTCCACGCACGCACGCACGCGCACACACACACACGCACACACACGTACACACACACACACACACACACACACACACACACACAGAGAGCCTAATAACGGAAGCATATCTACATGGCATTCATCATTCTCCACAACCCCCCCCCCGCCACTAGTAAACATGGCTTCTCCTATAGCGTTGCCTAGAGCGCTCCTATAGCCAAACCCCTGTGGTGCTCGTGCTTATTTTAGTCGACGCGCAGTCAAACTAACACCGCTCACAGTTATGTGAGGATTGGCTGAACAAAGACATCGCCCGCTGGTTCTCAGTCTGGGTGGGGACTTCCCCCTGGGGTCCTTGGGCGGGTTGCAGGGGGTCCTGAGCTAGATGGTTGATGGTCAGGAACCAACTAGAACCAAATGGAGCCTTTGTTTTGAGTGTGTAATGATCAGAGAGCATGTGTACACGTCATAGAACCAAGTAGATGGGTACATTTTGTTCCATTTGTATCTGTAACTATTAGTGTCAAATTGACATTGATTTACAGTGTAGATTGGAGTCCCAGAGGTCTGAATTACAGAACTTAAACCTATTTTGGGGCGGGGAACCCCTTTTGGTGTTTTAAAGCCTTATGTCATGCTTTAGCTATTGAGAAATAGCAGATCTACAAACTTGCAGGTCTGCTATTTCTGAAAAATCTTGAAAATGTGCCTCAAATCTTTGAATATATTATTCCAGAGTGAACATTTTAACTGAAATCTTTGCTTCTGGGGGGAGGTCCCTGGAGCAACATATTTTCAGATGGGGGGGGGAGAGGGGGGGGGGGTCGGAGGCATATTACATTTTTGGGGTCCTCGACATGAATTATTGAGAACCACTGATATAGAAACATGAGGTTTTTCCAGAAAAAAAATACATTTTTAAAAGGCTTTTTTTTTCCTTCAATTTCGCCGTCAGGCCTAAATGGGTTAATAAGGCTCCATTTTGGACCCTTGTCGGGCTCCGGCCCAGGCGTTTTTTTTAACACTAACTTCCCACCACTGCAGTGCACACACAGCTCAGAAGGACCGATAGCCTTGTTCCATTTCCTTCTCTGCTGCCTGTATCCCCCTGCAGGCGTTTCTCCAACTCGGCCTCATCACACTCCCCCCCCCCCCCCCCCCTCTTTTTCGCTTGCTCGACAACAATTAACGCTCTCATTAGCTGAGCGCTGAGGGCTGAGCCCAGACTTGCTGAGAGAGACGTCAATGACTCCTGCCTCTGTGCAGACGTGCCTCATGGTTGCTGCTGGTGCTGCTTCTATATCGACAATTCAGTCTGTCTTGAGTTGACCCCACCTTGAGGGCCTCGTCAAACTGCATGCTGATGAGTGTCTGCTGCTGCTCGTCTGATGAGGGGAAAGTGAGACTAGTTTAGTTTACGGGCTGGGCTGGGCAATATATCCATGTTGTATTGATATCGTCGTGTAAGATATGAACTGAGATTTGGTTTATATATCTTGATATGGCATGAGAGTATAGGGAATGAGACATTGCCAGAGGTGAAGGAGTTTAAGTATCTCGGGGTCTTGTTCACGAGTGAGGGGAGGACGGAGAAGAAGGTCAGCTGGGGAATCGGAGCGGCAGGGGCGGTATTGCGGTCGCTGTATCTCTCTCTCTCTCTCTCTCTCTCTCTCTGTCTCTGAAAATGCGGCACAAATATTTGAATATAATATTCTTTCAGAAGACTTTTTTATTTATTTTGACGTAAATGGGTTAACTCTGGGGGGCAAGTAGAGAGAGAGAAGGGTAGGGAAGTGAAAGTGAAGTGAGCGCTGCCCATGGTCATCTTCTCCTCCTAAATCCCCTCTTCCTCGGTGCAGAGATTAAGCGACAGTATAGCTCTTCCACACGGCAGAGAGGAGGAGAGAGAGAGGCAGACTCCTGTGTCTAATCCTACTCTTCTCTCTCCCTCTTTTTTTTAATTTTGTATTTAACTGCTGAGAGTGCAACACAAACACAACGCCGGGGGAAAACAGTGAGCCAGCCACAGAATGCACCGCATCGAAAACGAAAACAAACCCCGGGCCTGTCGCTGGAAACAAATGGAGCCCTGCCTACCTTTCACTAAGCCTTAAATCTCCTGTGTAGCTCCACTGCCATTGCCAAGACCACCATTGCTTCTTTTTTTTTCTCCCTCCTTTGGGGGTTGGGTTCAGGGTGCGCGCACACACACACACACACACACACACACACACACACACACACCTGTCTCTCCACCGGTAGACGGACCTCCCACCCTGGCTTGCACAGTGCAGTCTTTTAATAAAAGGGACAGGGCGACAGCCAATTTAATCACGCTAATGTGTATGTTACAGCAGGGCAACTTATCGGCCATTTGATCTCGGGGCCGGGGGTGGGGGAGGGGGGGGGAAGCTGCAGGAGAGAGAGAGAAAGGCGGAGCGATGAAAAATCGACGAAGGAATAAAAGGAGAAACGGAGCGTAAGTAAGAGACGAGCTGATTGAGCTCGGCTCTATCCTGTAAGCTCGCGGTGAGGAGAGGAGAGAAAGGTGGAAGAGGCCATTGGTCCTATTAAAACAGGCAGCTGTGTTTGGGTGGAGACCTACTTGAGGGGGAAAAACATTTGCAGTGAGTGAAGGATGAAGGCTCAGAGGGTGTGAGGTTTTAGCAAATGGTAGTCACACACACACACACACACACACACACACACACACACACACACACACACACACACACACACGTGTGTTGTGCACAAAAAGGCTGTGCTGGATAAATACCAATTATTGAGAATACCCGTAAGAATTATTAATGGACGTATTAACTTAATTAGACTAAGGAACTAATTATGCATTTGTTATGTTTCAGTTTTTAGTTTTCTGTTTTGTTTGCTCCTCACATTTTTCTTTCTTAATAGAAAACACAAAAAGATTGAAATAAACTCAAACCATTTTGACTGACCGGCGCGGTCAGGCTTTGCTGTTGGTTGCTCTTGTCTATTTCAGTCGTTAAACATCTGGCACGGTGATGTCAAAGAGCGTAATCCGCTCACGGCCTCGTGTGCTGTAAGCCTGGATAGAGAACGGCTGAGTGGGGGGGTCGCCCGCTCACATGGCTGATCGGGCAGGCAGGGGTGGAAACTGGAAAAAGTACTTCTAATTTTTTTTACTTAACACATTCTGACCTGAGATCAGATTCTAAAAATGTCTTCTACATCCTGACAGTTTTCATTCTGACTTGAGATCAGATTCTAAAAAATGTCACTCGATTTTTTCAAAAATAGCAGACTTACAAGCTCGTAGCGTGCCGCCGCCACTCGGTGGCGCGCTATGAGCTTGTAGATCTGCTATTTTTCAATAGCTAAAGCACGACATGATGCTAACACCAAAATGGGTTAAGCAAAAGTACCAATACTGCAATGTAGAAGTACTGTTATTACAAGTAAATGTTTACTTGAGTAAAAGTACAAAAGTATTGGCATCAAAATGTATTTAAAGTACCCAAAGTACTGTATAGTATTACAGTACTTAAGTAAAATGTACTTGGTTACTTTCCACCACAGCAGGCAGGCAGGGAGATGATAGGGAGTATAGAAAGACAGATTTATTATTATATTTAGTTGCGTGCCGGAGTTGCAACCCAGGAAATGGCAGATCTACAAGCTCACAGCGCTTAAATCTGCTGTTTTAGGGGCCCTTATGCGGTGCACGGCGAAGTGCAAATCAGGGGCAGAAGAAGTTGAGAGATGGAGAGGGAAGCTGACGGATACAGAAAATACGAGCGGTGAGAGCAAAAAGCTGGAGTGGATTGTGCGAAAAGAGGCGAGGGATAGGGGTTGGTGGAATTTGTCCCGGAGTCATGCGGGCTTTGTTCATTCGGTGTGCTTTTAGTGGCAGAGAGAGAGGGACAATGGCTTCCATGGCCACATGGCCAAAACACGGACAGGGATAAGACTGGTATAGCTTCAAAGGCTTCACTTGTTGTTGCCACATTTACCTGAAAGTGGGCTTATATTCCGATTGTCATTAACCCATTTTGACCATCGGATTCTAAAAATGTCTTGTTTGAAAATGACAGTTTTCTGAAAAAGCTATGTTTCTATGTCAGTCGTTCTTCGATTTTTTTCAAAAATAGCAGACCTACAAGCTACGAGCTTGTAGGTCTGCTATTTAACGCCAAAAGGGGTTCCCGCGCCCAAAATGGGTTAAGGAGAAATGCAGTCCAATTAGCTTCTCTCCCCCGCAAGAAATAGCTTTGTCGCTAGCAGCAACGCTCCGTTTGAAGCGTGGCAAACTAAAACAAGCCAAGCAATAAAGCCCCGGGCATAATTATCTCATCTGTGCAGCACACACGCACGCACTCAAACACAAACCTCCACTCCACGACGGTATACACTTGTACACGCAAAGGCGTCACGGTCTTGAGTGTTTTTGTTTATTTGCGTTTTGGTCCCGGTCGATTACCGCTACTTATACCTAGCGAAGACAACCCCTGCCATTGGGAGCCACACATAGCTCATCACGCTAGGTCTCTTCAATTTATTGGAGCTGTGTAATGTTTTATTTTATTTCTATTGCTCATTAAAAGGCTGTAGTTGACAACCATTCTTTTTTGTTTGGTTGTTCTATATGTGCACATGCCCCAAGGGGAAGGGAATGGTGGTGATTTACTGCGGGGTTGGCTGTCTGCCAGATACGTGGCGGGGTAAATCATAGCGATGGAACCGTGAGTTCCATCGAGTGACAGCCAGTAGAGGCGGAGCCGAACCGACGCAAACTGGCCCCCACACGGCTCCCCATCTCTTGCACGACCCCTCCCCCCCCCCCCCCCCCCCCCCCACACACACACACGCACACACACACACACACACACACACACACACACACACACACACACACACACACGCTCTCTCTCTCTCTGTCTGACACACCACTGTGTCCTCACCTCAATCTAGTTACAAACCAATCTCGCCCAGATAGACTCTATAGAGAGGAAAAAAACAAGACTTGGATGTAAGGCAGTTTTGATCCTCAGTTGATGTAATATTACCATGGAGATATAGCCCTGCGGGGTGCAGCTTTAGTGCAGCTATGATGAGCCTGGAGAGGAGGAGGAGGCAGAGGCTATTTAATCCGGGGACATGATGGCTCTGTATGTGTGCGACGTGCAGCCTGAAATCTGTGTAAAGAGAGAGAGAGAGAGAGAGAGCCACGGAGGTGGTCTCCTCCTCCCTCTTGCTCGGCTTTTCGCCTTGCCTCGCTGTGCTGCCCCACTGTCCTCTCCTCCTCTAAAACAAAGACACAAATGGCGAGAACAGCAGGCCTGCCAGACTGACAGTCGGGGTGCTGCTGCTGTGCCTCAGAAACCCAGACGTTTTTTTATTTCCAGGGAGAAGAAATGCCTATGCCATAGAAAGCATAGGTGAGTTCCAGGCTACTGATGCTGTGGACTGCATCACACAGCTCTCTGGCCGCTAGTCTCGCCCCACACTCTCTCCACAAATGGCGGCTAGAGAGAGACGTGCGAGACGACGAGGCAGACAAAGATGCCGCTTGGCAGCAGCGGGGAGAGAGGGATGGCTCTGAGGAGAGTATGTGGAAGCAAAGGGTGTGATGAGAGGAGAGAGAGGGAGGCAAAAAACTAGGGAGAAAGAGAGTCATTGCCATGATGTCAGGCTCTGTGCTTTTCCCCCTTAACATGATGTGTATCTTCCGTGTTCATATCATAGCTCTGTGTGCCGATGCTACGGAAATGGATATTTTCCTGACAGGGGTGCTTGCTATAAAAATAAATCAAGATAATAAAACGGATCTCGTGGCAAGCGGTCCTTTTTTATTAAGCCTGATTTATACCATGCATGTCACTGGCTGAAAATAGACGATCTTACAAGGAGAAAGGATATTTTCAGGTCTTGGTTCTTTGGTTGTGGTGTCAACCATGCACAGTATAAGATAGAAGCACTTCCACTGTACGTGAGAAAGATTTTAAATGATTCTTGTGGTAAATTAACAGGAAATGAGCAGGTTCTTAATCCATATCCATTTGTAACTCCCGGTAGTACTCTTGCGGTAGAAAATACAGAACAGAAAAGGCTCCATACTCTTTCCTTCCAAAATCATTCTCCAGGTTGCCAAAAAAGTAACTGTAATAAGCAATTACACGCCTACACAGAGAACCTTTTGGTCATGGTGTGTGTGACCCAGCTCTGTTGGCCGGGTGGGGCAGGCCTGGCGCCCCGGAGCCCCACTGGGCCACCAACTGGAGATACTTATAAATAGCCCCAACACACAACTTGTGGAAAGCCAGTGCGTGTCACACACAGGGAAACAAGATCTTTGCTCCCATGAATCCAGTGTTTTCCTCTAGTGTTGGCCCCCTATACTCATCTCATTATTCTGTTTTCTGTACAGTGTTGATCTAGTTGGCTAGAGTCCTAAACTAGCTTTAACAAGGAGTTGCAGTGCTCTAACATTTGACCCAATTGTGCTCTGCTCAACAGTTTTGTTTAATGTTTGTTTCATCAAAGCTTGTTCCTAGTTATCGCTATATTTACACCACTTCCAACCTGGCATCCATATTTTGAGCATGCCAACATTTTCCAAAATGGCAGCTAGGGCTTCGGTGATTGGCCCGGAAAGGGGGTGAGTCACAGCGAGTAAACCTATGCAATTCACATGTATATCTTTTGTTTTTTCTTTTCCTGATCTTCAGATGTATTGTGATGTTTTGTCTATGTGATTGTATTAGTCGACGACAATGAAAATGAGTTTGATTACTCAGTGTAATTTCGATAATAAATAAAACTTGAATTAATTAATTAAGATACTAACATTTCAACTAATATCTGATTTCAAGATCAGAATTAGATTAGATGTACTTTATTGTCCACAAGGGAAATTCATTTTGCTCTGGTCAGCACAGACGACATAAGATAATAAAACAGGCCCGTAGATAAATGATTCCTGTAGCGAAAAGCGTCAGTATATGAAAGCCAATTACTTTTTCCCCGTCCCTTTTCTTATTTTCTACGACTATATCGTGTGAAATCTTGGCTATAGTGTAAAGTCCATTCAATTGTAGATAGCCACATTGCTGAGCATTCCTTGTTTGGTGCCATGGCAATGGGTTACCGTTTTTATTGGTTTTGTTAGCCGTCTACAGCTGTGTGTGTGTGTGTGTGTGGGTGGGGGGGGGGGGGGGGGGGGGGGGGGAGATGTTTGTGCAGGCAAATGGAGCACACAGTGGAAGGGTCATTTTGCGCTGGCACACACAGGGACGCAGACTATAGTAGCTGAATGCAGGGCTCTCTATTGGAGAGCACAGAGTTTATTGTGTCGGTGTTATTGTGCTTCTCTGGCCCCATTAACACAGCCATCTCCACATGCGCCCCCCCAGCACCTCTCTCTCTCTCTCTCTCTCTCCATCGTCCTCCTTCACCTCTCTCGCTCCTATAATTTCGTCGCTGTGAGCTCCTGTGACCCCCCCCCCCTCTCTCCATCTTCTCTCTTTCGCTCCGCTGTTACTGTCCGTTCTCCGGTTTTTGCCAATTTCTTGAACCCCCTTCCCCCCTTCCCCCCCAGTGTCTGTCTGTGTGTGTGTGTGTGTGTCTCTCTCTCTCTCTCTCTCTCTCTCTCTCTCTCTCTCTCTCTCTCTCTCTCTCTCTCTCATGTGTGAATGGCCGAGATAGCTTTTGTGGTTGGGTTTCCATAGAGACGGGACCATTTGAAACAAGTCGTCATTCACGTCGGTACTACATTGTATAAGCTGCAGAATGGCCGTTATCTCTCCCCTCCAACAAACGCACCCGGCGGGGACCTGCTTTCTTCTCGCTGGCCACAGCGGTAACCGTGCACCTCTTGGCCCCTTTGGTTGTGGCTGCTTCCATGGCTTCTTCATCTCCCCCCCCCCCCCCCCTTGTTGTTTAACGGGACAGGATTATGTCTTATTTATTTGTTGTGAGCGTGAGCTCAACCGTTAAAACCGAGCGGCCGCCGTCTTCGGCGTGTCTTTGAAAAACGCTGCACACACATCAATAGCACAAAGTGTTTCCCTTTTAAGTCTCAAGTTGGCACCGGCACAAAGGATTGTTGGTCCTGGAATGATACTAGCCGAAAGAAAATCATCAGCTGATACCAATTATACCATGATTGCCAATGCCACTGCATCATACCATGCCAATGCCACTGCAGCTATACCGTTTTGGGGGCGGGAACCCCTTTTGGTGTTGCATTACGTAATGCTTTAGCTATTGAAAAATAGCAGATCTACGGTGGCGCGCTACGAGCTTGTAGGTCTGCGATTTTTGAAGAATCGTGAAAAGTGACATGAAAGTTTTTGAGAACGACTGACATAGGAAAAACAGCCTTTTCAAGAAAACAGTCAGGATTTAGAAGACATTTTGCAGAATCGTTCCCCCAGGTCAAAATGGGTTAATAAGAACAAGGTGACGTTAAGCGTCTTTGCGTATACAAGAAGCACCATAGTGAATGCATAGCAGTCCGGTAAATGATTGGCAGATTCTTCGAACTCTGTGTCAACGACGTGAATGTGGATGAGAATGTGTGCTGTGTGAGGTCAGGTAACGTGAGGTCGATCGTGGAAGCGGATATTATGGGTATAGCCCGGCTTATGCGACATGACGGGGGAAATAATGCAGGCTCGGGCAGGTCACGGGCCAGTCACTTTTCAACATGTCCCTGTCTGGGTCTTATATTGGGACAGGTGTGTTCAATCAAGCACGGATTGGAGTGGAAAGGCAAACACAAACACGCTTTTAGTGTTGATCGGGCTCTTGTTGTCCCTTGTGTGTATAGTTCCGTTGGTAGGCAGAGAGAGAGAGAGAGTGTTTTTCCATTCTGTGTCCTAACCTGTCCTGTCCTGTGTGTGTGACTGATGACAGGTTAATATGCAACGTAGAGGTGACCGCTAGTGAATCCAAGGCAAAGCCTCAGAACAACATGTTTGGTCGATACAAAATAAACGACCTTGTGTGATATCACTATAATGGAGATTGAGATACAGTATCTCGTTTTTGAGATATACCCTCTGTATTGTTGGCGGTCCTGTCAAACACGCATAAAGGATATTAGATATGCATAATGATTTTCTTTAAAATATGGACCGTAGCAAGTAACACAGGGTAAATGTGCATAATTTACATACCACATTCATTCAGTGTAAGGAACATACAGGTCGCAAATTCGTAAACATACATTTCAGTCATTATAAATACATTTTAAAGAAGCAAAAATAGCCGCTCTACAAGCTCGCAGGCGTGCGTGTGACATCCAAACTCGACACAAAACCATTAGTTTAGTTCAATCACATCACTCGGGTTCAGGTCAACTCGGTTCTTTCCCAAACGTCCGATTCAGCGCAATTACAGACAAATGCAGACAAATCCTTCACTGTCCACGTTAATGTCACCTCAGGGGAAGTCCAGTACTACTCGCTCATATCGGTCAGTGTGTCTCTCCGTGAGTCGTCTGTGCAACAATACAGGGTAAATTCCACCCATTAACTCGAGGGAAGGTGTGTAGGTTGCCGTTTAATAAACATCTTACGGGGAAGAAGGCACTCTGCAGCAAAGGGCAACAGTGTACCCTTATGGGGAAGAAGGCACTCTGCAGCAAAGGGCAACAGTGCACCCTCAGCAGGGCAGGCGTGTATCCTGGAGCTATAGCCTAGTGTCACAAAACATTAATGTGTGATACGTGACTTGCCTCTTTGTGCGTGCGTGTGTGTGTGTGTGTGTGTGTGTGTGTGTGCGCGTGTGCGTGTGACAACCATTATCATGGCCTTTCACTATCCCGATTTTTCCGCAGTCCTTTACTAGGGTTCACGGTTACTCTGCTCTCTGTTCTCTTATCTCGCGCTTAAGTATGTCTCCCTGGATAAGAGCGTCTGCTGAATGCCTAAGCTAGTGTAAACGTTAGACGAACGAGCCTAGTTTGTCCACAGTTCCCCCCCGAATTGACACAAAGTGTGCGTAACTAATCGGCGTTCTGTCCGTCCCATTGTGTCCTGTTGATCACATTCCACGGTTTGAGAGTCACTGCAGTCATCAGTTTCCTGTAGAAACGAAGCGTTGCTCTCTCTTCACAGTTCATGCACGCGCACACGCGCACACGCACACGCACACGCACACGCACACGCACACACACACACACACACACACACACACACACACACAGAGTGCCTCTCACTGGACCGCGCTTTGGGTGACTTTCACAGCCTGGGTCAAACTCCATTCAGAGCAACCAAAAAAAACAACAAAGCTGTGTGAGCCGTTGACTCATCTGTGAGTGAGAGTAGTGTACAGTGCTGTGGCTTTGGAGAGCTGGCGGACAAAACTATTCCACAACAACTCCTCTCTCTCTCTCTTTCTCCGTCTCTCTATCTCTCTCTCTCTGGCCTCCCAAGTGGCCACCATGGAGACAAAAGAGGCGTTTGACATTAGCCTCTGCACGTCGACATTAAGACGACTTGAGACAGAGAGAATGGGTGGTGGGGGGGGGGGGGGGGGCTTGCCCTTTAGTTCCAAGTGGCCCAGAAGATCACGACAACACACTTTGTATTATTCCGTTTCTAACTGTCTGCCCTTTGGAAGAGGTGTGTGTGTGTGTGTGTGTGGCTGTGTGGCTGTGTGGCTGTGTGGCTGTGTGGCTGTGTGTGTGTGTGTGTGTATGTGTGTGTGTGGCGCGGCGCTGCAGCAGACCTCTCATCGAGTCGTCTCCCTCACAAGTCACCTCGGTCCGTCTTGTCCAGGCATTAAGTCACAGCGGGGGAGGATTAAGTCAGCTTATCGACCACATGCATTCCTTCACTGGGTCACATGGACAGTTAAACATTGTGGGAAGTAACACTGGGAACCTGCAAATTACCACCCTGGCTGTTAAGTGTCACTGTCACTTAACCACATGAACCCCCTAGCGTCCCTGTTGTTGTGGGCATGTTGCAAATTGTCGCAAACATTCAGTGAAAATAGGCAAATATTTGGTGTAGAGGGAACAAGTGTCCCGTCAACAAGGTCAATGGGGGACCCTGGTCAATTAATTAAATAGGGTTTAGGGCCGTTTGCAAAACTGCTTTTTGTAAGACATAGTTGTCTCATGCACTGTTTGCAGTGCATGATTTGCTAAATCGGTATTTGGTCCTGAATTAATAATTTCATGTTGCACTGATGCATTGACAAGGAAGGAAGGCATCATGTTCCAAAGCAAATTCCTTTGAGCTTTGCAATGTTTCTTACTGTGACAGTTCTGACCTGACAATATTGTAGTACTCTACCACTAGTCTGGTCTGTGTCAAAGTGTATATGCAAAGGAGTCGCTGTACCTCAGGTGCTTTCATGTTGTTTTGATACAGACAACCGCCTGAACATAATCCTTGCACACACACACACACACACACACACACACACACACACACACACACACACACACACACACACACACACACGTGTGACATAATAATTGTCTCTGCTGCTCCATATGTGTGTCCTGGGCCTGCTGTGCACCAAGTGCATATCACACTGGCCTCAGAGTAGACCACACACACACACACACACACACACACACACACACACACACACACACACACACACACACACACACACACACACACATACCCCCCACCCTCCCTCAGGGGAATTAGCTAGTAGCTGTATTGGATCTGAACCAGAAACAGGGAGGTTGATTGACCCATACTGGGCTAGAAGGGAGCTGATGCCAAAAGCCTCTCGAGTGCGACAGATTTGCTGCGCGCCGGTGTGTAGTGCACCACAAATGGGCGATCTACAATGCGATGTGACTTATTGTGAGCTTATAGATCGGTACGCGACACCGGTGCACAACCAAGTATAAATCAGGCGTGGTTTATACAAGATATGTCAGTCTACACAACTCTACATTGTACAAATTAGTGTTTTTTTTCTCTGTTGACTGTGAAGACGGATATAATTTGCAGTCAGAATCATCTTCGTTGGCTGGTTATTGCATCATGTCTTTTTTAGTTTGGTGTTGCATAGCTGAATTTAGACTTGGGCAAGCTCGGTAATCACACACCCACAGACACACTGACAGACCCATGAGGTATTTCTGTCACAAGCCAGGGGGTGGGGAAAAAAAAGTAAATTTTGTGTGCGGTGTCTGTCTATGGCTGTTTGTGTGTATCCAGTAGTGTTGTGTGTGTGTGTGTGTGTAATGTACTGCACCATGTGCTATTTCATGAGGCAAGGCCATGTCTTAACGTGTTTTATGTGAGAATTGGTAAAGCACAGAGGAGACCCATAAACCCTGTTTGTGGGCCAGAGGCTGAACATGCAAAAAACAAATGGCGTGTGTGTGTGTGTGTGTGTGTGTGTGTGTGTGTGTGTGAGACATGTGTGTGCGTGCGTGTGCATGTGTGTGCGTGCGTGTTCTCTCTCCCAGTTAACAGTTGTTTTCAGCTTCATGTACTGTGGTGTGAATGAGGCCCGGTAAAGGATTGTTTGTCTGACCACACACAGCCGTTCGTTTTGCAGTGGCACTGTGGCAGGCCTGTCGCTAGCTAGCTAGTAGCTACACACTGACACATGACACAAAAAAGTAGTTTAGAACCAAACATTTGGCTGGCCTACACCTGTTGCTCTCCATCTTGCCCAATTTGATTGGACAAGAGGCATTCCACAACAGGAATTTAAATTATTTTCCCTTTTCTAGTACTGTATAAGTTAACGTATCACTCCTCCTGGCTCACTCGCTAGCTAATGTTGACATGCTATTTACCCAGCTGTGGCTGAATGTTAATTGTTTAAAAATAGCCACTCCCCCCTTTTATTGCCATGCCTTTCTCCCTCCCTCACTTCCCCCTCTCATTCTGCTCTCTCTCTCTCTCTCTCTCTCTCTCTCTCTCTCTCTCTCTCTCTCTCTCTCTCTCTCTCTCTCTCTCTCTCTCTCTCTTCTACTTCTCCCATAGTCTTCTTAGGAACACCATCGCATAGCAGAAGTTGTTCACACATACACTTGATATAACATCTCCCAGTGACTCACACAAGAAGTGGAACATGGTTCATGGTTTAGAGTTCTTAGTTGGGTGCAGCGCTTTTCTGCACTAGTCACTTTTCTGCCTTTATTTGCATGTGTGGCAACAGTTGAGTGTGTGCGCGTGTGCGCGCGTGCGTCCAATCCAGTGAGTCTGTTGGAGACAGAGCTTCATTGTTTTTCTGGGGGCCCCATGGTCCTTATATCACGGGCATCCCTCCCATGGTGACGAGAGACCGGGCCCAAAAGAATATCACTCTTCCCCCTTCCTTTCTGGTCCTATGTATTCAGTTCCTCAACATGGCATAAAAATAACACAAAATAAATAATACAATAAATACAAAACATTATATAGTACAAAAAGAACAGGACAGACACTCCCACGAATGACACGTCACTCTTTTGATTTGAAAATAATATGAATATCATGAAATATCTGTGTTTTTATATTTTGTTCTTTAGTTGGTCAGTAATTATTTATTTCCATGTACAGTATATACTCTGGCACTCTTCTGGCATATCTACAGTAGGATGGACGAACATTAGGCCATCAAGGAAGATTAGAGTAAACATGACATTACAATATCAAAAAAAGGTGCAATGTCACTTTTCACTGGAATAGGTTTCATTAGTGTGCAATGTCTGACCCGTTTTCCATGTTAGTTCAAATGATGTACAAGAAATACTTTCACCCACTTTTTAACACCTGTAAAGTGAGCCTGTGATGATGATTTTTGGATATATACATTCTTTGTTTGGATTGTTACATCATCAAATAAAAGTAATTTCATTCGCAATAAACAAACAACACGGTGGGCATTCAAGACACGTCAAGATTATTGCTTGCATATTTCCCCACTAGTGTCTTAAAAAGTTTATATTCCTGCATGCAATGTAGTGTCTGCATGTCTGTGTTATCACAGGACTGCTGCTCTATACTGCCCCCAGTGGGCCCTGGTGGTCCTGCCCCATAGTCTTTGTCTAACGTCTTTATAGGTAAACACTAGGCATGTGACTCCAGATTTAAGCGATGCTATTAACAGTCCTGTGTGGCCCCGGGGCCCTGCGCCGCCTCCGCTGGTCTCACACCACCAAGTACACTTAAGAAAGTAAGGCACTATAAGCTCTTGTGGCCTAGTCTGGGAATCCAAGCAGCCATGCTAACGGTAAAATCAATTTAACTTAGTATTAAAACGTAGAGGGGGCCCATTTTCACTCTGGATTTTTACTGTAACTTATATGTTCTCTCTAGCAGATGGACGGATGACCGACAAGACAGGCCGACAAATCCATAGATTTATTGATTTAAGAATTGAGCTGCAGCCAGGCTGTCACTCGCTCACCTCACCCCCCCCCCCCTTTCTCTCTCTCTGTCTCTCTCTCTCTCTCTCTCTCTCTGCATTTGCATTCCTTCCTGTCTCTCACGTGTGCTCTGAGCTGACCTCACAGTGGAATGAGTGGGAGGTGGTGGACGGACGCAGCCAAAAGTTAGATCTGTCAGGCAGCGTAGCAAAGGCGGGAGACGTGGGACGGGGAATAGAGAGACAGACGGAGGGAGGGAAGACAGGGAGGAGGACATGGAGATTAGATACCAGGTAGAACTGGTTGTCAAACCTTTTCATGTCGAGGACCTCTAAATAAATGTGTTTTAGGGCCGCTGACCCCCATCTGAAAAGTTGTTGTGCCAGTACAAGATTTGTGGTGTTAAAAGATTGCAAAAATGTTCCCACACATTTCTTTTAAGGTTTTGTTATGATTCTTTGAAAATAGCAGATCTACAAGCTCACAGCGATCGGGTTAAAATGCTCAAACTGATTTTGATGCTATATTAACAGAATTTGCTGTTGGGGACCCGCTAGAACCCCACATTTTAAAGATTATTTTTGGGGGGGCTTTTCTGCCTTTTATTCAGTGAGAACAGTGATAGAGCGACAAGCAGTGTTGTTTTTGTCGACTAATACTATGACGAAAAAACTATGCCATGATGACTAAAACTCTGACTAAATATACTGACAATTTCGTCAACAAATAAACTAGACTAAAATGTTAGGAAGGGACTATAGTGGAGAAGAGATCCAGTATAAGTCATTGCATGCTGAAAATAGCAGATCTACAAGCTCACAATGCGTCGCGCTGCGACGCGTTGTGGGCTTGTAGATCGGCTATTTTCAGCAAGTGTAAAAACGCTCATTACGACGGCATCATCAAGGCCCACCAAAATACATTTCAGTTGACTAAATCAACTTTAGATTTAGTCGACTAAAATCTTATATTACATTACGACATACACTAAAACATTCCAGGTGACATGAAATGTGACTGAAACTAAATTAAAACTATTGAAGAGACTATGTGACTAAAACTAAAATCAAAACACTCGCGACAAGAAACAAGGAGAGAGCGAGAGAGAGGGGAGTGACACGTGGCTCTGGATTTGAACCCGTGACTCGCTGCCAGGCTGCACTAGAGCCCACATTTGGCATCCCCGTACCCCGCTTTGAGACGTACTGAGCTAGAGAAACCCCCCCACCCCCTGCCTGTGTTCTTCTGGGACCAGCTGGGACACACCAGTGTGTATTTATGTCCTGTGTTTTTGGGGTGAAAAACACACCTTTGCGATGCAGTTCTTCATGCGACGCTAAATCATAGAACTGCTATTGGAGACGACTAGACCATTCCCACAGTGAAACGGACCACTGACATGTCCTGTTTTTCATGTTAAATGAACACGGAGTATTATGTTTGCAGTGTCTGGTCTGTGGAAAACCACTGAAACCACTGAAAGAAGGACAATAGCTCTCCCCCCGAATCAGATGAGGCCTGAAATAGGCCAAAAGAGAGCTGTTTTCTTTTTAACCCATTTAGACCTCAACATTTAAAAAAAATCTTCTAAATCCTCCTCCAGTTTTCACGATATTTTTTTTTAATAGCTAAAGCATAACATAATGCTAACACCAAAAGGGGTTCCCGACCAAAATGGGTTAAGAGACCATGTGACTCTTGTTTCTCAGCCTTGAAGGAAAGAAATAAAGAACGATAAGGTCACCCAGACCAGTACCAGGCTGCTAGCTCTGACTGCCACTGTATTCCATTTAGTCTTTGTCCCTTAGTTTTCTTTTCAATGCGTCTTAGTTCATTGTCATGTATTGTTTTATAATCTCTATAATCTCATAATTTTGTGTGTGTGTGTGTGTGTGTGTGTGTGTGTGTGACTGTGTGTGTGTGTGTGTGTGTGTGTGTGTGTGTCCACAATTATAGTAACATTTGAGAAATAATAAACATGAGGGCCATTTTCCTGGTCCTCGTGAGATAAATGGTGTTTTAACTTTTTATGGTTAAATATCACACCCGTGTGAAGTGAGGGGCGCTCTTGTCGTCATACATCATCATCACATTCCGGCCAATCACTTAATATTGGCATCCTCACTTTTCTCTTCTCACTTTGTAGCCTCAGTTCCAGTCCCCTGTGGCACAGTCGTTATGCCATGCTCAACCAACATCTCCCACCCAATCACGCCGGACAATCGCAATTTGCGTCTTCACTTTCTTTGTCCTCACTTTTGTCTTCAATGTTTGTGTTTAACTGTGTGTAACTTCCTCCTTACTGGCCTATACCGGCAGTCCCGGGGGTTCCCCATGCACTAAATGATTGCTAGTCATTAGTTAATGGACCTGCTCTGTAAGCCAGAGATTGTTTTGAATGAACCAGTGTAGTGAGATAAAACTGTATGAAATGGAGGTCTGTGGCCTAATAATGCTTATCAAACTGGGGTCCTTGAAATTACGAAGGTTAAGAATCACGTGTGTATGTGTGTGTGTGTGTGTGTGTGTGTGTGCGTGTGCATGTGCGTGTGCGTGTGTGTGGGTTGCAGCCTGGATGCCCTTGGCGGCTCATCGCATCACACATTGCAGCCCACAGCTGATGACTTTGACTTTTGTTCAGCCTATCTGCCTATCTCTGCTCCGTTCTACAATGTTCCCTCATTATCAGCCTGGGATAGTATAGGCATAACAATGGCATTATTGGGACCATTGTCTCAGGCAGAGTTCACTTTCTAGTGGCTTCCATCTGTGTGCTTTGGAGGCCTGGACACCACTGCGTCCAAACACTGGTGCACCTGCAGCTCATTTCACTGATTAGCTCACGTTCCAGCCAGCCAGTGAGGCCAATCAGGCAGCTCAGCTGATGCAATCCGTAAACCGTAAGTTCCATGTCCTATCTAGGATTTGAACCTGGAAATTATAGTGTGCTCTCTCAAGACTCAATCCCCACTTTGCTTGGGGAGATATTGCACCTATGAGCTCCAGACAGGGCTGCTTAACCCATTCTGGGCGGGAACCCCTTTTGGTGTTTTACCCCTTCAGTCCGGGAACCCATTGTGGGATTCTGTACAGTATGTACAGTATTCAGCAATTAAAAAACTTTGATGCTGCTAAATAAATATTTGATGTTTTTCAGAAAACGTAGGTCAGGCTTTAGAAGGCCTCAGGCCTAAATGGGTGTGCGCGATAGGTGGTGTCCTACCTGACTCCAGGGTCTACATTTCTCTATGGACTGCACATGTACTATTGTAGGTATATTGTATTCACATACTCTGCCATACAGATTGGTTATGGATTTTATGATTGCTGGCAGTGAAAGCTTCTATTCTGGCACATGTTTGGACACCACTCTACTAGATAATTAAGTCAGCTGTGTGTGTGCGCGATATCCAGCATCCGCGGCCAGCCCTCTACCTCTTCCTGCTCCCCTCGGGGGGGATGAGGCCTGTTTACCCAGCGGCCCAACGTCATCATAACAACCGGGTAGGGATAGTCCCACTTCCTGTCCGTGGTGCTCCTGGTGTGTTCTGGGTAAACAGTCAGTCGTGGAGAATTTGCCCTGGCTTGCCAAGTCATTAGTGCTTAACTGTGCTTTGACTCGCCACAGGGCTAGTGGGCCAGCAGTAGTGACTCCCTATAGGACTAGTGGGCAAGCGGTAGTGACTCCCTATAGAGTGACGCAGTCCCTCCCCCTTTCAGAACAACGAGTGGCCCAGGAAATGAATAGCAATGCATTTTGACCATAGGCATTTCTTTAAATATTTATTTAAAGACCTTTTAACGCAGCCAACTCTTGTCGTGACAAATCATGACAACACACAAAATATTTGTCATGATTTGTCACGACAAGAGTTGGCTTCGTACGACGCTTAAAAGGTCTTAAATAAATAATTTAAGAAATGCCTATGGTCAAAATGCATTGCTATTCATTTCCTGGGCCACTCGTTGTTCTGAAAGGGGGAGGGACTGCGTCACTCTATAGGACTAGTGGGCAAGCAGTAGTGACTCCCCATAGGACTAGTGGGCAAGCAGTAGTGACTCTCCATAGGACTAGTGGGCAAGAGGTTGTGACTCCCCATAGGACTAGTGGTAAAGCAGTAGTGACTCCCCATAGGACTAGTGGGCAAGCAGTAGTGACTCCCCATAGGACTAGTGGGCAAGCAGTAGTGACTCCCCATAGGACTAGTGGGCAAGCAGTAGTGACTCCCCATAGGACTAGTGGGCAAGCAGTAGTGACTCCCCATAGGACTAGTGGGCAAGCAGTAGTGACTCCCTATAAGACTAGTGGGCAAGCGGTTGTAACCCTCCCCTTTCATTTGATCCAATAGTAACTCTATAGTAACGTTCTCTCAAGCAACTACGGTCTTCTCTGAAATGGAGAAATGGCTAGAATTCTACGTTCAGGTAATCTGTTTACTTGAGCCCAGCTCAAAGAAACACACCCAAATCACATTTAGCTTTCTTTGTGCCGGTGGCATTTAAAATGTACCTGACACTGATTGGCTGGTGAATAAGTACATGTCCCTGGCTGCTCCATGAAGCATTAAAGAAAGCATCCTGAAAGGGGCCAATCTTTTTTGACGGCTAATTACACGGTAGCTGTGGGGGAATAATAGTCATCATCATCATTTGTGTGTCAGTTTATCGGACGTGGCGTTGTTTAGCCTGTGCCCAGGTTAGGGCGGACAGACAGACAGACAGACAGACAGACAGACAGACGGATGGCCTGGCTGGGCGTTCCCCTTGCACTTCCTGGGCTGCAGAGAAAGGAACTGGCGGAGCTCCGTTAAAATAAATGACCGGTCTCTGCGTCGAGGGCAGGAAATAAAAGCTATGTAACACCACACAGGGGTGGAGGCGGCGGCGGGGGTGTTGATGATACATTTCTCTCTCTCTCTCGCGCTCGCGCTCGCTCGCTCTCTCTCTCTCTATTTATTCGTGTCTTTCATTGACTCTTTTTAGTCTCTCTCTCTCTTTTTCTTTTTTTCCCTTCTTGCTGTAATCTTTTTTTCCCTTCTTGCTGTAATCTTTCAGTCACTCAGTAGGCACTGGAGCAAAAAGAAAAGACCGACAAAGTGCAAATCCAATCAGCCTCCTCCTGGCCTCGCCGCCATCCGGGCCTGGGCCAAACACACTTCCACAGACCGGAGCCGAGCTCAATTTGTCTCCGTCTGACGCCCCCGTCTGCTTTTTCAGAAGTGTGTTTGTTTGCCAACATGCGGGCAGGCTTTTCCGACTATGTGTGCTTTGTTATTTACCATGAGGTGGGAGGCCTGGGTTCAGTGGGTTGTCACTTAAAACAGATCTTTCTATACTATCTGAAATAGTGCTTGAAGAAAGCTAGTCTATGAATCGGGCATTGCATTGATTGCAGGCATTCGATGAAGTCTAAATTACTAATTAGCCTCTAAGGTCGCTGTCTCCAGAACCGTGATCTTTCTATACTCTCTGAAATAGTGGTTGAAAAAAGATTTGCATGCAGGCATTCGATGAAGTCTAAATTAGCCTCTTAAGATCGCTTGTCTCCAGAAGTGCATGCTATCCCCCCCCCCCCCCCCCCCCCCCCCCCTGAACTCTTGTTTCCTATGTCCCCCCGGTGGTGGTGTTGTTCTTGCTGTCCGTCTCAATAGAGAACAGAATGTGTGTGGAGTGGACTGCTATACCCATTCCAGAAAATAAAGTAACATTTTCTCCACAGTGTCTGACCACCGTGTCGGTCCCATAACAGAGTTTATGAGGAAAGTGACTTGGCCCTGACTGCCTGCTAGTACTCGACTCGCTTTTATGGTTGCAATAACGCTCTCCTCTCCAAATCGACCTCTTAATTCCTAATGCACTTAGTTGACCGGGGTGACGGGGCCCCATGCAGGGGTCTGACTCTGACCATGGCCCCCTCTTTGGCCGAGTGTAACGCATTGTTAGCTTGTATTGTTAACAAAAGTACACCTTTTCATTTGCCTCATTCCTTGAAAAGGCCTGGTCAATGAGGAGGACGGCCATTTACATGTAAAATGGCCTTGGCTTGTTATGTTTATTTTCGTTTAGTGTTCTTTTTTTGTCTGAATAATGTATGAACAGGAAGGACTGTCAGTTGTATTCAATGTACTTTGTGTCATATAATCCCATATGGAATGGGCCAAAGTGGCATGACACGAAAATAAATATTTCATTCATTCATTCATTCAGTCATTCATTCATTGTAGATGGGCTATTCGCCGAATGATCATCTGTGTCCTGTGATTGTTTTTATGCCTGTTGTGGCATGCCTAAAATAGGGATGCTAGTGTTCATGTGGTTTACATTGATTGCCAGGTTGACTGCCAGCAGACCTACAAGTTCATAGCGCGGCACCGAGTGACGCGCTATGAACTTGTAGGTCTGCTATTTTTGAAAAATCATGAAAATGTGCCTCAAATCTTTGAATATATTCTTTCAGAGTTTCAATTTTTAACTCAAATCTTCTCTTCTGGAGAGGTCCCTGGAACAACATGTTTTCAGATGGGGGTCGGTGGCATATTACATATAATCTTTGGGGTCCTTGACATGAAATATTGAGAACCACTGATATAGAAACATGAGGTTTCGACATTTCGACGTCAGGCCTAAATGGGTTATATAAAGTGTTCTAACTCCTCTCCTCCTCCTCTTGTCTCTCCTCCAGGCCCTGGCAGCCAACGTGGGGACGGGCTTTGCCGTGGCGGAGCCGCAGGTGGCCATGTTCTGCGGGAAGCTCAACATGCACGTGAACGTCCAGACGGGCCGCTGGGAACCCGACCCCTCTGGCACCAAGAGCTGCGTCGGAACCAAGGAGGGAGTACTGCAGTACTGTCAGGAGGTGAGTTGTACTAATGCACCATTATGACACAGAAAGAAGGAAAGAAAGAAAAAACACAGATCCTGCTCAATGCTGTGTTTATGAAACTAGCCCTTACCTGTTATATATCCCCCCCCCCCCTTGTGGCCATGGGGGGTACTGTGCCCTGGGTGCGTTTTTGCATTTAATACATTCATTATTATTAATCTATAATTTGTTAAATTGAAAAAAGGGCTTCGTTAAGACCTCCATATTATTATGGTCAATGCCTGTGTGAAAAGTGGGAGTGATTGGTGCAGGCAGTGAGGAGCTACGGCAGTGTTTCTGACACGCATTCATTCATTCAGACAGACATTGGCTTAATTATAGTATGATGATGAACTGTACTTAACTGTGATCTGTGTAACTGTGGGCAAGTTGGTAAGTGTAAGGTGTTAACGCATCCCCCCACCAATGAACGCAATCTACGTTAATTTATTAGTCCTAGTTGTATACATGTTTTGATCCGATCTAGTTGAAAGGCTACTTATATTAGCTTCGGATGGCTATCTGTTGTTAAGGCCCGGCCCTATAGGGTTCTCATCAAACCCTGTACACTCAAGGGAATGTCCCCGATACCACCCTTAGATCTCCATGTACTGTATGGAGCTGACCTGCTCTGACATTACATTATGTTAAGAAGACATGCTCCATATGTGGCCTGTACAGAATTCATTCCATATGTTGATCTGACCCCCCCATGACAAAGCGCCAGCGCTCGCCCAGCAGTCTGCCGTCAACGAGTCAGATCTATGCGTGCACGCAACCTCGCGCTTCTCGCCCTCAGGCATCTTACTGGTGATATATTGATGTGTATATATATATATATATATATATATATATATATATATATATATATATATATACAATATATATTGTTGTAGGACGCGAGTCGGCCTGAATCCCATTATGTGGAACGACTCAGACTGGCTGACGTTACTGATGCTGTTGTTGGCAGGCCCTCGCCTAAAGACCATCATTCAGAGTACAGCGGAATGGCTGTTATTACAATTGGCAACACCTCGCTGCTTATTATTATTGCCATTATCCCTTCATGATAAGGCTATCTATCGGCAGTTCCACTCCAACTCCTGTCAATGTATCTTTTTAGACTTTTTCTTTCTTTTTTTTTCATGGCGGAGCTCTTTAGGAGAGGTGTGTGTGCGTGAGCGTGTGTGTGTGTGTGTGTGTGTGTGTCGCGGCTAATCTTGCAAACCGCTGGACCGATCAGGGCCACATGGGTGGATGGAGATGAAACCTTGCCCAAATATGTAGTCAAATGTCATTGATACGTCATCAAGACCCACATGAGAGCCACGCCGACTTTATTTAATATTTGCTTCATAAACATCAAGTGCATCTGTAATGTATACCATGGATAGTGGATACTGCAGGCTATGAGCCGGCCCTTTACCCATTCAACATCCACCAGGCACCCATAACCACTCAAGAAAGAAAGAAAATCGCAAAGAAGGCAGGACAATAATGCTTAATTTACACTGACCAAAACTTGTCGCAGATGCGTTGTGAGCTGGCAGATAGATATATGCTATTTTTGGTATGCGACACCATCAGACATGCATGTATAAATCATGCTTCAGAATGACAGAAAGACAGACACCATTACATCACGTAGGCCAACATATATTTTTTATTTTATTTTTTAAGATTAAAAACGTCCTTGGCAGTGTAGGACATCATGAAAAAGAAGTTAAATAAGTCCTTGGCAGTCATCTTACATATTTACTTTATAATTTATATACATCCGTCCTCAGCGTCCTGCTGAAGACTTTGACTCTTTGACTCATCGACACTTCAAGAGAGCTGCGTCCGCTAACTTTACACACCTGTAGATCGTGATCGTGATCACTTCGCGTAGATTAAAAGTTGAATGTGCTTTTCCCTAAAAGAAAGCAAGGGGTTGTTATTTCCAGCTTTTCTGTGAGAATTCTTGGATCACATTTATCGATGACATTTGGATGGCATTTGAGGAGGACTGTGCCTCGCACGCCGAACAGATGGCATCTGGAAAATGGCAAAGTGGGGATTAGCGAGTTCGCACTCAAGCTTTGCTCAATCTGTCTTGCCCGTCTCTCTCTCTCTCTCTCTCTCTCTCTCTCTCTCTCTCTCTTTCTCTCTCTCTCTCTCTTTCTCTCCTCTCTCGCCCACTCTCCCTCTGCCACGCCCACCCCGCAGATGTATCCCGAGTTGCAGATCACCAACGTGGTGGAGGCCAACCAGCCAATCAGGATCGAGAACTGGTGCAAGAATACAAAGAAGGTCTGCAAAGGACACGCCCACATCGTGGTGCCCTACAAATGCTTAGGTAAGACACTGGACCGGCAATGATTATTAACCTTTTTTCATTTCAAGGACCAGATATGTCAATAGTATGTTGTATATCAGGGGTTCCCAAAAAAAATTGGGCCATGTACCCCTTTTGGGGTAGATATTTGTCCAGGTACCCCCTCATCCTCGCAACACCGATACAAATATATTTACAACCACGTGTACATTTAGATGCCAGTTAGGTCTGCTATTTTTTTTAAATCGACTGACATAGAAACTAGAGCTGCCAACGAATATTCGTTTTCCGAATCCATTTCCGAATCCAAAAAATAAATGAATAACCGAATATATAAAATTAAGGTTCAAATTAAAAATAATAATAAAAAATATTTTTTATTTATTATTATTATTAGTTTTCGTGAGACGGTGCCATGGGTAAGCGACGCGTTGTGACTTGTGAGCTTGTAGATTAGTTATATTTGCCACACGACACGCCAACACCGGCATACATTAAAGAATAAATCAGCTCTGATGCCTCGTACTCTTCCTAGCAGCGCAGCCTGCGTAGTGAGCACAGGGCGGGCGGGGCCGCGGGAGCCTTTTACGTTCTTTGCGCAGTGAGTATACGCTGCTCAGAATGGTGAAATCTTCCGTCAACAGCGTATCTATAGTGATCAGAATCTGGGTCGGTGTTGTTTCGGACAGACGGGAGAATCATGAAGCGACTTTATCCTTCAGGAAATTATAAGAAGATAACTAAAATGCGTAAGGATGAAATGTGGTGCCGGGTCCGGCAGCAGCAATGCAGTGTTCGTGAATTAATACTGCCTCCGTGCCTCGTTTTGATAAGGCTGTGTGGTAGGATTGCTCATTTAAGAAAAAAAAAGTTTTACTGGAGAAAGGAGAATGCATGCGTTGTGTTCCAACTCGCTTTTCAGCAGCACCAATGTGCGGAGAGAGAGTTGCGCCAGCAATGCAATCTTAAATGTTATGTCTCAGGTTGTATTGGTGTAAATATAATTATTAATAAATCCGAATGGCTCGAATTGAAATCCGAAATCCGAATGGGTTGAATTGCTCGAATCCACGTGGGTTTTTAAAACGAATGTCCGAATCCAATTTTTGGACAATTACGGCAGCACTAATAGAAACATAGCTTTTTCAGAAAACTGTCAGGATGTAGAAGTCATTTTTAGAATCTGATCTCAGGTCAGAATGGGTTAAAATGCGAGTCAAGCAGCCTCTGTCCAGACTGAGTATAGCGCAGTGACATTTTCAGATCCGTTGAAAGTGAACCCAGGCTAGTCCACCCCTGGTGTAGACAAAATACATATTTCTTCTTAATGAGAATTGTGTGCTTTGGTGGCGGAGGCGCAGAGGTAAAGTTGAATCCACCACAGTGCATCTTTATACGCTTACGGCCCTGTTTCAGCAGTAACAAGACAACTCTGAACTCACCCCATTTCTGTTTTCCTCCCAGAATGTTCCCCAGTGAGGGGTGGGAGAGGCCGGACAGCAGACAGCTGGACTTTGAATTTCTCTAACTATAAACTTCATGACAGCAGACAGCCCAAGTACAAATATAATTTATGAAAAGCTACTACAGTGATGTCCGTTTACATAAGTTGTTGTAGGCTATGTAGAGATTATCTGACGAGGTACCATTTGAGTGGGCAAAACCTTACATATTCTAAATAATACTAAATTGTTTATAGGGTCAATATAAGTACAAATAATATAGCCTTTCCACAGGAGTATCTTTTTATATTTTTCCAAAAAGAATACAAACAGCCAATAGCATATTATTACAAAGTTATCCCCCTCACTGGGGAAAATTCCGGGAGGAAAAACGGGCAAGCACCGGGGTGAGTTGTCCAGTATTCTTTGAATCCACCGCAGTGCATCCGAGCCGCCTCTATACGCTTACGGCCCTGTTTCAGCTAGCTAGCTGCTGCTAGTGACAGTATACGGCCCTGTTTCAGCTAGCTAGCTGCTGCTAGTGACAGTATACGGCCCTGTTTCAGCTAGCTAGCTGCTGCTAGTGACAGTATACGGCCCTGTTTCAGCTAGCTAGCTGCTGCTAGTGACAGTATACGGCCCTGTTTCAGCTAGCTAGCTGCTGCTAGTGACAGTATACGGCCCTGTTTCAGCTAGCTAGCTGCTGCTAGTGACATCTACGGGTTGGTTGGGGTGGAGCCTCTCGGCGGGGGTGGTGGTGGTGTTGAGTTGGAGGAGAGTGACGGAGCGTGCTACACCCCACCAGTAGGGTGGCCAGACGTCCGGTTTCACGCCGGACAGTCCGGTTTTAGACCCACCTGTCCTCCTCCCACCTCAACCTCTGGCCGGACACATAATTGTCCGGTTTTTTGTGATATACAGTGCTTGTGTCATTTACTGTCATTTACGTCGTCTGCCTGGGTATTAAAATATCCGCAGCGCTGCTCAGCTCCGCCTCCGCAGCGAGCCGGCCACACTGTCTTAAAAAGAGAGAGGCTAGTGGAGACGTTCAGAGTGTTGCCATGTCCGCTTAATTATAAGCGACTTTAGGCTTGTTTTATATAATAGGCTATAAGCCTAGTCAGGCTTCTTTTGGGCTTGTTTTCATAGACATGGTTGCTTGGTTCTCTTCCAAAACTGGGCAACACTGCCAGTGGGATGGTCGGTTTGTTTGTTGTGCTCTCACAATCACTTTAGTATAGTTAATGCAGAGATAAACAAACCAAATATGGCAAAATGAAAAACTACATTTAATGAGCAATGGAGCAAGGAACTCGACATCATAAAGAAAGGGAGGCTGTGTGAACATATAGGCTACTGGCATCATTCTATGTCCCACACCGATGACCATAAAACTGTATAAAAAAAGTAAAAAAACCCACAAAGAGATTAATCATAAAACATATCTAAACATGAAATAAAATAAATTGATTCTAAAATGAATGGCCTTTGTGGTACCCTATAATTTAAAAAGGTTAATTTAATTAGCAAATATATGTTCTCTGTGGACATAATGCTGGAGATGATGGTGGTGAAAATCAGGTGCAATAGTAGTAGTAATAATATTAATATATGGGGGGATCTGGGAGGGGGGGGGGGGGTCGGGGGAGCGAGCCCCGCAAAAGTGTCCTCCTTTCTGAGGTCTTGCAGGTGGCCACCCTACCCACCAGTGGGAGAGCTAGGCGAGCTAGTATAGGTTACAATAGCAGTGTTGGTACAGAGATGGTCTGGGGGGTACTCAGCATTACTTTCAAGTCCTATTATGTTCCACTGCTACTGTTGCAGTTCAGCGGGTTGGGAAAGCCACTTTGGAGCACTCAAAACTTGATCTTCATATTTGGTATATTCCCTTATGGAGTGTTCCCCCACCGCCCCTCCCTCTAAGGCCCCTTTTCCACTATGGGGTGGAACCAGAACCAGAACCAGAACTTTCCAGGACCCAGAACTACCAAGAACCATGTGTAGTTCCAGAACCAAGTTCTGCTTCCGTTTCCATATAACCAGAACCCAGAACCTGTTAAGTCTGCCCCCCCCCCCCCCCCTATTCCCCCACTGCTGAGTAGCTCGGCCGGCAGGGCCCCCTCCCCCTTGGCACGGCCGGGGGGGTCCCGGAATACAGAGATATTCATGTTTAAATAATGACTGGTTATTATTCAACAGTGGTGGAAAGTAGCTGTATATATAGTATTCTACTTAAATACATTTCGGCCATTTGAAAATAGACAAACTACAAGCTCGATGAGACACGTGAGCTTGTAGATTGTCTATTTTCAAATTTATTTGCTTTATTGTACTTTTTTAAACCAATAATATGAACATATTTTTATATGCCACATGTGCCACAGCTGTGGCAGCCACATGCCACAGCTGTCACATATATTTCCTATACATAATAGATATACTGTATATGCACATACTGTAGTTTATATGAACATGGATATAATTATGCAGCATACATTATATAGGCTATATTTGCCGATATGGATTTCCTTTCCATGTGGGGAGTGGGACAACAGTAAAACACCCGTTTTAAATGCATTCGACCAGTTGTTCTCCAACCTTTACCTGTCTACAATATTTTGCTTAAACTGCAAGAGAAAAATATATCTCATATAGGCTATAGCTCATATGATGATAAATGATAACCCACCTTTTGAATATAGCATTTAACATTGTGTGGGTTGCAATTATAGTGCCTCTTGAGCAGATTGAGCAAATTGTGCCATAACATCCAGTCCAGTTGTAATGTCAATATCAAGAAATGTGCAAATACAAATCATTTAACCGTTGTGCTAGTTGAATTTAATTCTTCCAATGTGTAGTATTGTGTACAGCACATTTCTAGTAATGATATGCCTAATGCCTTGCCCTGAAAAAGAAAGAAAATTCTGTTCTGGCAATTTAGAATAGATTATATCGCTCTCGCGCGCGAGCACACGCACGCAAACACATACACACACACACGCACACGCACACACACACATCTGCAGTTAGCCTAGCTGTTAGCTGTAGTGTAGAACAACAACTGCAAGCAAACAACTCGTCGCGACAGCTTTATGGCTCTCTCTCTCTCTCCCTCACGCACACACAAGCTCTGTCTCTCCCTCTCTCGTGGCCATAGTGTTTCTGTGTGCTTTTCCAGGTTATTTTTATGTGTGTCCGCTGTCGCTGTGTCGCACTTAGGAGTTTAAAATGTGCGCTGTTGTGTTGTGTGCGCTTCTCCTCGCTCCGGTCTCCTCAGTGCTCAGAGTGCTGTCACCTCAGCTCGACCAATCGAGAGCAGCAGCGCTGCTGGCCCCGCCCATAGGTTCCCAGAACTCAGCGTTAGTACTACCTCAAAAGCAGGGCCGAAAAAAGGTTCTGAGAACCTGGTCTGAAACCGTGCCGTACCGCGCTGTGCGCTGTGGAAACAAACCCAGAACTAAAAAAAATAGGTTCAGGTTCTGGATAGTTCTGGTTCCACCCCATAGTGGAAAAGGGGCCTAAATTAGCCTCCCCGCTCACAGCATAGAGATATGGTGGATTATGAACCGGCTAAGCCCACAGGCAGAGAGAGGTGACACTGGTGCAATAATATCGGCGCAGTCGACTAATCCTTGCGGCCTTGAGCTCGCTGATTGGGGAGGTCCGGTCTGCTGTGGAAGAGAAGCACCTTAATGTCTGTCGACAAACGGATGGCCCGGAGGGGGGAAAGCCATTATTGTATAAGGGAGAGGCTGGTCCAGCAATAAAGCACAATCTTATCATCCCCCCCATCCCCCATCCCTATACCCAGTACCCACAGACAGTGGTCGTAAACTAACTCTAGACACACAGGGTCATGGGAGAAGGAGGGGAGAGAGAGAGAGAGAGAGAGAGAGAGAGAGAGAGAGCGGGCTGGTTTTTTATTACTAGCCATTTCTCCACAGGCCGGCGCTATCATCCACTGTGCCCTCTAGTGTCTCTTAACGGCTCGGTAAACCACTGTATTCTACTTTCTTCTGCTTTATTAAATGTCAGGACGGACTCTGAAGAACGTTGGTCGTACAAAAACAAACAAACAAAACAAAACACTATACTGCAAGCCTTTTTTCTCAACAAAAATAATACTGTAGCAGTAGTTCTGGACTGGGCAAAAATGTGACCCATTGAGCATGCATCTTTCTTTTCTTCCCTCCCCCCCCAAAAAAACCTGTTCTGATGTGTCTCTGCTATTAACAACAACATTTTCGGACACGGGGCGGCTCGCCGGAACTGGGCCGGCCCCCTGGGCCCGGTTTCCCGTTTGCCCGTTTGCGCAATTCTCGTCTTTACAATTTACAATAGCAGACGCTCTTAATCCAGAGCGACTTACATTAAGCAAGAACAAAAAAGCATGGGAATACATCACATAAAAAGCATTTATCATGAAACATGCGTAAACTAATAATATAACAGTGGAATATCTATATAATGAAACTATACATATAAACTATATACTATACTATGCTATACATATGTACTATGACGTGCTATGACTACATACAATGCAATTATATTGCTGTCTTTGCATTGACTTTGTATGTAATCGCGCCACTCTTAACCATCCAAGTCTGAACGCACCTTTAGACCGCAGACAATGCACATGGCTTGCACTGGTACTGGCAGAATTCTGTCAATTCTGTTATAATCGTCGTCTTGTCCTAAATTACGTTCACGAAGAAACCTTTTTACAAACCCCTATATCCAGTATCCCTCTGGCCTCATCGATGGAGCGGTGCCGCTTGGCTCGGGATTTAAAAGCCATTAGTGGTAGCTTGGACTGAAATGGGCCACCGTTCAAGAACATTCTTGGCAAATGGCGAGAGGAGGCTTTTGGGAAATTCGAGGGACAGCAAAATCCAAAGAGTCCAAAGTGGCCAATCAGTGCACAATAAATTCAGGAGTGTAAATTTCACATTCTGAATTTTACTGTACGACTGAGACTTAGGCTTAATGAGCATAATGCAGTCTTGACTGGCGTAACCAGAATTCTCCTTCATTTAAAATTTAAATGATAGCTTGTTTATTGTAGTTTAGTTGACATTCTCATCGTGTTTGCTGCACACTAAAACGAAAGAACTATCAGTGTTCATTCATCCATTTGTAACTCTGAGACTGTACAAATGGAACGGTTCTATTTTGGAGTTTTACTGCAGAGGATATTCATATCTGACAACATCCCAGATTCAAACTGAATGCTTTAATTGCTTTGTGATTGTGTGGTAATAATAATAATAATAACTAAATAAATTTATATAGCGCTTTTCTAAATACCCAAAGCGATTTTCATAGGAATACTAGGAACAGACTTTATTAAGAAAAAAACAAAGCAAAACATAACAGATACAACAACAGTACAGGGTTAAAAAGATAAAAGGATAAACGAGGGAAGGGGGGGGGGGGACATCCTAACTAGACCTCAGCTGGGGAAAGCTATCCTGAAGAGGTGGGTTTTGAGTGAGGTTTTGAAAGAGAGGAGAGAGGGAGCAGATCTGAGATGGTTAGGGAGTTCATTCCAGAGTTTGGGGGGCCGAAACATAGAAGGCCCTGTCCCCCCAGGTGCGGTACTTGGCCTTGCGGACCTTCAGGAGGTTGGCTTCACTGGACCTGAGGGAGCGGAGGGGGACATATGGTAGAATATAAATCAATATATCCCACTCCCATTCTTCGTGTTTTTCTGCTCCTTCCACATGGTAAAAAATCGTTTAGCACAAGGGGTTCTCAAACTTATTAATTCCCCAAATAGCTTCCCCAATAGCTTACAGAGGGTCCATTTGGAACTCTGAGCGTCCCTGGACCCCACTTTGTGAACCACTGCCTCAGCAGACAGAGATGGTGCTCCAAGACCTTTCTGTACCTAGCCTGGGCAACCATTCCATTTCGGGTTCATGAACCGAATCGATTGGGAGCGGATGATATCGCTACGTCATGTCGTAGTATTGTTTTGTAGTCACTAGTCGGCAGTCTTCCAGAACTTCCTTTTCCCCCTCAAACCGATTTTTCTCAATAAAAGCTACAGGCTATACGAGAGCTTTTATTGTTATTCTTCCGGTTTGAGGGAAAAGGAAGTTCCGTTTGATTGTTCCTGCCTGATGACTACAAAACAATAGTTCCTGCCTGATGACTACAAAACAACAGTTCCTGCCTGATGACTACAAAACAATAGTTCCTGCCTGATGACTTCAAAACAACAGTTCCTGCCTGATGACTACAAAACAATAGTTCCTGCCTGATGACAACAAAACAACAGTTCCTGCCTGATGACTACAAAACAACAGTTCCTGCCTGATGACTACAAAACAATAGTTCCTGCCTGATGACTACAAAACAACAGTTCCTGCCTGATGACTACAAAACAACAGTTCCTGCCTGATGACTACAAAACAATAGTTCCTGTCTGATGACTACAAAACAACAGTTCCTGCCTGATGACTACAAAACAACAGTTCCTGCCTGATGACTACAAAACAACAGTTCCTGCCTGATGACTACAAAATAATAGTTCCTGCCTGATGACTACAAAACAATACTACAACATGGCGCCGCCGTGTTGATCAGTAACATTTTGCCCGTGAGATGTAATGGTCTATCTATGACCATCTCTCCACCCTGCTACACCTGTTCTCTGTTCTCTTTTTACTCATATGCTGTGTACGTACGACGATCAATAACCAAGACGTTTCATTAGGAATGAGCCAGAGCGCTGCATGCCAATAACCGTTTAATTAAAACAAGATCCCATCTCCTCTTTGGGCGTAATTAAAGGGCCTTATGGCCTGCTCTTTCATATTCTTGCAGTGTCTGACAAGTACTCTTTTTTGTGGGTTTTTTTTTGGCTTAAGTAAAAGTAACTATACTACAATGTTACGTAAGTAAAAGACCTGCATTAAAATGTCTTGTCAAGGAAAATTAGGAAAGTCTCAGTATTATTATCATACTTACAGTACGTACCAAATGTAAACGTATAGTCATTATGTATAGAATGTTCCATTTCACAATCACATTGAATTGAAATCATGTGTGCATTAATGTGTGCATCACTTTAATACTGCAGCTGGTAAAGGTGGTGGCTGATGTTAATTACTTGTGCTAGTGGGTAGATTAACATTACAATAATGCATCTTTTCTTGGCATTAATAATAATCTAAATATGGAAAGTAATTATCTGTCTGATAATTATAATAGACACCACTTTACTTTGCACCATTGCATTCTTTTCAAAGGCTGTTTGAAAGAGCCCAGGAGAACAGAACACACAATCCTCCTCCTCTGCTTGGCAACGAGGAGACGTGATTGGAGGAGGAGAGACACATAGAGATAGAGAGCGTCCGCTGCTTCAGAGGATTGCTCAGAGGACCCCCCCCCCCCCCCCCCCCCCAGAAGCAAAGATTTGAGTTAAAAACGTCTGTTCTGAAAAAAAGTATTCCAAAATTGAGGCACATTTTCACGATTTTTCAAAAAATAGCAGACCTACACGTTCGTAGCGCGCCACCGAGCTTGTAGATCTGCTATTTTTCAATAGCTAAATTATAACGTAATGTATGTAACACCAAAAGGGGGTTCCCGTTCAAAATGGCTTAATCAAGCGTGTCGGGGCATAATGAAAGGGTTTGGGATCATATCCGACATGCCATAACGGGCCTTTTGTTTTGTCTGGTCACATGCTAAGAGGCTCTTAATTCCACCCTGTACCCTTCTTTCGTACTGTATATCACAACGGGACCGCCACAACAATCCAGTCATCATTGGAAAATGTTGGTGACTTTTTGAACCGGCAAGAATACCCTGCATGATGGATGGGGAAAAAACCAGCCAGTTAGAGCTGACATACAGTATAGAAACATTTATGTTCAACTCATTTGGAAATGGGTTTGTTCAATTTGACGATATCAAAAGTTTAGGTTTTTAGAATTTAGACATGATTAGTTAGTTCAGGCATGTTTAGGTTAAGTTTGGTAAGTATGTGTACACTACTAGCCCTTACCCGTTGTGAGATATTGCCCCCCCCCCCCTTGTGGCTGCATGGGGCACTACACTCTGGGTGCGTTTTCGCATTTTAAATTCACAAATAAATTCATTATTAATTTATAATTTGTTAAATTGGAAAAAGGGCTTCGTTAAGATTATTATATTATTATGGTCAATGCCTGTGTGAAAAGTGGGAGTGATTGGTGCAGGCGGTGAGGAGCTATGGCAGTCACAGTGACACACAGACAGACAGACAGACAGACAGACATTGTCGGAATCATTGTAGCGTGTGTGTGTGTGTCCGTCTTTGTTTCTGCATACGCAGACATATACAGACGCACACATTCACGGTTCACACACACACAAATGACAACGAAAAAGCAACGGAGCAGGTGGTGGAACTGCACCTCCAGAGGACACTATTAAGGAGGGTCAAGCTGTGTCCACTGTCTTGTCCATGACAAGTTAATAGGTTTCAAATGAATAATGCAAGTGCATAGAGACTATAGCGAGGCTCCAGTGATGGAGAGAGAGAGTAGGAGAGGATATACACGTATCTCCATGTACCAGGCCGGCAAACAATGTGACCGTTGTTCCTGTTCCTGGCTGTTATAATCTCTGCAGCGTGATGTCTTTGTCAGACGGCAGAGGATTATTTTAGCCCATTCTGGGCGGGAAACTCCTTTTAGTGTTTTTATGCATTATGTCATACTTAAGCTATTGAAAAATAGCAGATCTACAAGCTCATAGCGCGCTACGAGCTTGTAGGTCTGCTATGTTTGGCAAATCGTGAAAATGTGGTGCAAATCTTTGAATATATATCCTTTCACAGTGAACGGTTTTAACTCGTATCTTTGCTTCTGGGGGGGGGGGGTGTGTCCCTGGAACAACATAATTATAATTGGCATGAAAATGTTTGAGAATGACTGACATAGAAACATGGGTTTTCAAGAATACCGTCAGGATTTTGATGACATTTGTAGAATCGAACTTAGGTCTTAATGGGTTAGAGTCGCTTTCTTCCCCCCCCCCCCTTTCATTATTATGTCCCCGCCGAGCGGCAGGGTGCACAGCGGAGTGCACGTGACGTGGTGTGTGTGTGTGTGTGGGTCCATGTGTGTGCCGGCCAGTGGATAAGGGATTGTGCTCGGGGACAATGGAAGATAGGGGGGGGGGACGCATTCTCCAGGTTCAGCAAATAGTGAAGCATAACCCTGTATCTGTTTTGTTTGAATCCATTCTCACCCCCACAACCGCTATCGTTATCCGTTCTCTCTCTCTATACCCCTCCTTCCTGTAACGAAATGGAAAAAAACAAGTAGATAGCTAGTTCATTTTCGAGGTATTGTTGTTGGTTTAGATTTTCTCTCAGTGCCCCAGTCAGTCAATAAAGGCACTCCCATGCAGTCTTTGCAGTATCTCGTGGCCTGTCGTTTGTCCATCCATAAATCCAGGCTTGGGGTTGAGTTTACCTTGGACTTTGACTGTGCTTAAATACACCCCTGGCCTCTAGAGAGGGAATTCACTGATGGCAAATTACAATGGGCTATATCTTGCGCCACCCCTTTAACCCTTATCCCTAAACTGTGTCAACTCAAACTTAACATCTGTGTTTCTACTCTGTTCCGACTGATTTTCTGCAGTTTTATGTTCTTCGCTATTGTTTTCTCATTTTAACTGCTCGCCCCTGTTTTATTGCTATTTAGTTTTTTATGTTCTGCCTCGTAAAGCACTCCTAGCTGCATTTATGTATGAAAGGTGCTATATAAAATAACGTTTATTATTATAATTATTATTATTAATGTCTGGGTGGTATAATAGAGGCAACACACGGTTACCCTCTCCGTGGCAGCCTGCAAGGTTTACAGTAGCCAATATGGCCTCCGGCTCGGCCCCACTTGTCGGTTTGCAGCGCCCGTTCAACGGGGAGGGAGAGATAGCGTGACTTTTGTTTACCTCTTGAACTGAGAGCTGCAGTTATATCCTTGTTGTGCTGCTCCGTTTCATCGCACAACGGTGTCACTTGCCGTCAAGAGCAGAGCAGCAGCAGAGCAGCTGCAACGCGTTTGTGTCATTAGCTCGAAGAGAGCTAATGATACAAACGCGTTGCAGCTTGAAAGCTTGAAGCTTTGCAAGTTTACAGCGTTGTGCGCACGCGGTACAAACGAGGCATCGTTTTCATCGGCGGATATGGATACTTGACCCTTTGCGCGTGGTGCAGTCGTCAGTATTAAGTTGCATGCCTTCGGGCGATTCAAACACCGTGCAATGCGGTGCAGCCACGCTAGCGGGCATCGAGATCGAGACTGTAGGTCACGGGAAAGAAGGATGAATGTGGAGTAGATGGGAGAGGAGGTCAAAGGAAATGGGAGCGAAGGCGCGGACACGCAAGCGTGCTTTCCAATGCGCACGCATTGGAGTCGATGCTGCAGTGCTGGCAAGGCACAGCTGCTCTCCGAACACCCCCATCCATCACCCACTGCGGTGTGACTGCACAGGCAGGCAGGCTGCTGCTCATAAGCCAAGGCAACCCAGTTTTGTGTGTGTGTGTGTGTGTGTGTGTGTGTGTGTGTGTGTGTGTGTGTGTGTGTGTGTGTGTGAGCGAATGAAAGATGATAGAGAGAGACAGTATATAGAGGCAGTGGGAGAGACGGAAGAAAGAGATAGAAAAAAAAAGTACAAAAAAAAAAAAGTGTGCGTATTTAATATATAGAGAGAGACAGAGGAAGATGGTGGTGAGAGAGAGAGAGAGAGAGAGAGAGAGCAAATTATTGAGTGTAGGAGTGAGTCTGATCTGGCCTGGAGCCACTGGGAGCCACTGGAGGCCCGCAGACAACAACAACACCGCCGTGGTTCCCACTCAGATGTCAGTCAGTTTGTAGATCAAAACAGTGAGACGGTGCCAAGAATGCAAATGATGTGATTCAGGTGCATTTCATCAGTTGAAGCCGTGAATGCATAAAACTACAAAATAGGATTGGACGGAGTCAGAATTGGAAATGTTGCTATGCTTATTTGACAGATGTGATTAAACCCATTCTGACCTGAGATCAGATTCTAAAAATGTCTTCTACATCCTGACAGTTTTCTGAAAAAGCCATGTTTCTATGTCAGTGGTTCTTCGATTTTTCAAAAATAGCAGACCTACAAGCTCGTAGCGCGCCACTCGGTGGCGTGCTATGAGCTTGTAGATCTGCTATTTTTCACACCAAACACCAAAAGATCTGCTATTTTTCACACCAAACACCAAAAGGGGCTCCCGTCCAAAATGGGTAAAATTCCTGCGCTTTATACCACATATTATTTTTGTTTGTTAACCACATGAACCTATAGCAAACATAGGTGAGCATTGGGTGAAAGATCTACATTGTGAGCTTGTAGATCTGCCATTTTGTGCCTAGACATTTGGCGTATAGGAAACACCCATGTGTGTACACTTGGCCTCGCCAAGCCGGAGGCACTGCTCCGTGAGTGGAACCCCCAAGCCTTAACCCATTTTGGGCGGGAACCCCTTTTGGTGTTAGCATTATGTTATGCTTTAGCTATTGAAAAATAGCAGATCTACAAGATCATGAACTTGTAAAAAGTTTGAAAGTTTGAAAAATCGAAGCACGACTGACATAGAAACATGGCTTTTTCTGAAAAGTGTCAGGATGTAGAAGACACTTATAGAATCTGATCTCAGGTCATAATAGGTTAATTGGCAGTGGTCATAATAGGTTAATTGGCAGTGGGTGGGCAAGGAACTGTCATCGGCATTAATTTGACGTTTTCGCTCATCCATTCGGATGCTGCACGTTCAAATTTGTGGTGGAAATGCTGTTCCTTTTTTTTCTCCTCCTCCTTATTTCCATCTTCGAGCAGCTTTGAGCAGCTGAGAAAGGGAGGGCGACAGTGGGGGCTGGGGAGGGGGGGTATTACTCGCTCTGCCTCCTGGGCGGAGATGAGAAGCAGCTGCCCCCCCCTTGCAATTCCCACTCACTCTCTCTCTCTCTCTCTCTCTCTCTCTCTCTCTGTGCTGTATTCTCCTCCTCTCTCGCTATACCCTCTCATTTTCCAAAACACTGCCTCTTCACCACCCGCTGCCTGGCTGGCCCTGTGTGAAGTGGTTCCGGGTGACTCTGCCTCCATACCAGCCCAGGGTCCATGCAGGCAAACCGCTAAATGACTCACCACGCTGCCTCTGAAACCTCTACACTCACTGTCATTGTGTTGTTTTAGTTGTTCCCATCGCTGGGAACCGCCCCCCCCCCCTCTGCTTCTCTGTCTCACCCCCTCCCCATGGCGCACTCTCTTTTTCCTCTTCATTGATTTTCTTTCTCATTTTTTTCCTTCATTGGCGGTTAACAAAGCGGAAATGGAGACAGGACGGACCAGTATGAAAGCTGAGAGGGAGACGGTGTAGGAGAGACACACTGTAAGAAAGCTATACGAGAGAGACAGTGTAGAAAAGACTACTGGGTTGGAGACGGTGTATAGGAGAGACGGACAGTATAGGACAGCTGAGGGAGAGACGGCGTAGGAGAGGAAACACAGGACTCACCTGGCATGTGCGGTCTTTATGTGCATAGCTGTGTAAAATGCGATATTCAGGGCTTGATTTGACTATTAATTTGATATTAAAATAAACGATGATCGCATAGCATCGCGGACCGATGACCGTGTAACACCGTGCAGAAAGATGGCGGATGTCGATGTTTCCGTTTAACCGGAAATGACGACCCCCAGATTCGCTCTGTTCGGTCAAAATCGGCATAATGGTGAAGTTATACCGCCACCATCAGGACTGGGCGTCTAATACTATATGCTTGCCCCGTGAAAATGAAGATATAGTGTGTATATCACGGATTTTTCTATTGGCATTAAAACGATGAATTCAAAATATGAATAGTGCAGACAGAAGGCACAATCCACTGTTCATTTGGGTGACCATGAGCGGGAACCCCTTTTGGCGTTTTAAACATTGTTATAATTTAGCTATTGAAAAATAGCAGATCTACAAGCTCATAGCGCGCCACCGAGTGGTGCGCTACGAGCTTGTAGGTCTGCTATTTTTGAAAAGTCGTGAAAATATTTATTTCAGAAAACTGGACGAATTTTCTTTTAAATGTTGATGTTTAAATGAACCTCAGAGGACATTGTGTCTTTTTTATTTCCCCTGCCATGCCCTTTGTTCAGTTGGTTCTAAGAGAACATCTGCAGTGCCCTTTGATGATGGTGTGATAAGATGCTCGCACATACGCTGGCTCTCTGGGCTTTCTTTCCGTCTTTCCCACTGTCTTTTCTCCTACACCGTCTCCCTCTCGTCTTTCCTACTCGTTCTCTCCTACACCGTCTCCCTCTCGTCTTTCCTACTCCTTCTCTCCTACACCGTCTCCCTCTCGTCTTTCCTACTCCTTCTCTCCTACAACGTCTCCCTCTCGTCTTTCCTACTCATTCTCTCCTACACCGTCTCCCTCTCGTCTTTCCTACTCATTCTCTCCTACACCGTCTCCCTCTCGTCTTTCCTACTCCTTCTCTCCTACAACGTCTCCCTCTCGTCTTTCCTACTCCTTCTCTCCTACACCGTCTCCCTCTCGTCTTTCCTACTCCTTCTCTCCTACACTGTCTCCCTCTCGTCTTTCCTACTCATTCTCTCCTACACCGTCTCCCTCTCGTCTTTCCTACTCCTTCTCTCCTACACCGTCTCCCTCTCGTCTTTCCTACTCCTTCTCTCCTACAACGTCTCCCTCTCGTCTTTCCTACTCCTTCTCTCCTACACCGTCTCCCTCTCGTCTTTCCTACTCCTTCTCTCCTACACTGTCTCCCTCTCGTCTTTCCTACTCAGTCTCTCCTACACCGTCTCCCTCTCGTCTTTCCTACTCATTCTCTCCTACACCGTCTCCCTCTCGTCTTTCCTACTCATTCTCTCCTACACCGTCTCCCTCTCGTCTTTCCTACTCATTCTCTCCTACACCGTCTCCCTCTCGTCTTTCCTACTCCTTCTCTCCTACACCGTCTCCCTCTCGTCTTTCCTACTCCTTCTCTCCTACACCGTCTCCCGCTGAGTCTTTGTATCGACTATACCCTGCATGTCTCCCTTTCAGCCTCCCTACTGTCTGCACTGTCTTTCTCAGCTGTCTTACTGTCTGTCACCTTCTACTGTCTCCCTCTCGTCTTTCCCCACTATGTGGCTATGCTGCAGTGTTGTTTTCGTAGACTAAAACTAAGACGAAAAATGTTCCACTGACGAACACTAAATGGAAACTAAATCAAAACTAAGCTATGACGACTAAAACTAAGACTAAATATATTGACAATTTCGTCAACAAATGAAAACGAGACTAAAATGGACTAGTGTACAAGAGATCCAGTATAAGTCATTTTACACTTTGTTGCATGCTGAAAATAGCAGATCTACAAGCTCACAACGCATCGCAGCACGACGTGTTGTGAGCTTGTAGATCGGCTATTTTCAGCATGCAACATGCTTGATGCCGTCATTACGATGGCATCAAGGCCCGCCAAAATACATTTAGTCGACTAAAATCTCATGACATTTAGTCGACTAAAACTAAACTAACACTAACACATTCCAGGTGACTAAAATTTGACTAAAACTAAGTGAAAACTTTTCAAGAGACTATGACTAAAACTAAAATAGAAATTAGCTGACAAAAACAACACTGCTATGCTGTCTTGTCTCCCTCTCGTCTTTCCCCACTATGTGGCTATGCTGTCTTGTCTCCCTCTGAGCATCTATTGACTGTCTCTCCTACCGCCTTTCCCCACCGTGAGAGGAGAAGGAAATTCAAATGCAAATTCATGCAAATGAATCAGTCAAATGCCACAGATGTGCCCTGCCTGTGGAGAGTCGGGTATTACCTCAGTAGAGTCACGGTGTGGAAATCGAATTTAGTGGCCTTTTCGTTCAGCATTTTGGATGACCCTGTAAAGGCGGCCTATAGGAGGCCAAGTTCAAGAGGGGGATTGAATCTCTCTCGGGCTCCACGGTGGCACGATCAAATTGTTTCAAGCTTTAACCCATTTTGACCTGAGATCAGATTCTAAAAATGTCTTCTACATCCTGACAGTTTTCTGGAAAAGCTATGTTTCTATGTCAGTCGTTCTTCGATTTTTCAAAAATAGCAGACCTACAAGCTCGTAGCGCGCCCCTCTGTGGCGTGCTATGAGCTGCTATTTTTCAATAGCTAAAGTATAACAATGTTTAAAAAAACCAAAAGGGGTTCCTATCCCTAAAATGGGTTAAATATCCTTTTGATTCTACTACCTCTGTATTGAAATTCTCCTGAGAGGAAAGTTAAATCTCTAATGGCAGATCGTTTGTTGTTTTGTGTGTGTTTAACTGGGGGCCTCGCTCAACATATTCATGGGGACAGAGTGAGCTATACAGCAATTTTCATCTGTGGTCCCCCTGCCCAGTAAAGATGTTAAAAGCAACAATACAGTGAACTAAGTTTACAAACTGTACATCACCTACAGTATAAAACATTGTGCATTCATGTCCTACTGTATACCCTTGAAATAGTTTTGTTAGATTAGATTTGTTTGTCTTGAGCCATGTTGAGGATTTGGGGATCCACATGGGACTTTCATTATAAGATTAAAGTTAAATGTGTCAAAAAGTAGGGGTGTGTGTGTGTGTGTGACTGTGTGTGTGCGCGTGTGTGTGTGCGTGAGAAATGGGCACCGATTGGTCCAGCAGTTTGCGTGATTAGCCCCAGACACACACAGACCCTCTCTGAGATGCCTTTGGTAACCGAGCCGTATACTTGCTGCTCCGACTGAAAACGCTGATTGTCCCAAAAGAAGCTGTTAACATTTTATTTTGCTGAGCAGTTGCGAATTGCGTCGTCTCACCACACAGTCCTCTGCTGGCACTCTTGGCTCAGCCACCGGGTGGTGGTGGGTGGGGTGAGAAAACCGGCACAGATATATCAGTGACTAATGGGTTTTGGGTTTGTTGTTGTTGTTGTTTCAGTGGGCGAGTTCGTCAGCGACGTGCTGCTGGTTCCCGAGAAGTGCAAGTTCTTCCACAAGGAGCTCATGGACATGTGTGTCAGCCACCAGCAGTGGCACGGTGTGGCTAAGGAGGTAAGGAGACAAAAAAAACCACACAGACACACACTCCCACCATACAATTAGTGCTGATTGGTCCCTCAGTAGTAGGGAGGGTTTATCTTCCTTTCTGCTAGCAAACTCTCTTTCATTTTATCCCCTTGTGCCGCCTCTCCATACTCATCTTTTCTCCTTTGGTCCTGGTACTTTCCTTGCCTCCCTTCCTATTAATTCTCAAAATGTCTTCTTTTCTGTTTCATCTCCCTCCTATTCATGCCCCTCCTTTCTCTCTCCTCATTTCCCCATTGCATTTATTCTGCCTTATTCTTTCTCGCTTGCTTCTTCTCTCTACTTTTCCTCATCCTTTCTCCCTCCCTCCCTCTTTTATGTTTGGATCTTTTCTTGCTCTCTCTCCCAAGGGGGCAGCACACCTAAACCTAACCTTAACCCATGTCTAACCAATAACTAGTCTAAAACTAAGTATGCACCCCCCTCTCGTCATTCTCTTCAATGCCCACCCCCCCTCTCTCTCTCTTTCTGTCCGTCTGAGTCTCAGAGGCCCCTCTGATCACAGGCTGGATGGTTGTTCCTTCCATCTCCACTGTTAATCAGATTAACACTGTGACTGTAATGCAGCTTAATCCCAGAGGGCAGCTCTGGAATTTGGGAGTGTGTGTGTCTGTGTGTGTGTGTGTGTGTGTGTGTGTGTGTGTGTGTGTGTGTGTGTGTGTGTGTGTGTGTGTTTCTCGGATCACACCAGAGAAAGTAGCTCTATAGTCCAGTCTCCTTGGATCCCAGCCACACCCTGAACTTTACCAGGGAGATTTGGGCACCGTGTCCACTGAGAACCCCTATTGAGCCGAGGAGGGCTGTGGATATCCCATGCAGCGATTATTAACACCCACAACGTTCAAACCGATCAACCATTGCTGTGCTCAAATCTCCCGATCTGTTATTAGCACAAATAGCTTAGCTGAAACAAAGTAAACTGGCTTCATGGTTGCATGGTAGCGTTTCAACGTCGGATCGTAAAACTGGATTGTCAGACGCAGCAGAGACAGATCAAAAGAGAAGCTCTCCTCTCCAGAAGTTTAACCGTTTCCAGTTTGAATCCATTCAAAGCATTCCTTTTTGCACGAAAAACACTCCTTGGGCTTAAAACGGCCATAGCCGTCATAAAAAATGTGATGAGGTCAGCACAAGTGGCTAATGACTGGCAGAATTTAGCCAAGGAGTGTTTTTCATGCAAAACTAATGCTTGGAATGGGTTCAGAATCTATAGTTTGACACGTCACATGCCACTTAAAGTATAATGAAAATTAGAACATTTTGCCATATTATATTTGTTGTTTATGGTACCCCAATTTTCAGCAGCAGGGTGGTTGAATAGAAACCAACGTGGGATATTTTAGTAGATACCCTTACAAACACAGTGGTGAAGAAAATTCTTGGTTAAGAAATGTATTCCCAGATTTAATTAATATCCCCTGACTACAGAGTGACTGACTGAATTTGACCAGGGTGAGTGAGTGACTGAACTTTACAAGGGTGATGTTTGAACAGCAGGAGGCAGGGTAGTACTGTGAACGTGTGAAGTGGACTTGCTGACCTTGAGGTCACCCATTTGAAAATTGAAAACTGATTGGATGGGAGAGATAACAGGTGGTGAAGGTGCACGAGAAAACCTACCTAATATCTGATGGATGGAATGTTGGGCTCTCCCAAACCGCTCTCAGCAGGCCTAGAATTGACAATCTTAGGGGCAATGCCACTTGTCTGTTGGTGTTTGGAATAAAGGTTTCATGCAGGGCAGCAAGGCCATCAAACAATGCTTTCAAGTCCACAGAGAATTATTTCACAAAATATGTCAAACTACGAAGGCATGTGGCCATGACATTCCTGCCCTAGTACAGTACAAGCTATGCTTCATTTTTCACATATTGAAAGAATGAACACAAACCTGTCTGCACAAACCTCAAGGTAGTTAGTGTTCTTTTTCCACAGTGCCATAGTAGCGATTGTTGCAACAAAAACAAGTATTTTCTAACCATCTAGTACCAACAAGGCTTGGCTATTGTAGCCAAAATCATTTGAGACATATTTTATTGTGTATGTCAGATTCTCTGTCAAGTTATGTGGGTGAAAAAAAGTTGTGAACACAAGGAAGTATTGCATTGTTGAAGTGTTTTATTTCATTTGATAAACACAATAAAAAGTCATGGTTATTTCACAAGATCATTTATTCTATTGTACACTCCTGCATCACAAGTCACTGTTACTGGAGTCTGCAGTGTATGTTTTGGGGCTCCTTGGACCATGAATGATGAATGTTTGGCCTTCACAATCTTCAGCCACCGCTGCTTGTTTGGCATGATAGTCTCTGGGGAATAAAATGAATGATAGACTAGTAATGTTAATGTTACGAAGGCGAACGGCAGCTACCGGTGTTGGCCTTCCAAACATAAGACACGGTTTTCATTTTGACATCTAGTATAGCAACTTAGCCAGCATTGTTTGTTAACATTAATGTTAGTAAGAAAGTACTGCCGAAGCAGACAACCCGCAGCACTCCAGAATAAAGACCTTACGGTGCGAGGCTCGAATATACAAGTTGAAATGAAGAAAATGCCAGCACTCATGTCCTTTTCATATGAATTTATTTACCTCTGACGTTGATAACGAACGCGTTTCGGCCTGTGTGGCGTTCGTCAGCGTTATCAACGCTAAATTCATATGAAAAGGACATACAATGAGTGCTGGCATTTTCTTCATTTCAACATTAATGTTACAAATGACATTATTGAGTTTGTTGTCTTATTTGTTCGTGAATTGATTTAACTGTCTTACATCAGCTCAGTCGGCCTTGTCTTCTCAGAAGTTCACCGAGTCACAGCTTTTGAGGAAGTGACAATTAAGTCTCCCGTTTGGTCGGTGCTATAGATTCATGTAAAACTATCGTTATAAAATAGCCTCATTTTCCCAGCTATTGCTGGGTGCCAAATCATGTTATGGCTACAGCGTTTCACTCGATGTTGCAGAAGAGTAAGAAATATGAATTCTGAATCTCAACAATGAATCACACCCGTGTGAACTGAGTGGTTTAACTCCCCTCTCTCCCCCCACCCCCTCCTCTCTCTCTCTCTCTCTCTCTTTCTCATTAGCAGGCAACAGTGCAGCACTGTCTCTCTCTCTCTGTTTCTGGCACAACAGCGCCCCTACTGGTACTCATAGTCATATACTGGTGCTCATTAACCAACACAGACACACACAGGTGAACACAGGCATAGGTGAACACGGACATTGCTGTTCCTTGGAGTGGTTGCAAGACTCAAAAAACAAACTGACAGGGAAGATGCAGGGGAAGAAAATGGTGAATATAGGTCATAAAGGCCACTGGCGCTGCAGCATTGGAATTGCAAAATAGATCGTAACTGATTCCCCACCCTATTGGTATGCAACTCGGACAGTGCCGAGTGGACAATGCGGCCATCACATCACACTGCTCGGTGTGCCAGGAGGCACCCTCGCTTGGCTTTTTTGCCTCGTTTGGGTGTCTCAAAAACCCTCCGCTTCGGTACACCTGCCTTTGTGTTTCTAGTTTTGTATAAAGTCGTTTTCTTTGTTGACCGACATTTCTTGCCGTGCGAGGCTGTGTGTGTGCGTGAAGCGAGCACCAACTTGACAGTTTCACAGGAGCTCGTAGGTTGCTCTCCATCTGTCAGATTTCCCACGCCTCCCTACCTTCTGTCGTCGAAAATGAATTACTAAGAGCATCAATCGTTTCCACGTGAAAAGCCCATAAGGCTCAACATGTACTTACATTGTGATTGATATGTCTAAAATGCATATTTTGATTGGAACGCTTTAGCCAGAACTACCTCTTGTATATATTTTTTAATGTCTTAAAACCGCATCGGCATATTATGCAAAATAACCTTCATTCAGGGGCTGGGTTTCGCAGTGCAAATCATTATCGTCGCCTTGCCTGCCCTCAGGTGCAGTCGGACACCTCGTCATACCCATCCACAAAAGGTCACCACTCAAAGAGTAAAGCCTGATTTACACTTGGTAGTGAGCCAGTGTGTCGCACCCTGTATTTTCCACTGCGTATAAAGTTTAACCCATTCTGAACTGAGGTCGATTAAAAAAAAAAAGGCTTCTAAATCCTAACATCTTTCTGAAAAACCTATGTTTCTATGTCAGTGGTGCTCAACCTTTTTCATGTCAAGGACCCCCAGAATTATCTCTATTGGGCGACGGACCCCCATCTCAAAATATGTAGTTCCAGGGACCCCCCAGAAGCAAATATATTAGTTAAAAATATTCGCTCTGAAATATATATTCAAAGATTCGCGCCACACTTTCACGACTTTTCAAAAATAGCAGACCTACGAGCTTGTAGATCTGCTATTCTTCAATAGCTTAAAGCATAACATAATGCTAACACCAAAAAGGGGTTCCCGCCCAAAATGGCTTAAGTATAAATCAAGTCGTGAAAGTTTGGTCGCAGAGCCAAGTCTGTGGAAATTACGGCACCCACCCCCACAGTCACAGAGTTAATCAAAGAGTTGTTGTGTTGGACGTGAGGTGCACAGCTGCACTTAATCCCCATCAATCTCTTCTGGCTTAATCACCTCAGCTGTGGGAAATTGCCTTTATCGCTAATTTTCTCTGTGTGTGTGCTTTCCTTCCGCCTGCCAGGCCTGTGCCAAGAGCTCCATGGTGCTGCACAGCTACGGCATGCTGCTGCCCTGCGGCATCGACAAGTTCCACGGCACCGAGTACGTCTGCTGCCCCGCCACCTCCTCTCGGCCCGGGGAGGAGGTCGCCGCCGCCGCCGCCGCCCCACCCACCCCCCCACCCCCCTCCAAGGAGGCAGAAGAGGACGAGGAGGAGGTAGAGGAGGAGGTAGAAGACGTAGAGGAGGAGGAAGAGGACGAGGAGATCCAACAAGAAATGGACGACGACGAGGGAGTGGCGGAGGACAGGTACTGTGTGTGTGTGTGTGTGTGTGTGTGTGTGTGTGTGTGTGTGTGTGTGTGTGTGTGTGTGTGTGCTTTCACTCAAGGAGATTTCTTTTTTTTAATACTGTTTTTATTAGGCATTTTTTGTATGACATCAGAATATTATCGACAATGATAATGAGTAGTTCAGTTATATAAAATGACAGGCAATGTAAATGTTCCACATACAATACATAATAAAAAAGACATATAAATGTGATAAACATGAAAAAACAGTTAAACAATGACAAGTGTGAACAGACAAACAAACAAACAAAACAGGCTCTCAAACTTTTCCAACATGTTGTTGTAAATTAAGTGAATTACAGACATTATTCTTTTTTTAAATTAGACTCAAGGAGATTTTTGTACTCAACTACTGTAATTAACTTTTGGAAAGGCAAAGGCTTACACTAGCCTACAGTTATGCTTTCGGTTTGTCCACAATCGGGAAGGAAATCGTATCTCGAAGAAATCTTATAAAGAAAAGATGGCTATATATAGCGCTCACGAGAGCAACACTGAACTGAGAAGAGATTGGTTATAGTAGGATGTATTCCTAATATTCCTATTGAAATGGTTACATTCAGGATGTGACTATATCCAGACCATCCTGGCCTGCAAGCCTTATCTTCCTGTAGATCTCATGTCAAAGACATGGCACATGGTTTATATACAGTAGTGTATACATTTGGACTCAAAGGACCTAAATAGAAATGCGCTCTCCTAATACCATTAGAACGTGAGTGTATAAGATTTCTTCTGTCTTACGTCCAAGAATGGACATAACCCATAGTGAATTGATTCACTCATATCCTTTATATAACCATGGTTATTGCATAACCTCCAGTTTATATACAGTACATACATTTGGACTCAAAGGACCTAAATAGAAATACGCTCTCTAGCTTTTTTGTGTTTTGTCCTCTTGAGATATATATACTGTATATGCCCATGTACAGTATATGCAATAAGAAACTTCAATCAATAGCTTACTCCCACAAGAGTAATATTAACCCATGTTGGGCGGGAACCCCCTGTTTTAACTAAGCATTATGTTATACTTTAACTATTGAAAAATAGCAGATCTACAAGCTCGTAGCGCGCCACTCGGTGGCGCGCTATGAGCTTGTAGATCTGCTATTTTTGAAAAATCGTGAAAATATTCATTTCAGAGGACTTGGAAGAACAATTTCGAGGTCAGGCTCTAAATGGGTTAAAACAAAGTAACAGCACTGCTACCGCAGTGCAGGGGTATGTGTGCACTGGTGGTATTATGTGTATACTGGGTATTTGTTTGTGCGCGTCTGTGTGTATTCACATCACGCGTGCTGCAGGTTACCTTCGGCGAGGGAGGGGGGGGGGGGTGGGGGGGGGGGGAGGGCGCCAGGATGAATTGCGGTGTCAACGACCGTGACCCGGGGCACAGCTGCACGCCGTCACTCTGCGCGGCCGTTGATGAATCGCTCCTCTCTCTCTCTCTCTCCCCCCCCCCCCCCACCCCCACCTCTACCTGACCCCCCTTACCTCCCTCCCTCCCTCCCATCAGCGAGGTGACGCCCGCCGACGAGCAGCCCACCCAAAAGGCGGCGGCGGCAGCGGCAGCACCCGTGGAGGAGGAGGAGGTCGACGACGAAGAGGAGGAAGACGAGGAGGAAGACGAGGAGAGCTACCACTACGTGTACGAGGACGAGGAGGCCGACCGGCAGGACGACGGAGACGAGAGGGCGGCGAAGAGCCTCGGCGGCGAGGAGGACTCCGAGGGCCTCGACGACAGCAAGAGCCTGCAGGAAGTGAAAGGTATACACGACGTCGACCATTACTGTGTGTTTTCTCCTTTTCTCTCTATTTCTCTCTCTCGCTTTCTGTATTTCTCTCTCCTCTCCCTCTCTCCCCGTACCACTCCCTTAAAGGACCACTTTACCACTTTTCAACCTACAGCATCTTCATATAATAGGTCCTCACTAATAATCATGAAAAAGTCTACTCTCTGTGTCTCATAGGAGGGCTGTGGGCACTGGGCAGTTCAGAAACCGTCTTCCAGTGATATCATCGATGGGGAATACAAGCTAATAAAAACTGCAGGCTTTGTAGTCCTGAAAAGTCGCAATTTGAAAATGGAAGCCATCGTTCTCACGATAATTAAAATCTAAACATTTTTGTAAAAAAATCTTGTTTAAAAAATAATTGCCTAATGATGATGTCACTGGAAGACGGTTTCTAAACTGACCACAGCCCTCCTATGAGACACAGTGCCATTTTTTCATGATTATTAGTGAGGACCTTCAACCCCCCAATCTCTCTTCCCAACCTCCCCTCCTCTCTCTTTCCAAGCTATCGTTGTGAGCTTGTAAACCGGCTATTTTCTGTGCACGACACGCTGTGCACGCTCGGGTATAAATCCCAGGATAACATCAACTTCATCTTCTTTCAATTCTTTCTTTCTCTCTCCAACTTCCCCTCCTCTCTCTCTCTCTCTCTCTCTCTCTCTCTCCGTCTCTCGGCTTCCTGGGCACTTTGCCTGGGGCCCCGAATACAATCAGCCCTTTTAAAAAACTATTGGCAAATTTCTAAATTGGACCTATCTATCAGCCTCGTCTATAATTAGATGAGCGCTCACGCTCCAGTGAATGCCCTCCTCCTCGGCGCGCGGGAGGAGATTGTGATGAATCGTGTTCTGATATCCATCAGTACGAGTCGGAGGTCTATTCGTTTTGGCAACTCGTTTGGCAACTAAACGGCCGCTAATTATTATAAAAAATAAAAAAAACATTTCCATGACCTGATGCTGCAAAAACGTTTGATTATTTATTATTAGTTATATTTATATTGTTCTGTTAAATGTGTTCTGTTTTCAGTTTCTTTTCGTACATTGTTATATTACTCAAAACTGTCGTTTTGACATCCCCGGGATAGAAGTTTTAGTGGGTGTTATTATATTGAAAAATAGCAGATCTACAAGCTCATAGCGCCACCGAGTGGCGCGCTACGAGCTTGTAGGTCTGCTATTTTTGAAGAACGACTGTCATAGAAAAATAGCTTTTTGAAGAACGACTGACATTTTTCAGAAAACTGTCAGGATGTGGAAGACATTTTTTTTAATCTGATCTCAGGTCAGAATGGGTTAAAGTTGACCTGTGCAGTGTTAGCTGTCTCCAGGGCCTATACCGGTATAGCCTGGCTAATAAGCCAGACTCAAATGTCGTGTGGCAGACATTTCTTTTTTTTGCCACAACGGCTGATTGTATCTAGCTTTAGCCAGGCCATATGTATGGCTAAGGTTGATGGCTAAGGTGTTGAGTGCTGCCCCCCGGTGGCCGTGATGTAGCTAACGGCTGTACCCCCTCTGGCACAGCGGTGTGTACCCTGGAGGCCGAGACCGGCCCCTGCCGTGCCTCCATGCCCCGCTGGCACTTCGACAAGAGCCAGAGGAAGTGCATGCGCTTCGTGTACGGCGGCTGCGCCGGCAACCGCAACAATTTCGACTCTGAGGAGTACTGCATGGCCGTGTGCAAGCGTCTCAGTAAGTCTCTCAACGCAGGCGACAGGCCTAGCTCAACAACAACAAACAGCAACACCCTGTCTCTCTCCTCTCCCTCTCTCTCTCTCTCTTTGTCTCTCTACAAGAGTCACTGCCGTAACACACACTCAGTAAGAGTGATTCTCACTTCTGGTCATGGGAGCCCAGAATAGAGGGTATATGCAGGTGACATCACCATCATACGCGGAAGTTACAACTTTCTGGCCTTCACAGCCCATACATCCAAACAGAAAAGTCCTTTGATTGCATTAAATGACTTTAAACAACATTAAATTCACTTTGTCACTCACTTTGCCACTCGATTTGCCACTCGGTCTGCCATTCACTTTATGCATGCGCATACCCTCTATACTACCATTTTTCTATTCTACCAAAATTAGACCAAAATCTATTCTACAAGCGCCAAACGGCATAGGATAATTCACAGTATAAACCCGTGACATCAGAAGAATGGAATAGTAGGTAATTGTCAAGGTTTCAATTGAGTTCACCTGGTGCTCCAGGACTAAATGAGTCCCTGATTAGACGGCTAGAATGGAAACCAGCAGTACCCCGGCTCCCCTGAATTGGAGTTGAGAATCACTGCTTCAGGGGAAACATAGATTTAAGACCCTTCTACATTTTTCACCTTCAAATTCCTCTCCCTCAACATACTAACCACTAAATGAACACCATGTCTTCTCACATGCACTGTAGCGGTAGTCCTTTGTGTCTGTTTAATTGGTAAATTACGGCTGTAACAACATATAACAGGAAATCTCTGTGACTTTAATCACTTGTCAGTCACACAGGCGCACTGGAACGGTTTAGACTTTCGCCAAAGTTTTGACAAAACACCGCAGATATAATTGGATGAAACGGACGAATAAAAATCCCCAAAGACCGCACTGCTGTTGTAACAAGTAATTGCAGTGTTACTGTTCCAGAGAAAGAGTCCATCTCCACAGTGTTATTATTTCACCATTCCCTGTGTACAGTAGCTTATTTTAGTTTGTACAAGCCTGCATGTGTAAACCTCTGGGCCGTCTCTTTCTCAGCTTGCTGCACTGTTCACTCCAGCGTATTGTTTGTGCCTCCCGTCTGTCCGTCCGTCTGTCTGCTATAGTCGGCCACCTGTCCTCATCAACGCATGGAGCACACGTCACGCACGCGCTTGGAGAAACCTCTCGTCTTTAACCCCTTTTGGTGTTAGCACTATGCTATGCTTTAGCTATTGAAAAATAGCAGACCTACAAGCTCGTAGCGCGCCACTCGGTGGCGCGCTACGAGCTTGTAGGTCTGCTATTTTTGGAAAAATCGAAGAACGACTGACATAGAAACAGCTTTTTCTGAAAACCGTCAGGATGTGGAAGACATCTTTAGAATCTGATCTCAGGTCAAAATGGGTTAACCACTTGAGCACTAGTATCCCCCATACTGGGCATGGCATAGTAATAGCTGGGGACGTTCAACTAAAATAGGTGAATATTCATCGGAAAATAGCCAATCTACAGTTTAACGACGCGTAGTGAAGATTTGTGACATAGCAGATCGGCAAATTTTGGCAAAGATTTGGTGTAGCGGGTGAAAGGAGAGGGGATCAAGTAGAGACCCCTGGGGGACCCCGATCAGCAAAGTATGTACTTAGAGGGTTTAAATGGTTAACACAGAGACGGTTAATCGTTCAGGAATTCAGCCCCCGGTTGAAATATATTTTCCTCGTGCAGTTTATTTCTTTTCCTTCGTCATTGCAGGGATTGAACTATAAATGCAGTGTCAGTATACTGCAGTATTCACTGAGCTGATCCAGAACATCAGAACGGTTAAAAGAAAAATAAACTGTCTTACTCAGGGCCGGCCGAGGATGGTTTGAGGACATGGCAGACATTATTGTGAGGGGGGGGGGGGGGGGGGGGGGGGGTGATCAGGAGCAGGGTGAGGAGAGAGTAAGGTCCCCCTGTGTGTGACTGTACAGGCGCTAGGCTAGATGATGGCCTCTGGCATTGGCCCGCGCGGCAACGCAGCCCTGTCAAGCGCAGAGATATTTCCATTAGCGGCGGAGACGCAAGAACTGTCACAGACTCTGAGAAGAGCTGACGGGGGGAAGATGAAAGCCACGGGAAGGGAACGAACGAACTGTCACATTCCCTCAGAGTTACTGGGGGGAAGGGGGGGAGGGGGGTTCGGAGTGTATTTCTCTGCAGATTTGATTCCCCCCCCCCCCCCCCCACATCATTTTTTTCACTTTCAATCCTCTCTGCTGCCAGCTATAACCCATTTTGGGCGGGAACCCCTTTTGGGTGTTCGCATTGTTTTATGCTTTAGCTATTGAAAAATAGCAGATCTACAAGCTACGAGCTTGTAGATCTGCTATTTTTGAAAAATCGGGGAAAATGTAGAGCAAATCTTTGAATATATATTCTTTAAGAGCGAACATTTATAACTCAAATCAAATGCCTCTGGGGGAGGTCCCTGGAACAACATATTTTCAGATGGGGGGGGGGGGGGGGGAGGCCAATTACATGTAATTTTTGGGGTCCTTGACATGAAATATTGATAACCACTGATTGATGATTTTTCAGAAAAAAACAAGGGAACGAACGAACTGTCACATTCCCTCAGAGTTACTGGGGGGAAGGGGGGGGAGGGGGGTTCGGAGTGTATTTCTCTGCAGATTTGATTCCCCCCCCCCCCCCCCCCCCACATCATTTTTTTCACTTTCAATCCTCTCTGCTGCCAGCTATAACCCATTCTGACCGGGCACCCATTTTGGTGTTGGCATCATGTTATGCTTTAGCTATTGAAAAATAGCAGATCTACAAGCTCATATTGCGCCACCAAGTGGCCCGATACGAGCTTGTAGATCTGCTATTTTTTTTTAAATCGAAGAACGACTGACATTTTTAGAATCTGATCTCAGGTCAGAATGGGTTAATCAGACCAGTGTGTGTCCAGTGGAAAGCTCGTATGAATCTGATCTCGGGTCAGAATGGGTTAAAAGGGATTTTTTTTAAATGTCGACGTCAGGACTAAATGGGATAAGGTTTGCCTGTCTGTCTGTCCGCCGCTGCTTCTGTCTATCTGTCTCTGTCTGTTCCTAGTGAAGAGCGGCGAGGGGGCATGCAGGCTTTCACCACCAGCTGATGTCAGCGTTTATGTTCTCTGCCATTGCGTTTTCGAGGGCGTGGTTGGTTCGTTAGTGAACTCAGCTGGTGCAGTGGCAAGGCTGGAGGGGGAAAGCCTGGCGTGGCCTTCAGCCCCGTGATTGGGAATGCCACTAATCAGTGCTGCTGTGCTTAATGGTACACCTCAGTAATGGCCGCACCCAGGAAACCCTTTGTGAATCGGTCTATATCGTCGTCGTCCGTCTGGGTCTCGGTCGATGTGCGCAACTGTGTCTGTAGAAGTAGAATTCCATGCTAGAAGGCTTTCTTACCTGTATTTGTAGTTATGTCCCCACCAAAGAGGTCCAGGTGTTATTTTGTGCAAAAGTGCATTCTTGGCTATTTCCCCTACCATAAGCCCTCAATGAATTGCATTGAATTGATATGGGGATATGGGGTGTTATGCTAATTCGCTTATTTCCATCGCTCAAAAATCTAATTATTTTGTATATATCCTCTCTTCATAATGTAAATAGTATCCCAAGCGGCACACTTTACTACTTATTTCGATGGAAATAAGCGAATTAGCACAAAAACCCAACCCCCATTGAGGGGGAAATAGCCACTTTTGCACAAAATTACACCTGGACCTCTTTGGTGGGGACAACTACAAATAAAGTTAAGAAAGCCTTCTAGCATGGAATTCTCCTTTAACCCCGAAAATAAATATGGCGTGGACTTCTTCTAGAGCTGTGTGTCTCTTGTTCCCCCCCCCCAGCCGTGCCCCCCACCCCCCAGCCCACTGACGACGTGGACATCTACTTCGAGACCCCCGCCGACGACAAGGAGCACAGTCGCTTCCAGAGGGCCAAGGAGCAGCTGGAGATCAGGCACCGCAACCGCATGGAGAGGGTGAGATAGTCTGCTCCACCCCCTCCGAGTCCCCCACGGGTCATTTAGCTCCACCCCCTCCGAGTCCCCCACGGGTATATATCTCTGCTGTCGGGATAGGAAACCTCATAACTTCCAACATGTTCATTTTTCAAGGAAATGAAAAATATACATTCTTCGTGAAATAAAGAAAACGAAGCAATACAGCCTCATCAAAGTTGGTGTTGTGACTATATATTGTCAATTACTTCCATGAGAGGTGGTGGAGTTAGTTGCTTTAGCAGACATTTTGAGGGTCCAATGGAGCGAGATCTTTTGTCCAAAGCCCGTTTTTACTACTTTCCATTGGTTAAATATTTGTTCAATACCACTGATTTATGCCAAAAAACCCTCCAAAAATGGAGTTATGAGGTTTCCTCCCGGCAGCAGCAACGACACTACGCAGGTTTTATTATGCAGGATTTAATTGGTAATCCCAGTTAGGGGGGTAAATGATGAGTGAAATCAGCTGGCGTAATACATTTGACTGGCACGACGAACCGTCCTGCATACCTTCAGACCTCTAGTAGCGACGTGATTGGATGCTGCTGCTCTATAGCCAACACTGTGCTCAATCACACTTGCCCATTTTGGGCTGGGAACCCCCTTTTGGTGTTAGCATTATGTTACGCTTTAGCTATTGAAAAATAGCAGATCTACAAGCTCATAGCGCGCCACTCGGTGGCGCGCTACGAGCTTGTAGGTCTGCTATTTTCTGAAAAGTCGAAAAACGACTGACATAGAAACATAGCTTTTTTCAGAAATCTGATGGACTAGCCCATCAGAATGGGCTAGTCTGTCACTATGAACTGAAAACCCACTTGTGTTTCTGAAGAAGCACCATCGCATCTCCTCCTCCGTCTGCAATCTAATCAGTTTCCCCCGTCGAGCACACCGCGTTTCTCTCTCCTGTTATTATATCCTCATCCTGATGTATACCGGACCGGAGATATCATTATACCCTCTATACCGTACACTACACCATGATTATTATACTCTCATCCTAGACTCAGTATTGCTCTTTATGCAATTCAAGAGATGTAGAGAGAATCAGCTTGCCCAGAATAGTACAGGGTTGTTGCACTGCTGTGTCACTTCAGTTGTTGTTGATCAGTCTGTTCAGATTCCGGCACCCCGACACTGGCTACGTTATTGCGTGGGTGAAAGAGTCTCTCTCTCTCTCTCACAACAAACCGTAACTCTGTATAGTTAGATTGGTATACTGTCCTGACGTTCCTCTTTATACATTATTATTATAAACTTGTATTCACTATTATTGGCCCCTCCTCCTGATATACCTCTTCATACAACACACATTAGGAGTAGGCATGTAACGATTCACTCAACTCACGATACGATTTGTATCACGATATGAGGTTCACGATACGATTTTTCACGATATTAAAAAATATATATATTTTAAAGAAAAATTACAGTTTTTTTTTAATTTTATATAATTTATCTTCCCCCCCCCTGAGATTTTTTATTTAACTACATTGCAAAAGAAGTACCATTACTTTTGACAGTGCAGAAACATAATTGCCTTCCTTGACGAGCATCAACGACCATCATCACCTGGGCACAGTCACAGACACACACAGCTCCCCTCTACAGTCACAGACACACACAGCTCCCCTCTACAGTCACAGACACACACAGCTCCCCTCTACAGTCACAGACACACACAGCTCCCCTCTACAGTCACAGACACACACAGCTCCCCTCTACAGTCACAGACACACACAGCTCCCCTCTACTGTGCTCTACTACTTACAGTGACTATCATTTCTCTCCAAAAGCACTTGAATATTTATCGATTTTGTTTTATTTCAATGAATCGATTCGAAGCGATTCATAATCGTCAGGATTAATATCGATATATACGATATATTATCGTTACATGCCTACTCTTTATACATCACACATTAGGAGCGGTGAACCCTTTGCTGTCATCGCTGCGGCCGTGAAGCACAACGTCTGATTTGACTGGCGCTATAGAAAATGAAGATTATCATTATTATTGTCTTCCGTGCTTCGCTTCACACCCACCCGTGACTCACGCGGATCATCAGACAGATTATTGTCTCGATGTCCCTCGGCTTTGACTCGTGCTCGCTGGTTGTTTGCTTGTGTACTCATTGTCTGTGGCTGTCCCTCTAGGTGAGGAAAGAGTGGGAGGAAGCTGAGCGCCAGGCTAAGAACCTGCCCAAGGCGGAGAGACAGACACTCATCCAGGTAAGAAACACTGATCCTCCCTCGTGTCCACTCCCCGGGGGACCGCGCAGCCTCTTTGTTTGGGTGGAGATACGATAGCTTTTAAATCCCTCGCTCCCTGTCCCAATAAAGATCCCTCCACTCTCCTCTCTCTCTCTCTCTCCCGCCCGCACTATCTTTATCACGGCTAGGTTAAACTGGGACACGTTGCTCTCTGAATGGAGAGGCCTCTCTCTAGACGAGTCCTCGAAAATCACCCCGATAAGCCTTTGCGAAGAGACCGAGACATACAATACAAGTGAAATCGAGTGCTTTAATCTTTCTTTTTTTTTAGATACAAGTTGAAAGGGATCTAAATGTCCTAGGAAGTGTGAATTAAAGCTTTCTGCCTAAAATCCTGGACAATCCTGGACTTACATTATTTTAAGCGATCTGTATGGTAATGCTAATACAATATACAATTTAGGCATTTAGCAGACGCTCTTAATCCAGAGCGATTTACATTAAGCAAGAACAAAAAAAAGCATGGGAATAGATAACATAAAAACATTTATCAAGAAACATGCGTAAGCTAAGAAAGTAACAGTGGAATATCTATATAATGAAGCATACATATAAACTATACATCTATACTACTATGCTATACATATGTACTATGACGTGCTATGACTACATACAATGCAATTATAGTGCTGTCTACATAACATGCTATAAGTCTGTATCAAATGCTATCTAAGTCTACAGAAATGCTATCTAAGGGGGTGGGGTAAGTGCTATGGGCTATGATGGAGTCTGAAAAGGTGGGTTTTCAGACTACGGCGGAAGATTGGGAGTGATGCTGCAGTTCTGACTGCAATGGGAAGTGCATTCCACAGTTTTGGAGCCAGAAGGGAGAAGAGTTTGGGACGTGTGGAGCGTTGTCCCGGCGTTTTTAGTGAGGGTACTTCCAGCTTTCCTGCGTTGGCTGATCTGAGTGCGCGCGAGGGTTTGTAGGGTTTGATCATACTTGCAAGATATGGGGGAACCATACCTTTGGTTGCTTTGAATGCCAGCATCAGAGTTTTGTATTCTGTGCGGGCAGCGACCGGGAGCCAGTGGAGGGAGCGCAGCAGGGGGAGACCAAGCGAGCTGCGGCATTTTGGATCAGCTGGAGAGGCTTAAGTGCACATGCTGGTAGGCCAGTAAGGAGGGAGTTACAATAGTCGAGTTTTGAAAAGACTGTTGTCTGGATTAGGAGCTGGGATGATTCCTGGGTGAGGAACGGTCTAATTCGTCGTATGTTATAGAGTGTGAACCTACAGGATCGAGTGACAGCTGTGATGTGAGTTGAACGAGAGCTGACTGTCCAGGACAACACCAAGATTCCTGGCTGTTGGGACAGACGTTACCAGGGTGTTGTCTACGGAAATAGTTAGCTCCCGCATAGGGCAGGACTTAGCTGGGAAGAAGAGAAGCTCAGTCTTGTCTGGGTTCAGTTTGAGGTGGTTGGAGGACATCCACTGTGAGATGTCAGCCAGGCATGCGGTGATGCGCTCTTCCACCTGAGTGGCAGAGGGGGGGGGGAGGATATAAACAGTTGTGTGTCATCGGCGTAGCAGTGATAGGATATATTGTGAGCAGAGATGATAGTGCCAAGGGATTTAGTGTACAGTGAGAAAAGGAGGGGAATATAAGTAGCACCTCTGCAATGGTTGGTGGTGGCTGCAGATGGAGTCAACAGATGGAGTCAACGGACACAGAACGTAGGGATTATAGCTAGCTATAAGTGTGTGCCAAAGACCCCGTAAAGCAGTTTTGCCTCATTGTTTATCCAGTTCTGTCATTTGCAATGTCCACCATTGTTTTGGGAGGGATATTAATAACCCTGTCGGGAGGCATACTTTGGTTAGACATAACATTGGATAGACATAACATTGGTCGGACTGAATTAAGGTTGGTGAGGGGTGCGTTAAAACGACCAGATTAATGCATGCTTTTGGTTAGACATACCATTGGTCCGATATCTCAAACCCTCACCCTAACCCTAACCTCCCACGGGGCAGCTGGCAGCACACCTAAACCTAACCGTAACCCTCTCCCAACCTCAAGTCCGTAGACCGCAGCGTATATAATGGTTGAGCCCCACAGCAGCGTTTAACATTGATCCAGTTGCTATGCAGCGCCTCCGTCACGTTAAATGTTTAATCTTTAAATTAAAGCGATTATTCACATATACCCCCCCCCCCAAACCCACATGGCAGCACAAACACTAAACAAAATCTTCTAAGAAACATCAGGATATGTCCATAAATACGAAACAAATAATCTAAATAGAAGTTAAACAAGCAAATGCACAATGTCCCCACCACAGTTCCTTACGCCCACCCTACAGCTGACTACTCCAATTAACCACTAGTAACCACAAGTATTGACCTAAAATACAAAAACATGACGTTTTTCAGAAAGTTGTCATGATTTAGAACACTCTTTTCTTTTTAACGTCGACGCCTAAATGGATGAATTGTTCTTCTCTCTTTATTCGTGTCTTGCGCAGCACTTCCAGGCCATGTTGGAGTCCCTGGAGGAGGAGGCGGCCAGCGAGAAGCAGCAGCTGGTGGAGACCCACCTGGCCCGCGTGGAGGCCATGCTCAACGACCGCCGCCGCCTGGCCCTCGAGTACTACCTGGCCGCCCTGCAGGCCGACCCCCCCAGGGTAAGACCCTCCTGTACCCCTCCTGTACCCTCCTGTCCCCCCAGGGTAAGACCCTCCTGTACCCCTCCTGTACCCTCCTGTCCCCCCAGGGTAAGACCCTCCTGTACCCCTCCTGTACCCTCCTGTCCCCCCAGGGTAAGACCCTCCTGTACCCCTCCTGTACCCTCCTGTCCCCCCAGGGTAAGACCCTCCTGTACCCCTCCTGTACCCTCCTGTCCCCCCAGGGTAAGAGACCCTCCTCCTGTCGGCGTCCACCGTCGTCGGAAGAACAGTCGTTGTCAACCTTTTTTGAGTGGTGCAAACACTCCTACAACCAGCAATGTCCGTGTTCACGTATGCGACGTTAACCCATGTATGTGTGAGCACCAGTATGAGTACCACCAGTAGGGGGCGCTGTTGTGCCATGCAGAAACAGAGAGTTGGAGACAGTGCTGACAGAATGTTGCCTGTTAATGAGAGAGACAGTGAGAGAGGAGGACGGGGGGGGGGAGGACGGGGGGGAGGAGAGGAGAGTTGCACCACTCGGTTCACACGCCCCCCCGACGCTCAGTCTCGTTGTTTTTGTCCGAATATGATACATTTTTAATATGATTATTATGGCAAATAATGACAGAACTGAGAGACATGCAGCTGCTGTATACTCCGACAGCTGCTCTATACATTCTCCTTACAACAGTGTTTTACAGGATTTTGCCGTTTGTGCTAGAAAACACCATAAAACCGCCATTACCCTTTTCTTGTTTCTTCAAGAACAGTATTTTCTAGTTGTTGTTATTGTTATTATCCAGCACTGGATAATTCTCCGATACTCTTTCATGACATTAAAAGAGCCTCTTCCAACTCCAATTCCATCAGCAGGACAATGCGCGCGCACACACACACACACACACACACACACACACACACACACACACACACACACACACACACACACAGACACAAAAGCACACATCATAAATCCTCCACAAGTCAATAACATTGTAACCTTCAGCCATAATCCTTCTGTCATGTTTTATCTCATTATTCCTCTTAGCTAATGGTCTCATTTTTTTCTTTCTTTATTATTTTTTTATCTCTTTTGCCAGAGCGGTGCTTAGCACGCGACATCATCTGAGTAGGACAAACCTTTACTGACAGATATGAGGCTTCATATCAATCATCACACCGTCGGATTCCCATAGAAAGAAAATGTGGTTAATTGTTTATTTAGAAGGCCTTTTCTACTTTTTTATTGATTGAATATTTATAAAAAGTTAAAATGCTTTAAACCTGCTGTACGTACGGTGTGCCACTCTTCCAAAGCAGCAGCAATAGTTGTTTATTGTCGCTGAGACGCTGACATTGCAAAAAAAAAGAATCTAATACCGAGAGGGACGAGACCAATATCCACGCTGCCGCAGTGCTATTAGCAGTGGTGGAAAAAGTACTCTGTTGTTGTACCAATACTGCAATTTAGTATGTACAAAATGTGTACAAAATCTATTGAAAATAGCCGATCTACAAGCTCACAATGTGTCGCGTTGTGACGCATTGTGAGCTCGTAGATCGGCTATTTTCAAATCGCTGAAATGTGTAAGTGTGTTTTCTTTTTTCTAATCAAAATTAAAAGTTTTCAAATAAATGTAGTGGCTCTGTAGTGGAGTAAAAGTAAAAGTACTGGAAATTGGAAATACTCAAGTAAAGTACAAATACCTCAAAAAGTACAGTACCTACAGTAAGTAAAAGTACTAACATCCACTGGATATTAGTATCGCTGCGCGAGGCTAATCCTAACCGTCCTCCCTCCTCCCCCCCCGACAGCCCCACCGCATCCTTCAGGCCCTGAGGAGGTACGTCCGCGCTGAGAACAAGGACCGCCAGCACACCATCCGTCACTACCAGCACGTCCTGGCCGTGGACCCCGAGAAGGCCGCTCAGATGAAGTCCCAGGTCAGTGGCGGCTCTTTGGACTCGAATGCAGAGTAGGGGGTGGCGGTGGCTCAGGGGTTGGTAGAGTGGCTTGATGGTAACCGCAAGGTTGACCAGTTCGAACCCTGTGGGCTCCCCCAGAGTTGGTGTCGAAGTAGCCTGGAACTCACCTATGCTTTCTATGGCATAGGCAGCTCCCGGCAGGATCCGCCGGGAGAAACTGTGCGCAGCTGCGCGACATGAAACTAATTAACTTAGAGCGACAGAGAGAGAGAGGAGTGTGTGTACGGGTGTGCGTGTGTGCGTCAATTTAACAAAGGTGCAGACGATCAGAAATCAGCAGAGAGTGATAGACGTTTGCGCTACTCTATGCCGTATTGAAGTGGACTCGGAACCAGACTTTTTTTTCCTCCCTGGAAATAATAACGTCTGGGTTTCCGAGGCTAGTGTCGAAGTGACCTTGAGCAAGACGCTGGACCCCTAATTGCTCCCGATTTCCGCCGCCATCGGTGTATGCATGTGTCTGTGAATGGGTGAATGTAATGCACTTATCTATGTAAAGCGCCTTGGATAAAGGCGCTATATAAATGCACCATTTACTCCACATATCAGACTGTGGTTTGAACTGGGGGTGAATGTGTGTTAAGTGAGTGTGAAGTAGGGCGTCGATGAATCACTAGAGCACAGGTCCCCTCGGAGAACATAAAATAAAATTAAGAAATAATAAATGACGCTTGCATCGCTGCTATGACCAAATAATATTCCACTCGCACTCAACCCATCCTTTTCATTAAAACACCTACTACAGCCACACTGCACAGACGTGCCTTGGCTTCAGTTATTGCCCCTTTTATAATTATCACTAGACACAGAACATTAACATTAACATTCGCCTGGTGTCCTCCCAGGTCTATAATGACAGTGGCGGACCAGACTCTATAATGCTGCTGCTGATGCTGCACAGCGACATCCTCAGTGCCATTCTGGACGGGAACCCCTTTTGGTGTTTTAAGCATTGTGTTATGCTTTAGCTGTTGAAATGAGCTTGTAGATCTGCTATTTTTTTGAAAAGTCATGAAAATGTGTGCAGTTCTTGGAATATATATTCCTTTGCTTCTGGCGGGGTCCCTGGAACAACATATTTTCAGATGGGGGGGTCGGCGGCCAATTACATATATTTTTGGGGGTCCTTGACATGAAAATGTTTGAGAACGACTGACATAGAAACTTTTTTTTTTAAGGAAACTGTCAGGATTTAGAAGGCATTTGTAGAATCGTCCTCGGGTCTAAATTGGGTTAACTCTGGACGTGTACAAATAATTAACACAGTCCTTTGTGTTAATAAGCCGCGTCTGTGATGAAGGCAAAGGATTAGCACTCGGCGTGATTAGTTCATCCACATTGACTGTGATTCACGGCACGGCGTCCTTGACATTACTGCCAAACCATTTTCCCAAAGCATATAATTGTGTTTTGACAGATTCTCCTGGGTTTTCATTTCTAGCGCGGTATGAAAAAACAAATTGCCGAGACTTGACAATTCCTTGAGACACAATAACAAACATATCACCGTCATTATTTTTCCGTGTCATAAGTTACATTATCGTTGCTTTCCCCAATACATTTTGTGGATTGATTTGAAAAGTCTGAGAGAACATTTGTCGAGAGAGAGAGAGAGAAAAGCCATGACAGAGAGAGAAAAGCCATGACTTCAGACGCCGCATGGCCCTATTTGAGCGAGCTAAATCGGTATTGGCATAGATAGACAATGCGGCGCGTACCTCCGGAAATTCCATTATTTCACGCTGTTGTTCTCCCGTGTTCAGGCCGGGTAGGGGAGATAATGATGTGGTGTAGCTCAGCGCCCCGCCGTCCTGTTCCCTGTAGGTCAGTTAACCCATTTTGACCTGAGATCAGATTCTAAAAAATGTCTTCTACATCCTGACAGTTTTCATTCTGACCTGAGATCAGATTCTAAAAATGTCTTCTGTGTCAGTCGCTCTTTGATTTTTTTTTTAATAGCAGACCTACAAGCTCGTAGCGCGTCACTCGGTGGCGCGCTATGAGCTTGTAGATCTGCTATTTTTCAATAGCCAAAGCACGACATACACCAAAATGGGTTCCCGCGCAAAATAGGTTAAAGGAGCCTGACGGCTCTGCTTGTCGAGACCCCGACATCAACATCTTCTGCAATGCTGGACTTTGTGAGCCCTGTAGTGCATGTGCACAGGCAGAAGGGAATTGAGCTGGATGCTATTTTGCTAAGGCATAATAGCTGTGTGTGCGCGTGCGTGTCCGAGGGCCCCTCGGGTGCCATTTATAGCCGGCCACCGTCGCCATTACACATAACTGTTAGCTGTTAAAGCAAAGGAAGCGTCTCGTTTAAGGAGAAGTGTGGCAGCCGGGAGGCTGCAGCGAGCGAGCATCATGGAAAGCTGACTTGTGTCATTTTTCTCTCTCTAGCCGTAGCTTTGTGCGCAGTGTGTGTGTCTGTGCGTGCACTCTTGTTCCATCACCGAGCGGCTCCCCAGTGAGATGAATATCAGGCACAGAGCCTACTGTTTATGAAGCGGAGGACACATGTGTAACGTGACTTTAAACATGCGAGGAGATTCCATTGTTGTTCGTGATTGCGGTGGTGGTGGTGGGGTCACTGTTGTTGTTGTTGTTGTTGTGCGTGTCGTTTTGAGTTTTCATGTGATCACCACGACTGCATGCTTTTCATAAAGCCCTTGAAACCGCCGCCTCCCCACCCCATGTGCCTTTTCTTTTTAGCCTAGGTACAGCTGTTGCCGGAGGCTGGAGAAAACTCTCTCTTTGCGAACGCCATGATGTGTGGTGTCATTTTCCTAATGAGATGGGGGGCAGGCAGGCAGGCAGACACACTGTTCCTTCAGAAGGGAGAGAGAGAGGCACGCCACTGCCATCTGTCGCCAGCTCTCGGGCACTGCACCCCATGTGTGTGCCGATATAACATCTGGAGATTGCAGGCATTTAGCTGTGGCACATCCCTTGCCATTAAGTGCTTGTTGCTTTCCTTTTTGGCAACACCGCGTAGAACCACTAATAAGCAAGCTGCAGTGCAAGGTCACAGACCCCCCCCCCCCCCCCCCTTCCACAGGGATTCCAACGTCTCGCTCTCCAACTATCCCGTCCTTGAGGAATGGATAAGTGGGAGTATATTAGCATAGGACAGTCGGGGATGAAATTCTGATTCGCCACTCGGGGTGTAGAGCTGACGGGGTTAGCACGCCGAGTGATGTCGAGGGGCTTCCACTAGACTCTTGTCTCAAGCTTAACCCATTCTGGGCGGGTACCCCTTTTGGCATTATGTTATGCTTTAGCTATTGAAAAATAGCAGATCTACAAGCTCATCTACAAGCTCATACGAACTTGTAGGTCTGCTATTTTTTTTAAATCGTGAAAATGTGCCTCAAATTTGGAATATATTTTTTTTTTCAGAACGAACGTTTTTAACTCAAATCTTTGCTTCTGGGGGGGTCCCTGGAACAACATATTTTCAGATGGGGGTCGGAGGCCAATTACAGATCATTTTTGGGGTCCTTGACATGAAATATTGAGTGATATAGGCCTAGAAACATAGGTATTTCAGAAAAACTGTCAGGATTTAGAAGACATTATTTTCGGGCCTAAATGGGTTAATCATATGAACCCTAGCGTAGCCTAGTATCCTGAGGCTTACATTCGGCAAAAACATCAGATACACAAGCTCACACTGCATCACAAGCAGCTTGTAGATTGGCTGTTTTCTGCGATTATATTTGGTGTACGGGGGAGGGGGGGGGGGGGGGTGTAATAGACCTTTTGGGGACCCCGGTTAAGGATTTTTTAAGTGGTTAAGAGATAAGATTCTGAGGAATAGTTCTAGAAGTCATAGTCAGAGCATCTGACTCAGAGGAATGATTATACTACAGGAATGTATTGACCTGTTTTTTATCTATGGGTTGAGTGTTGTGCGTGGGATCCTTGATGGACCAAGGACAACTTTAGTTTTAGTCTTCTTTTTTCAACCAAGGTTCATGTTTTAGGTTGTTATTGGAGAAAGTAAAATATGAGTGTTAATATTGTTTTTATTTTGCTGCTTTCTTTCATTTTAGTGATTTTAACTGTTTTTGACAGCGGTGACGGGGGCATTCGAACACGCTCCTAAATGTTTTTATTTATTTTTACAAAACAATATGGTGATTTTTTTAAATTATTATTTACTATAGTCCCCCTAGGCCTAGTACGTCTACTTCACATTCATTCTTTTGTAAATGATGTATTTAGCCCCATGTTCGAATACCCACGCCCCCCTGTCAAAAATTGCTAAAATCACTAAAACGAAAGAATGCAGCAAATGAAAAAAAAAACACTCACCTTTTTCTTTGTCTAATAACAACCTAAAACATGTCCTTGGTTGAAAAGAAAAGCTAAAGAAAATCCAATTTGCATGCCACAATTCCTGTGGTCATTGACAGTTTGGTTCAGATTCATGAGCACAAACAAACCTTTTCCCTTGAATCCACATATTCTAGAATGTAGAACAATCCAGACAATCCATTTGTATGAACAGGTATGTCTATTAAACCATTCCAAAAAGGGAGTCTGCAGCCCCTACATTACTTTAAAGATGAAAATATTGATGGAACATAAAGACTACAGAAGTAATATCCGTGAAATATTGTCCGAAAGGAACTTTTTTTGCTGTAGCGCCGCCTTCCCAAAGCAACAACGGTGTTGTTATTTGAAGCACTTCTTCGGCGCCACAACGACTGAGCATGTTCCTCTTGTGTCTTGCGGGTTGCTAAAGGTGATGACCCACCTGCGCGTGATCGAGGAGAGGATGAACCAGAGCATGTCTCTGCTCTACAAAGTGCCCTACGTCGCCGAGGAGATCCAGGACGAGATCGGTGAGTAGACACGACACCACGACACACATAACAAGTCTCAAACAAACCTCTCCCCGGGGGCCAGTTATGGCGGATACGGTGGTACAGTATACAGCCTGAGGGATAGAGATGATACAACATGAAAAATGGTAATGGGATTCATCTACAGAAAGGTAGCGGGACGGATACAGTCCATCGCCCTCGATATAATGCCTAATTTATAGGTTTACAGGAGGATCCTCCGGGCCAGGCTTGACAGGGAAGGCAATCTCAGAGATTGCTCTTTGGGTTTTTTTGCAAAAGGCCCCAGAGTCATCAACACAAATACTAGGGTGATGGAACGACAGCTTTTGTGTGCGGTCTGTAAACAGACAGGCACACTGAGCCATCTTGTAATCAGAGAGTGAGTGAGTGAGTGAGTGAGTGAGTGAGTGTGTGTGTGTGTGTGTGTGTGTGTGTGTGTGTGTGTGTGTGTGTGTGTGTGTGTGTGTGTGTGTGTGTGTGTGTGTGTGTGCGTGCAATATTCTGGCAGGATAATGGCGCTTCCTGCTTTGATCTTACCTGCCAGCTCTCCTCGGCACAATTAGGCCCGACTTATGCTGTGTGGTGCGTAACAAAGTATAAATCAGGCTTTAACCCATTTAGGCCCTGACCTCGAAATTAAAAAGAAATCTTCTAAATCCTCCAGTTTTCTGAAATAAATATTTTCACGATTTTTCAAAAATAGCAGACCTACCACCAACCCAACATTTGTTTCCCCAGCGGATGGACTGAGAGCATTCTTCTCAGACTATAGCACATGTGGGGGGGAAGGTGAACCGGTCCCAAAATATGTCGTTTCTCGTGGTGTTTTGTTGTTTTATTTCCTTTTATTCGCGGCGTGTGCGTGGCGTGGAGATTGACAGAACTGGGTCACAGTGGTTCTTAGCGATGCCGCTTCCCACTGGGAGATGTGCAGACTAGAGCTGGGTTAAAGATATAAAGATACTACTAATTGGGAGTTTTCAGAAAATCAGGATCTGGGTTTTTTGGCAGTTGCAGTAGAATGGATGCGGTAATTGGAGTGGAGTTCGTCTTAGTCAGTCATTACTGCCTGATCCTCCTAAAGTACACCATTATGCTGAATCCGCGTACAAATGACTGATATTCAGTCAAACCGTTTCATCGTCACCTCAGTGTGAAACCTACAAAAGACTACCTACCTACGAAATACTTACAATTTCAGATGCATGCACTTCGTTTTCTCTCCCAAATGATGTCAATTGGCAAGTGGCAACTAAATGTTGTTTGTGTATCTTGGGGAGGCATCAGTATAAAATGATTGACCATAATACCATAATTAAATAGCATCCCTACTGTCCTCTGAAGATGAGCTACTACAGTAACTACTGTCCCCCTCTGAAGATGAGCTACTACAGTAACTACTGTCCCCCTCTGCAGACTGGTGCTTACTTTAACACCCCGGTCGCCCAGGACGAAGTTCATTCTCCTTTCAATTAGTAACACCCAGCGCCCAGGACGAAGTTTTATCAAAACGACAGAGGTTATTGATATCAAAGCCGATCGCATCGCCTGGGAGTGCCTGGTACGCAACACTCGATGTTTTACCGACGAGACCGAAAATCTTGATCTAAATCATCCCGTCCAATTCTAAGAAAAGATCATGTATTAGACGGCCCAACCGTGGTCCCGCCGCTAGTCGCGATAGTTTTAATCATACCTCCCGTTGTTGTCGATTGGCTCCAGAGTGTTCCCCCTGGAACTACATATTTTGAGATGGGGGGTCCGTGGCCCAATAAAGATATTTCTGGGGGTCCTTGACATGAAAAGGTTTGAGCACCCACTGACATAGAAACATAGGTTTTTCAGGAAAAAAATTGATTTAGAAGACTTTTCTTTTAATCGACCTCAGTCCAAAATGGGTTAACTTACTGTCCCATGCAGACGAACGTCTCCCTAAAAGCTACTGTTCCCCTTAGAGAGGCCGAGCTGCTACAGTACATGAACCACTGTCCCCCTCCTCTGCAGATGACCTGCTGCAGGAGCAGAAAGCCGACATGGACCAGTTCCTGTCGTCCGTCTCGGAGTCCCAGCCGGACGTCACCGTGTCTTCAGAGGACAGCATGGAGCTCCCCGCCGCCTCCGAGGGCAAACCCTACCGGCCCTTCCAGATCAAGTCCCTGGGCTCCCGTCCGGAACCAGAGGGTGAGAGACCATCCATTCTGACCTGAGATCAGATTCTAAAAAAAATGTCTTCTTCTACATCCTGACAGTTTTCCATTCTGACCTGAGATCAGATTCTAGAATGTCTTCTACGTCAGTCGCTCTTCGGTTGTTCAAAAAATAGCAGACCTACAAGCTCGTATGAGCTTGTAGATCTGCTATTTTTCAATAGCTAAAGCATGACATGATGCTAACACCAAAATGGGTTGATAATACTAATACAGAAGAATTACGTTTAACCTTTTACAAGTAGATAACTTGTAAGACAGAGCAAACGCCACAAATAAACGATGGAGGTCAATACAGATGCAAAGGAATAATAAATCGCTACTCGATGCATCCATAGTAGGAGCCGGAGAAGGCCAACTCATTCTGAAAGAACAGCACAGCAGGAGAATCAATGGCCTCCATGTCGTTGTATATAGATCATTTTACCAATTAATAATGTAGAACAAATGTTTCCATCTGTTGTCAAGGTCAATACTTTTGCTGTCCAGCATGATCTAGTTCTTCTAAATCTATGAAACAAAGACTATAGCATGCAGGCAGGGAGTTGGAACGAAAAGGATAAATTATACCTGTGCATTTGAAGCGGTTTTATTTCACCGATATTTAATGGTGTATATGGAGATTATCTGGATGAACAAAAATAGTTTATATTCTTAATTCTATTGGAGAATTCTGGGAAACGCATGCTTAAATGTATTTGTCCCCCATATGATGTGCTTAAAATAGATCAGAAAATTGTGGATCTATAAGCTACAATCTACAAGGCAACACATGGTGGGCTTGTATACATCCGCTAGATCTACAAGGTGCTGGCCTTCGAAATGATGTCGTCTTGTTGCCAAGGAAGGACGCTTCCAAGTTGCCTCACATCATGTTCCCGAAATGTGATTATACAGTAGGAGAGAGAAAATGGCCTTCCGTGAGCATAATGGCTTTGAGCGCATTGGCGTGCAACGCGGTATGAGCATACTAAAAACGCATGCTACACCGTTGCAGCAGAATGTTACTGATTTAAACCCAAGCTGCTGTACTGTACCGGAGGCGTTGCAGAACATTGTGTGCTGCGTGCGGAGCAGCCATTGATTTGGGCTTATCAGAGAGATACTGTGCCGCTCCCCTGTGGCGGCTTTGGGCTCATCGGAGAGACTGCACCCATTCCCTAGTGCCGGGCGGCCCAGCACACTACTAGTGCAACTGGGATAAACTCTCAGAGCCTCCAGACCCCTCTATCTGAAACCTTTTTAAAGAAATGAAAAATACGTCCCACTCGTTGCTTATTGTTAAATGTCATCGCTGCTGCAACAACAACAAAGAAAAGGCACTGAACCTTTTAAGCGAGGGTTGGGAACATAATCTGCAGAAATGGAGGCAAATCATTTAAAGTCACGAATGAAGACAAAATGTATGTTGGGTTGCGGCCAGTGTCTGAGCAGTATACGTCCTTTGATTTGAGCTCTTGCCCCTGATTGATTCTGGATTCCTCGCCGCAGGGGGGGGGGGGGGTGCTTAGGGGGGGGGGGGGGGGGTGGTCCAATTAACACAGCATGGTAATCCTTGTTTTCTCTCTTTTTTCTCCTTCCCTCTTTTCCGTTCGTTGTCTTTTTTATTTTATTCTATTATTTTGCTCATTTCCCAACGCCAAGGCGATCTATCAGACTCCCCACGTGCCTTCAAGAAAGGTTGGTGCCCTGTGCTCCCTCTCTTTTATGTTTTGTTCTTGCTCCCCCCGCCCCCCTCCACACACACACACACACACACACACACACACACACACACACACACACCTCTCTCCTCCCAGCCTCCATCCTTGAGGCCTCCATCTGTTCCGTTCCACTTCTCTCCTCCTGTTGTGTTCTGTTCTGTTCTGTTGTGTTTCTCCTCCTATTCGGTTATATTTTAGGGCCGCACCTATACATTATTTTATCAGCGATTGTGCTATCGATTCCTTTTTTGCGATTAATCGAATAATCAAGAAGCGCATTTTTGATGTTCCTGTTTAAATTTGTATATATCAAGCAATCGACTGGAAGCAAATCTCTAATTGTTTTGTTTTTTTTAAAGTCTGATTAACCACTTAAGCCCATTTATAGTTCTTCGTTACAACGGTGTCACGCAAAAATGGCACATTTCTTCTAAATCAATTGGTAGTTCCGTTAACTGTTCAACCCCCTGTTCTGTTCTGTTCTGTTCTGTTCTGTTCTGTTCTGTTCTGTTCTGTTCTGTTCTGTTCTGTTCTGTTCTGTTCTGTTCTGTTCTGTTCTGTTCTGTTCTGTTCTGTTCTGTTCTGTTCTGTTCTGTTCCTCTGTGCCGTCTGGGTCTTTGTTTAACCCTGCTTTTGCAGCTGGCTTGTTTGTTAGTTTGTTTTGTTTTATTTATCCAGCCATCTTTGCCGTCATCTAATCTCTTTATCATGCGTTCCTGGGTGGCCATATCAATTGACTCGTCATGCCCAGAAACATTCCCAGGCTGCCGTACTGCCACTTGGGACTCTGGGAACTTGTGGGAAGCTCGCTTGACAGTGCTTCTCAAGGCTTTTTTTATTTAAACATCAAGAGTAAAGACGTGTTTTCAACTGATCCAAAACAATTAAAAAGGCTGACTCGCTCCTAGACGGCTCTGCCCCCCGAGAGAGAGAGAGAGCCACGCCGTAAAACGTTTTGCCACTGTTCGGCTTTGAAATGGCGTGTAATGTTTCTCGCTGTACGACACGGGTCGATGGATGGAGTTTGAATCAGCCTTCAGTCGTGGCAGAGAGTCAGAGACACAAGGTCACAGTCATCATCGCCCCTCCTGGAGAGACTTTCCACTCATGCTGCTGTCCCCGTCATCACGCCCTCAGTGGATGTGTCACCCTCCCATCCACACACACACACACGCACACGCACGCATGCACGCACACACATACGCGCACGCACGCACACACACACACACACACACACACACACACACACATACGTGCACACACACACACACACACACATACGCGCACACACACACACACACACACACACACATACGTGCACACACACACACACACACACACATACGCGCACACACACACACACACACACACACACACACACACACACGCGTGTGTATTTAACCCATTTAGACCCGAGTTAAAAACATTCTCTTTGAAAGAATATATATTCTTATATTCATCGTGGTGAAAAACCAACCTCGCTTTGAAAAGTAATTGCATTGCTTTGTCACCATGTAATATCGGCAATTTGTGTGTATATACAGTACTAAACGAAATGTACTACAAACGGCAGTTCAAATTAATGTGAGTTCAATCGCATGAAATTAACAATCCTGTGTATAAGAACCTTTGCGCTACAAATCTTTAACCATGATAACAATTTAACTTGTGCACCAGGAGAATTGTGCTTTACAGTATGATTTCTCAAATTCTACTATAGTTGTGGGGATATTTGGTCTAGTAACACACGCACACACACGCACGCACGCATGCACGCACGCACACACACTCACCTCGAAGGTCCCTCTTTTTTTCTCTCTCTCCCTAAAAGGCTCGGTATGATTAACTGGCCCGTCCTGATACATGGTGATTCTTCTCACCCCACAGCCAAGTCTAAATTGCTTCAATTTGTCCGGCGACACAGATGCTGTTCTGTTGTCACCTTTTAGCCTGATCCCGGGTTTTAACCTAATTCCAGCAATCGTTGGACATCGTGCTCATTGTGACAAATTAAACTTCCGCTAATGATTAATCAAACTGTATATAGGCGTTTTTTAGCGTGAGTGAGGAATGGACGCGCTCCCTTTTTGAACTTTGACTCCCTCCTCCTCCTCCGATCCTCGGGCGCTCCATTCTGCTAGTCTGTGTTTGTGCTGTTGTTGTGTACTTACTGTACTATGTGTCGTGAGAATGCCCCCAGGTTTTGGAACCAAGTGGAACCTTACGGGTCCATGATAAATCCAGGAGTGTGCGAATGGAACCAAATAGACCCTCACGCTGCATTCACACTGGGAGCTACAAAGCTACAGGTCCATTCATTTTCAGTGGATAAGCCAACAACATGAGGATAAAAAGAATTACACCCGTGTGAACTGAGTGGTTTAACTCCCCTCTCTCTCTCCCCCTCTCCTCTCCTCTCTCTCTCTCTCTCATTAGCAGGCAACAGTGCAGCACTAATACTATCTCTCCGTTTCTGGCAAACGGCGCCCCTACTGGTACTAATAGTCATATAGTGGTGCTCATGGCCACATAGGTACATACAGTAGGTGAACACGGACATTGCTGTTCCTTGGAGTGGTTGCACCGCTCAAAAAATAACACCAGACATTTGTAGCTGCTAAAAAACATCTACAGTGCAATACAAGTTGAGCTGGTTTCAACTGCAGCTACAAAATGACCCAGGAGTTGTTTAACCCATTTTCACTCATACCTTCTTTCTTCACACAACGTGTGCTTGTGATATACTTGTAAATAGTTTTTTTTCGGTCAGCCAATGTTGGCACGTTTATCAACATTTCAACAGCGACTCGGCGACAGACATGCCGTATCTTTTTGTAGCTGCCCAGTGTGAACGCAGCATTTACAGGTCCATTTGGTTAGTTGTAACACTCTCAAGAGTTAAACGATCAACACTGAGGATTCTATACACGGTGTAGGTTGGGGGGAGGGGAGGGGGGAGGGGGGTCCCCAGAGTAAAAAAAATAAATCACATCAAATGGGGGTCCATGGCCTGATCCGTATTAACCCATTCTGACCTGAGGTCAGATTCTAAAAATGTCTTCCACATCCTGACAGTTTTCCATTCTGACCTGAGATCAGATTCTAAAAATGTCTTCTATGTCAGTCGATTTTTCAAAAATAGCAGACCTACAAGCTCGTAGCACGCCACTCGGTGGCGCGCTACGAGCTTGTAGATCTGCTATTTTTCAATAGCTAAAGCACGACACGATGCCAACACCAAAATGGGTTCCCGCCCCAAAATGGTTTAAACTGTGGTCCTTGAAATGAAGGAGGTTGAGAATAATGGCTGGTGCAAACACACTAGTCGTGACAGTGGGGTGACATCAGCTCTGGACGACCGATAACCCACAAACACACATCATGCCATTGTTCTAGGCTAAATCCAATGGCAGCGATTGTCCTCCTCGTCCTGTCACAGGAGAGATCAGCTGAGCCTAGCAGCAGACGCCATCTTCCCCCATCCATCATTTAGGCTGCCCTGACTGCTTCCCTCCTATCTCTCTCGCTCGCTCGCTCTCTCTCACCTCCTAATGTATTCATGGCATATCTGGTGTGTATTTTTAGATACTGTCCCTTTTTTATTAAAGCATGCATATTTGACACCCTGGCCCAGTTAGTCTTCTTCTGGGACGAATCACTTATGCAGGTCGACATGATCTATACTGTCTTTTTTTTATATCTGTATTAGAAGGGCTTATGGCGGCGGAATGGAATTATTCATGGATGAGGTTCTGTCAGCACAGCTCAGAACGGGAGCAAATGGAGAGATATGAAGTGCAAAAACTCCTTATCCCCACATGAGGAGGATTTTGGGCCTGTTTAACTGGATGTTTACATCTTAAGATGAGTCTCGAGGGCCACAAAAGATCACAGGATCTGTTGAATTTGAAGTACACAGTGTGGGAGCCCTCACATTCAATAGATCCCGTGATCCTTTGTAGCCAGATGTAATTTCATTGGGTCTAGTAGGACTATAATAAATATTAATAAGGAAATCGGTGTAAAATCTTCAGAAAAAGAAAAAAAAAAGTCTACATATTTAGCCACTTGCTCGAATGCCCTTGCCCAATGTCAAAAAACAAATCACAAAAATCTCTAAAATGAATGTTTTTACTTTCTCTAATAACCTAAAACATGAACCGTGTTTGAGAAAAACTAAACGTTGTTCTTTTAAGTGTCAATTTAACTCTGAAGAGTATACAAAATGGAACCAAATGGACCGGTAACAGTCCATCTGGTCCCATTTGTACACACTTCAGAGTCAATCACTATTACGCTTGGTTGACTAGACTAGAGTACCCCAGGGCTCAATACTAGGTCCCCTCCTGTTTTTTGCTCTACGCTACATATCTTCAGAAATGGCTGATCCACAAGCCCGTAGATCTTCTTATCTATCTTCACCGACTGCTTGTCCCCCAGAATAGATACGCTCAGGATTGAAGTTGTTAAATTAACAATGGGGCTTTACTGTGCGAGTTACTACAGTGCTTACACTGTGCTGAATGAATCGGGAGGAAAAAAGGCTGTCATTGTTTCCACCACAAGTGAGCTGTCCGTGAGTGACGGTCGCAGAACAACACCATGTTGGGTTTTAGATACGTGGCTGGCGATCCTTCAACCTTTTACTCTGCTCCTCGTTCCATCTGCTCCACCGTTCTACTCACGCCGCTCCCCCGTTGTCCCCCTTCTGCAGGTTCCGCCATGTCTGGGCTGGACGGACTCATCGGTGCCGAGGAGAGGATAATCAACAGCAAAACCAAGATCAACAACAATGTGGTAAGGGGTTCCTTCCAAGTCGTTATTTCTCCACCCTCGATAAACACAATCCTTGGCCACGGCGGTGCCGCTCGCCAACAAGACCGTTTCTTGTCGGCAAGTATAAATTGGCCTTTTAATTGACATCCGAGAACTAATGAGCAGCTGTGTGAAAGCAGATATACCGTCCTTTGAAGTGTTACAATTAAGGGTTTTCGCTGTAAGAATTCAGCAGCTGTCCTGACTGTAGTACCTATAACCGGTACAGGCAGACTGGAGAACTAAAGCCAATTTAATCCATGTCTACACACAGTAATGAAGACAGTAAGACACTCCCTTGTGCTCTCACGCAGCTCTCTTTCAGTTCCGCGCTTTAAATGATTCTGCTTATTCCAGTAGCTGTCATAGTTACAGCTAACGCACACTTTTGCTATCGTTGCTATTTGTATGTGTGTCTGCTTCCCCTAGCCTCTGCCAACAAACTCCTCATCAAGCTTTTATGTTCACAAATTTGTCATGCCGTCATCACGTAAATCATTTCTTTGCCAGAAATACTAACCCATGTCCTCACATAATTTAAAAACAAAACTCCTGCTTGGCTAGTGGCGAACGTTGCATGACATTTTTGCATGCTAAGACACTGCATTCAGTGCTGTCATTTGTGTGTGATATTTTGAAGCCTCTTTGTTTTGTTTGAATGCAAACAAGTAAACGGACGGAGCAATCTTGAGTTTTGTCTGCACGACCTTATGTACAGTACGACCTTATGCAAGGCTGACGTCGAGCACAAACGTACAAACCTAACCCACTTACAGCTTTTATGCGCATTTCCCCATCGACTGTACACATTTTCGCATTCATCTTAAAAGTAAAGCTTGAACATAATGTATAATATTCATTATTGATTATTCACAATGGCACAGGCCTGCCTCTATGGGACCTTATAGTATTGAAGACAGGGACATAGCCTCGTTACCTCCTGACCTATACAGTAGCTGACGTGCCAGTCTCGTTGTATTTGGCCGAAAATGATAATATAGTTTTAATACGATTATGGCAAATAATCACAGAACGTCACTGCCCTTGCAGATTGACATGCAGCTGCTGTATACTCCCGCAGCTGCTCTATATGCATCTCCTTGCAACTGTGTTTTACCGGATTTTTGCACCACCAACACCATAAAACCGCCATTACCCTTTTCACGTCGCACACCACAGTTTGGGAACCCCTTGGACTAGAGTGATGATCGTTAGTGATCGTTTAGCCCTGAGTGAAACCATCTGGGACTGCTCCGTCTCTCTAGTCTAGCACTACCCTGCTTTTTTGCCAGATAGACGCGCACCCGCAAACACTCTCACAGCGCTTCCCTAGATCAGAGCTAAGTGTTTAAGAAATACAACTGTGTGTGTGTGTGTGTGTGTGTGTGTGTGTGTGTGTGTGTGTGTGTGTGTGTGTGTGTGTGTGTGTGTGTGTGTGTGTGTGTGTGTGTGTGTGTGTGTGTGTGTGTGTGTGTGTGTGTGTGTGTGTGTGTGTGTGTGTGTGTGTGTGTGTGTGTGTGTCTCTAGAAAAGATGTAGAGTTTGCTGTTGATGCTTGCAAACCCTCCTTCCCTTTACAACACGTACAGTAGTGGACATGCAGCTTCAAGTGCATCATTAGTCCAACACAGATAATCCTGAACGGTTCACGTTTAGCACACAATCTCATTCTCTCTCTCTATCTAATGATCTGCCTTTATCGACTGTCTCGTGCTCTCCTCCTCGTATCGATCGCCCGTCTTGTCTGTCTCTGTGTCCACTCTCTCTCTCTCCCTTCTCTCACACAGAAATACACACAGCCTTTCTCTCTCTCTCTCTCTCTCAGTCACACCCACACACACACACACACACACACACACCGTCTCTCAAACATTGCAGTGGGTATAACCTGGGCTCCCCTGTCTGTGTCGACAGGTGATTGATGAGTCTCTGGATGTTAAAGAAGTGCTTTACAGTGCAGAGAGAGTCAGCGTTATGCATGATGATGAGCTGGTGAGTACAGCGCCCTCCAAAGGACTCAAAGGGGAACTGCAGTAGTCAGTATTTGTGAGGGAGGGAGGGGGGAGACACGAGTGAAGTAACGCAGTGTGCAAAAAACAACAGCACAAAGAAGCGGCACCGCACCACGGTATCCCACCGGCGACACGCGTTTTACATTCAGGCTCTCTCCCCTTATGTTGAGTTGGGTTGTTCCTGCATGGATGCATGTTTGTATGTGGATGTTATCCGAATGTACACATGAAGTCCCCCCCCCCCGCTCCTCCAAGTCCGTATGATGGATACAGATGATCCACGCAAAATGAGCTTGCTCGGTTTGTGTGTGAGAAGTTCCCCTCCCACTCCCACGCCGACTGTTTCTTCATATGATTAGTTTTGTGTCATATGTACTGTACCACATTACATTGAGGAGGTAATGTACTGTATATAGGTGCCTGTGGTTCGTACTGTACACAAACAGACTTCCACTCTCTAGACACGAATGCATGATCTGAACTCTGTCACCCTTTTTATGATGTGTAGTAGAACGGATCTGAATTTGCTTGTTAACCAATTCTCTGGTCATGGACTTGCCCAGAGTACTGCCAGTTCATTATTTAAACAGCTGGTTTAATTACATTACCCTGTTGTTGTGTCCCAGGTCTAAATGAGTCTTTTGGTTTTGACTAGCTAGAATGAAAACCCAGCAGTACTCTGGGTCCCCCCCAGGACCCAGGTAGTCAGAGACACAACAGTACTCTGGGTCCCCCCAGGACCCAGGTAGTCAGAGACACAGCAGTACTCTGGGTCCCCCCAGGACCCAGGTAGTCAGAGACACAGCAGTACTCTGGGTCCCCCCAGGACCCAGGTAGTCAGAGACACAACAGTACTCTGGGTCCCCCCAGGACCCAGGTAGTCAGAGACACAGCAGTACTCTGGGTCCCCATAGAGACACAGCAGTACTCTGGGTCCCCATAGAGACACAGCAGTACTCTGGGTCCCCATAGAGCAGGGATATTCAATTGGCGGCCCGCGGGCCACATGCGGCCCGCGGAGCGCCCCCTTGTGGCCCCTGGAAGAATTTTGAAAAAAAAAAAAAAAAAAAACTTTTTTTTTTTTTTTTTTTTTTTTTGAGAATAATAAGAGGGATAATAAAAGTTACAGGTATGGTGTGTGCGATATTAATTGTTTGATTACCATAATGACGGTAATCATTAAAGGACCACTTTTCAACCTATCTTCATATAATAGGTCCTCACTAATAATCATGATAAAATGACACGTTTTTTTCTACTCGGTCTGTGTCACATAGGAGGGCTGTGGGCAGTTCAGAAACCCACCCAACAGTGACATCAATGGAGAATCCAAGCTAATAGAAACTGCAGGCTTTCTAGTCCTGAAAAGTTGCAATGCGAAAATGGAAGCCATCATTCTCACAATAATAAACCCTGTTAGGGTCCATTTGGTTCCATTTGTACACAGTTACAGTTACAGACCCATAAGGGTCCATTTGGTTCCAAACCATCATTTCCCTGGGGACCCCCTGGAACTGCCTCCAGGACCCTGGGGGTCCCCGGACCCCGAACCCCACTTTGGGAATCACTGCTCTATGTAATCTGATCTTTATAGTCTGATAAACTATTCTCACGTAAATAAATCTTGTTTAAAAAACAATCTGCCTAACGATGATGTCACTGGTGGTCGTGGACGGGTTTCTGAACTGCCCACAGCAGAGTGAGTGTGTGTGTGTGTGTGTTTGTGTGTGTGTGTGTGTGTGTCCGTCCAGTCGTTAATGTCAAAGCAATGCTGTTTATGCACTGTCAAATAGGTCTAGGCCTACATCTATTCTAAGGTGGCATATACCTGTATAGACATATTATCCTGCTCATTACTGTGCGGAAATATACATAAATCTTCGTGTTTGAGCACAAAAAGCATTTTGAGAACCCACAAATTTCCGCGCTTCGCGCGCACACTGTGCGGCCCCCCACACACAATAATTCTACAGTTGTGGCCCCCGGCCTAATCTAATTGAATACCCCTGCCATAGAGACACAGCAGTACTCTGGGTCCCCATAGAGACACAGCAGTACTCTGGGTCCCCATAGAGACACAGCAGTACTCTGGGTCCCCATAGAGACACAGCAGTACTCTGGGTCCCCATAGAGACACAGCAGTACTCTGGGTCCCCATAGACTCTCTATGGCATAGAGACACAGCAGTACTCTGGGGTAGTCAGAGACGCATTGATTTAAAAATCCTCCTCCTCCTCCGAGCACCATGGAGGGCTTTGTGTACGCAGGTTTTTATGCTACAACAGCTGATTTAACCATTTATAAACTGTGTGTGAGAGAGGGGGAGAGAGAGATCGTCTGGGTTTAGTGTTTGGTAGAGATGTCCCGATACTGTATCGGTATTGGCCCTTATTTGTCATATCGGTATCTGCGAATATGCCAGTCTAACCACCGATCCCTGTGTCGGGGTTGACAGTATGACGGGTAAATAAATTGTTGGGGCATGTGGACTTTTCTTTCGAGCTGCCCAAACTGCAAGTGCACATTTGAGTGAGGAGTCTGCTATAAACACAACACGAGATATAAAGTATAGCTATAAACACAACACAAGATATAAATTATAGCTAGATAGCTATAAACGCAACACGAGATATAAATTATAGCTAGATAGCTATAAACGCAACACGAGATATAAATTATAGCTAGATAGCTATAAACGCAACACGAGCTATAAATTATAGCTAGATAGCTATAAACGCAACACGAGATCACAACACCGGTATCGTTATTCGGTATCGGCTAACACAGAAATGGTGGTATCGGGATCAGATTGGGAACGAAAAAAAGTGTATGGGGACATCCCTAGTGTTTGGTATGGGAGTGAAAACATGCGTAGATAATTGGACAGCACTGTATGGAGGAACGCAAACACAACATACTGTGTTTTGTCTTCGTCATTCGGACATTGACACCCCCGTTTCCAATGACATTATCATTGTGTTTTTAATCTCCTTAACCAGAAGGTTATAACCTTAAAATAGGGGGGTGGGATTATTATTATCCACACGAGACACAATCAAAGTGACATGCACCCAGCGGAGGAACGCCAGAGGGCAAATAAAGCACATCTGGGAATGAGTCATTTTGCCCTGAAAACCAACCAGTTTGTTTTTTAAACATTGTTGGTAAGGTCACTGGAAAGGTTGTATGTTTTGTATTATGGTAATACAGTTACAAGATTGAGCTAAATTTATATTTTACATTTTGCCCAATGTATGCTTAACCTTACATTACCTTAACTCACTGTACTCACTGAACGTGGCTAATATAATACATGTTTACATGAATTTGTCTCATGTCTCTCTGTCTTGGCGCCCGTCCTGCCCCCCCTATTATCAGGAGTCTTACCGTCCACTGGGAGAGGACTTCAGTTTCGGGAGCAGCGCCCTCATCGGCCTGCTGGTGATCGCTGTGGCCATAGCGACCGTGATCGTGATCAGCCTGGTTCTGCTGAGGAAGCGGCACTATGGGACCATCAGTCACGGCATCGTGGAGGTAAGCCATCCATCTTCCGTCTTCAACCGCTTATCCGTAGTCAGGTCGCGGGGGCAAGAGCTCCACCAGAATGCTCCAGACTTCCCTCTCCAGAGCAACATTAGTGACTTAGCCCTCACTGATATTGAAACGACTATACTCGGGGACCACACAGGTCGGGAACCGATGCAAGTCGCGAATGGATGCCCCGCCCGGTTATTCAATACCCGTTGTGCCCACTGTCAGGGTACTACTCACTTAACCCGTTGTTAGAGTACCCCTAATCGGGAACGATGCATTAACTGAACCGTTTATGCATTACCGATAATAAAACATAGGGCAACCAGACTCTAGTAATTACAGAGCACGCAAGTATTGCGACCGTTTGGGTATGTATGTATGTACCGTATGTCGGTGTCCTCTCTTGTTTAAAGATGGAGTGCCGTGATTTTACTCCACCCTAAAACATGATCATCAGGTATTATTATTGTATAAGGAGGAAGATTTTGAAGTGTACAGTATTTTACTATTTTTTTTAAATGTGATTTTTATGTGGACATGCCCACCAGTTAATTAAGTATACCTGGTCTGCCTGGTGGGTGGTGATGGGTGGTGATCCACCTGAACTGAAGCCGCACCCACAGCTGTTGTTGTATGATATGAGGGGGAGGGGTTAGGGGGAGGGATGATATTGTAATGTCACTAATACTATATCACTGATTTTTTTCATTGGCACATTTGACTGTCAAGGTTTCAGCCTCCAGGAAGAAACCCTAAATACAAAGGGAAGACATCATTGCACATAACAACCACACCAAGGGGTCTAATGAAGTAGTCACCTAATAAACACATGAAAAATTGGAAAGAATACAAAACTCACTCACAGCACTCCATCTTTAAGACCGTAGCCCAATCAGGGAACAGCATCTCTGGCAACAGCCAATGAGGGACCAGTATTCCTAGTGATGCCACCTCATGGCGCACTCTTCTTGCGGAAACTGCCCATAGATCCGAAGTCCCGTTAGTCCGAACATGCACTGCTCCCGTGCTTGCGGTTAGGTTTAGGTTTGCTCCCGTGCTTGCGGTTAGGTTTAGGTTAGGGTTAGAGATAGGGATAGTAATTTCGGAACAATGAACCTTCTGACTAATGACACGCCACCCTTCTTGCGCACAAGAGTCCATGTGTGCAAGGCGCAAGTTGGCACCTCGATAGAGTGCATTTCTAGTTGCCCGACTTTGTTTATAGAACAACCCCAAAAAGTTTTAGTTGTATTATTCTGCCCCTCATGTGGATCAATACATCATCATCATACTGTACTTAGCAACCGCACTTGCAATTTCCCAGAATTGCAAATGTTCTAGTTCTCAGAGTACCCAGGGCAGTACACGCCAACGCAAGGACCGATCGACTAAATATGGCTATCTATCCCTAACGTTGTGTTGATGATGGCATTTGCATATCTCTGCTGTCGGGAAGAAACCACCTAAACCACCTGTACATTTTTCAGAAAATGAAAAATGTCTTCTTTTTTTTCAAGAAATGAAGAAAAACTGATATTTTGAAAACCAAGCAATACTGCCTCATCAAAGTTGGTGGTGTGACTTTATATATCGTCAATTCCTTGCTTGAGAGGTGTAGTGGTGGAGTTAGCTGTTTTAGCAGACAGTTTGAGGGTCCAATGGAGTTAATAGGTTTTGATTCAATATTTTTTTAACCAATGCACAGACGCAAAGGGTGTTCAATAGCACTGATGGGTCTGCTTGGCCAATCAGGGAAGCCAATGGCTACACCCACCATTCTGTACATCCTCTACTGACCCATGGATAGAGAAATACAGATATTTGGTTCTCTGAATCCTCTGGTCCATTCGAAATATCAGCTAGAGTCTAAAACAATCAGTGTCCATAATATCGAAATTGACCTTTTGAAAAACCACCGGTCGAATCCTTTGTTTTCCGTTGTTCGTCCTGACCTGACCCATTGCATTCTTTGCGATTCAGGTTGACCCCATGCTGACCCCAGAGGAACGTCACCTCAACAAGATGCAGAACCACGGATATGAAAACCCCACCTACAAATACCTGGAGCAGATGCAGATCTAACCAGATCTAACAGGACGGAGGGAGGGAGGGGGAGGGCGGGCGCCGTTGAGTCGACGTACGGAGGCGGAACATACTACTGACCAATAACACCCCGATTGTTATCGTCAAAATCATTTGAATTACATCCCCACACTCCATTTTACCGGTTTGTTTCAAAAACAATCCTCAAAAATAATGCTACTACTTCTACTACTACTACTACTGCTACTATTGTACGATAGAGCTCTTTTGTTTTGATCATGTGTTTACTTTTTTTTTTTTTTTAAAGGTGATGTATCTACATTTTGCCTTCAGGAAAATGTGATTCAGCAAGAAAAGAGGGGGGGAAAAAAAGAAAAGAAAAAATCTGTAATTATGAATACAGGTATATCAGATCAAGGTGTATGACATTTCCTCGGATGTTTTGATTTGTTTTAAGTGCGCAAGCGAATGGCGCGAAACTTTAAAGTGAGATGTATTTGAACGACCATCATTCAATCGCAACTATGACTACATAGCAGACACTACACTTCCTGTTCCTGTGTGCGTGTCCAGTTTCAGATGTTTTTTTTTCTCTACAAGCTAAAGAAAATAATAATAATTGGTGTTTTTTGTTTTGTTTTTTTCTTTTTTCTTCTCAATAGATGGCTTGTATATGAAGGTTCTTTGTACCAATAAAAATGTATAGTGAAACAAGAAACGAGGGAAAAAAAGAAAAGAAAATACAAATCATGAATTATTTAACTTTCCGTTCTTTGTTATGATAACAAACGAAAAGACATGCATATACAGTTTAAATATAAATATATATATATATAAAGAGTAGATGTTTTTATTCCACCTTTTTTCCAAGGAAGAGGCTGCGACTGGGGATTGCGGTTCTACGCTCGACAGTCACAAGTTGTGTAAAGCCTGATTTATACTTTGTTATATAGTATGGTCGTGTTGTGCCACATCTACAAGCTCACAATGTGTCGTGACGTGAGCTCGTAGGTTTGGCTATTTCCGACAGAGTATAAATTAAGCATTTATAAGCAAGCAAGCAGGCATACTGTCAGAAAGAGAAACAGGCCCCCAGCTCAGTTATGTCTCACAGAACCTACCTTCAGCCCATATCCAAACGAATGTTAGAACCTCCCCCTCCCCCCCCCCTACACACACACATACACACACGTATAAAACAAACAAATTAAATGAATGAAGTTATTCATATTGACATGTGTTGCATAGGTGAATGTATCATGGAAGGTGTTTCTTTTTCATATTTTTGTCCTTGAAAAGCTCCCATACAAGCAGTAGCAGAGAGGAATGACGGGTAACAATATGTATGCCAGAAACCTTTATTTTTTGCACAAAATGAATTGAAGCAAAAACAAATGCCCAGAACTGGCAGGGAGAGCAGGAACTGAATCTGACAGTAAAAAGTGGGACATGTTACACACGTCACGAATAACTGTTTGCTTTGCTGGTCCGAAGGCACAGAACAATGGGATGGGGGGAGACCAATGAAGCCGTGTGAGATAGCAGTGTTCACTAAACCGCCATTGCTGAATTGGTTTGACACAAAGTGTTTGAGTTAACCGATTGTAAAACTTTCATATTATTAGTGGGAAATCGCTATCTTCATGTATGAAGTTTTTCTTTCTTTTCTTTTTTTTTTTCTTTTTTTTTCCCTTCACTTATCCAAAGACTCCTGTTATTTCTTTTTGCCAGTGAGAGCTTACTGGGAGCTGGGGGCTGTGTAGCAAGCAGACAGAGGACAGAAGGCTTGGAGAGCTGGTTTCTGATTAAAAGCTATAAACTTTGTGTATTTTTACAGGTAGAGAATGGCACAAACAAGTAAAAAACTGAATTCTAGAATCATGCGTTTTCTTTCTCTTAGTATTGTCTTTGTATGCCTGTATAGTTGATGTTGCAATCATGGCTTTTCCAGAGGACAACCCGTGGTGTGCATTGTTCTTATATGAAATTATATGATATATATTTTTAAGTTTTGTTTTTCTTGTTTTCTATTTCTCTCTTCCTGTGACAGTATTTCCGTATGTGACTGTCTCACTATGCACCCAAACAGCTTCGACCTTGTAATTGCCTGCTTGATTGTGGGAGGGGGTTGGGAACTAATATATTCTACATATTAGTGATACAAATTTGATTGACACTCCAATGGAAACAGATTTATGGTTAGGGAGGGGATGGGATGGGGGAGGGGGGGGGGGGGATAGGGACGACGACATGTCAATAAACTCACAACTTCCATAAACTGGTCCTTTGTCTTTTATTTTAGTTGGTATACAATACAGTGCTCTGTGTGTGTGTGTGTGTGTGTGTGTGTGTACAAACATACATAATCTGAGGACCATATAATAATATATGTTCACTTATTTTTATGAAATGAAAAGCCTATGCTTTTCTTTCTATTATGCATTCAATATTGAGCCATATCTCCATAGCTGCTGCATCCTGTAAGATCCTTCTTTCTTAAAGATGGAGTGCCACAATTTTTGTATTTTTCCAGTTTTTCATGTGTCTATGAGGTGATAGTACTTAATTAGACAGACTGGAGTTGTTTTTATGTGCAATGGTGTATTAACTTTGTATTTAGGGTTTCTTCCTGGAGGCTGAACCCTTGACAGTCAAACAGGCCAATGAAGTAAACAGTAATATAGTGACACCACACTATCAGCCCCTCCCCTAACCCCTCCCCCTTTATCATACAACTACAGCTGTGGGTGCGGCTTCAGTTCAGGTGGATCACCACCCATCACCACCCACCAGGCAAACCAGGCATACTTAATGAACTGGTGGGCGTGTCCACATAAAAGCGATTTTAACAAATACTGTACACTTTTTGGAAAAAGTTCTTCCCCCTTATATTGTAATAATACCTGATGATCATGTTTTAGGGTGGAAAATAATTGTGGCACTCCATCTTTAACCGAAACTGAGTGACAGTGACTTAATTTTCCCAGAAACAACATATGACTCACCAATAGACATACTCAGTCATAGATACTTAACTCAGTGATAGCCTGCAGTAACCCCCCCTCCCTCCCTCCCTCCCCACACACACACACACACACACACACACAAACAAATACAATAATAACAAGGTTGATGATAAATAAGAAGTTTTTAGCTTGAAATTCAGTTCACACACAGTATAGTCTTTGAGCAGTATTCAAATGAATCCATTTGACTACTGCTCTAAATGTTATGGTATAAGTGTAGTGTCAGCAGTCAGCCTCTTCTCTCCTTACGCGTCACCGGCAGGTTTCTGTGTACTGTTCAGTGCTCAGATCCGGTCCAGAGGCCCGCCTACTGTATCCAGTAACTATGCTCACACACACACACATGAGCGCAAACGGAGCTTTTCCGTATCCGCTCTCGACCGGATCTGCAGTGTGCAAGGCAAACTGATCTCGTCCAGACTGCACCTGGTGCGTCAGGACAGGTAGGCATGTTGGACACGCCCGCTGAAACCTCAACCACCCGGAAAAACCTCCAACAGGTTTTTATGTTCAGACTGAGTGAGTGAGACCACACAGAAACGGAGCAGGAGGACACACGGCTCGATTAAATGTGTGAGAACGAGCGTTTTTATATTATATTCTTTTCTGGTTGCAGTTTGTAAAATCACAAGGATTTGTTACCTGCGGGTTTTTTACCCAAGGCTTGTTGTTATTGGTGACAAACAAACGAGGATCTTTCCTGGTGTGACGACACCAGGCCTCACGACAGGTTCACCTTGTTGGTTAAAACACACAACAAGAGACTTAATTGTTTTAACTCTTTAACAAGATGGACTACACGGACAGTGGAATGAGATACACGCCCAAGTCTGTCAGATCGGTAAGTTATCGTGTGCCTGTGTTAAGAGTGATTTCGATGTACGTTTATAATTTATCCTTACCTTTTTTGTGTCTCGATCTTTCTGGTGTGCATCTCGAACTTTTTAATTTCAAGGACCCCCGATTTGATATGGACTACTACGCCCCCCCCCCCCCCCATTTGATTTGATAGCCCACGACTTTTTATCTCTAGCCTACTATAAAATTATGGGATATTGTATTATTTGTGCATTATCTGAGTTACACTTCCAGACCCTCACCCATAAGGTTGCTACTTAATTGCTAAGGTCTATCCCTGGTCCAGAGACTGCATTTTGAGATTATTGTATCAAACATGCTAGTGTTTCCAATCCAACCCCACTTCAAAAACCTTGGCAATCATTGTACTTAATTGTAGGTTAACTCCAGCTCTGTCACAAAACTCATTATTGGCACACTGGTTTGTCTAAAGATGCTTTCATTTTTCTATTAATAATGAATGAAATGGACTACTAGTCCACTTTAATAATAATAATATCTCAAACTTATATATAGCGCTTTTCTGAGTACCCAAAGACGCTTTACATGGGGGGGTCTTTACAGAGGTAACAACAAAAATAACAACTTTAGAAATAAACACTAAAAGCTATAAAAACATTAAAAGACAGTGAAAAGGTTTAGCTAGGGAAGGAAATGATGAAGAGGGCGGTTTTGAAGGTTTGGAGGGTGGGGGCATCTTAGTGCCTTAGGGTGGGCATTCCACAGGGTTGGGGCAGCAAAGGCAAATGCTCTGTCACCCCAAACCCTGGTCCAGTGCTTACAGCGAGTCTCTCACTGCTGTAAGCACTGGACCAGGGCTATGTCACCCCATGTCCGGAGTTTGGTCTTGGGGACCGTACGTCGAGGAGGTTTGCGTCACAGAGAAATACAAAACCTTTGCCATGTAATTATTTCAGACCATCCAAGAAGGTGCATCAGTAATTATAGCTTAATCTTCACATCATTAATTGGCAGTTACTATGATATTTACAATTTAGGCATTTAGCAGACGCTCTTAATACAGAGCGACTTACATTAAGGTTACTTACATAATTATGGTAACATCTCTGAAAAGTATAGCCTATTAATGTATGCAGTCAATACTGCATACTGCCTCTGTTTTTATCCTGCCATTTGAACACGATAGTCTTGCATGATAATAATGGGAAAAAAAGTTATTAAAGTTATTTATAAATGAGGGTGGTGTACTACAACACATTATTTGATCAATCAATTGGGGTATACTATATCTGTCACTCACTCACACAAGTGCATATTTCTTGTTTTATTGTATACACTACAGTGTACTGAGTGTAGTGTATACAATAAAACAAGAAATATGTGTACAGTAGCTGTTAAGCTAGATCCTATATTGTCCTATCTTTTGACATTATTGCTACTTTAGTCATTATTGTAAACGTTGGACTGCCACCACAATGTTTCCTTAGTGTATAGTTGCATAGGAGTTCAGTTCAGTCAACTATAAATGAGGTGCCAATGCCTGGATTCCGGTTTGGCCGCCGTGTTGTGACATGTTGACTCGAGAGTCCATCCTCCCGATGTCATGAGAAGAATAACAGTCCACACCCTCACATAGTGTGGGGATAAAAATAGATCTCACAATCAGTGCTGACTCACTGACATGGTTTCATATGCCACAGCGCCTTGCAGTCAGAGCATGCAAAAAGACGGCAAACTATATACAGTAGGAGTACTGTAGGTATTTAACTCTGAAGAGAGTGTACTGTACACACATGGACCATTTGTTCTCTCTTACGAGTTACAGGCCCGGTTCAATTAATAGTAATACACAGACTAACACGGTCTTCTGAGTTCAATTACAACACTGAGGATTTAATTTGTACACAAAGAGACAGCATGCAATAAATGTTGTAATTGAGTTATGAAATGATGGCTTAATGATTGACCGTCGTTCACAGACGGAGTACAGGCCTGGTGAGGCCGAGGAATATTTTCAACCTGTGCACTGTAGTATCAATATGCAGACAGTGTTGTTGGCAATAACGTTGTGAGACGCTTGTCCTTCGGACAAGTACATTTGCCTTTCACTTGTCCAGGCACAAAGGTCACTCATATTTTCATGTTCATTTGTTGCTTGATATATAAGAGAAAGTTAATCCCCCAAAAACCTGCTTCTCGATTAACCGGCATGAGCACGATTAAGTCAGTGACAGGTTCTAAATGTCGATACATTTTCCGCTAATTGTGCAGCCCTAATGTGCTAAATAGACAGATGACACATCACAGCAGAATGACTAGTTCTTCTGATATTCTGATTCTGACACTCTGCCCTATCAGACTGCTGGAGTTTAAATTGAGCCGTGAAGAGATTGCAAAACTACTGTAATGGGGCTCTCTGTCTGTACATTTGTATGTATGTCACTGTGTCTGCAATGACTACAGCATTCAGATGATGGTTATTTCTAACCATCATGGCCCTGGATTCAGCTCCAGAAAGACATTAAACTGGAGCATAATCCCTTTTGGGGATGTTTTTAAAAGTTTACTTTTGAAACCTTTTAAAGTCTTTGTGGTTTATTGTATTTTATGTTGAAATCCTGATCACTTGCAGTACATGGCCAGGGATCCCTTGTAAAAGAGATAACCATCTCAATGCTGGTATGGGACTCACCTGGCTAAAAAACAAAAGAGTGGAAAAATACTGCATCATCAACTCGCAAGGCAACGCCATAGAAATGTATCTTTTAACTCAATGTCTGACATTATAGTGTAGGTTGGTAGTCATTCACTGGTCAGTAGTCAAGGTAGCAAATGTGATTAAAACACATTGTCATACGTATAATGTCTGACACTATTCATGGTAGAATGATGATACTTGAATTTGAAAGCTTGTTCAAGCCGTTATATTTCCGTCCAAGGTGATATAAGATAATGAAAATGAACCCCATTCAGTGATGCAAATTAGCCTTCAGCCTGCATCCGTAGACTCATTAAATTGAGAAATGACGCAATCATGTCACCGCAACCTCCAGGTTTCCTAGGATGCAATACTGTACTCAGTACTGTACTCTAACGTTGTTGAAGTAGGACTCATAAAATGTCCCTGGGACCAGCCCTGGCTCCATTACATTGTAAACCTATTCACATCAATGCCCATGGACAAACAGCCTCTGGGAAGAGAAAGTACAGCAGCCAAATTGATTTGCCTGATGAAGACGTAGTAGGTCGAAACGTTGCAATGTGTTGCCTCTAAATAAAGTAAGTCTCGGAGCTCTAGAAACTATTGTGCGGATGTTCTTCTTTCTCTTCCTTGATGTTTGCCTTATGCCTGACATCCAGCACCTGGCCTAAATAGAGATTGAGATGTGCACACAATCTTCTCTGTTACACAGCCTCTGCACACACTTCTTGTTAATAGTTCAGTTGAGGTGAAGCCCACAAAAAAACGCACAGGTCAAATGAATCAATCCAAATGCTGGCATGCGACATGGCCTTGTAAAGGGCTACACACACCGTCTGCGAACGGCGCACGTCAAAACAGCCGCCTCCGTTATTTTCAATGAACCTATCGCACAGCAGCGGCCTCCGACGTGCGTTCACGCCTCGCCTGACACTCCGATACGCCACTGTTCTATTTTCCAGGCGTTGCCGCGTCGCTGCGCACCCGGTGTGTGTGATGGACTTTAGAGTGACCACCTCAGAAACAAGAGGTTACAGGTTCAGGTTCAAGAGGTTACAGGTTCAGGTCCCAGACGAAATCAGTCCAAACTGTCAAATGGGTCCTTGAGAAAGATACAGAACTGCATTCCGTCTCCCTTGGGGGGGGGGGGGGGGGGGGGGGGGGGTCCGGCCTCAAAGGAACCTGGCCCCGACCCGGCCACGGCCTCGCACGCTGGAAAACCGCCCCCCCTTCCTCTCTCTCACACACACACACACACACACACACACACACACAGGTATAGAAATGTTATACATAATGACGAACAGGTGTTCCAGGTCTAAATGGTTAAATGTTTCCACCCAGTTTTTACAACGAAACCTGGGAGATTATCTTCAGCCTCTAGTTAGGTCAGACATTTAGAGACTGACTTGTGACTGTATAAACCATTCAGTCTTGTCTCACTTGAATAAAACCACAATACTGTAATTAAGAAGAATTATAATTTATAACCCTAGCCAAATGGTTAGGTTCCTTCATACCACATGGGCCCAAACTGGCCTCTTCAGTGCGACCCGTTTTCGATTGTTAACAGTATGTTTCAATAATGAGCTTGTGGGTATACTAGTATACAGAAATGCTTTGACAATTTTCACCTATAATGACATGCCCAAAATAGGGAAGGGACGCCAGGTTGAAAAGAGGTTAAGGAGGCCCAGAATGTCTGGCAGTGGCTATGCTGGGTGTTTGTTTCGTGCAGTCTAGAGTCTACAGAAACCTGTTGTGATTCCTGCCTACACCAGCAGCAGAGGGTTGCCTCCAGCAGGTTTGACAGGAAATGTCAGAACTGAAACTTTTTTTTCTCCCTACCCCCGTCTCTCCCTCCCCCGCTCTCCTCGTTATACCTCACAAACAAGCACACAGCTGTGTGAGTCATGTCATGTGGAACGCACCCTGCGTAATAATCCAGCCATAATGGACAGATGGAGAAGGGAAGTGAAACTGTCCCTTCTCATTTGGAGGGTCATTCTTGACGATCACTAAACAGTGACGACAGTCAGTCATTCCACAGTGTCATTGTTTACTTGCAGAGCTGCAATTGTCACTCACTGTCAGTTCGACTTTATCTACAAAGTGTGCAACATGTATATCTTTCCTTGCCTGACCTTTGCATGGCTTTTGAAGATTATGCCCCCCCCCTCCCCTCTCTCTCCCCCCTCTATCTGCCACTTAACGGGTGTCCCCTGTGGCGCCCCCCGTTATGCGATGCTCAGCCAATCACAGCACAGAATGACACACCTTCCTCCAGCCAGTCACAGCGGCAATTTTGGCACCAATTCCGTCCTCAAATTTTGAGGACACAATTACTAGATAACTTTTCTTGTGACCACCTCGCTCTGACTTGGTGCGTTACCCGTTCACATCATATTGTGTAAATTAAGGTAATGGGTCGCACACACCAAGACTGCGTTTTAGTTTTTATTCGTGCATGATCAGATGAATTAAAGATAAACGTTTCGGCTATCCAGGCTTCATCAGTGTTACTTCATCAGTGTTACTGATGAAGTGTTACTGATGAAGGCTGGATAGCCGAAACGTTTGTCTTTGATTCATCATGCAAGAATAAAAACTAAAACGCAGTCTTGGTGCGTGCGAGCCATTATCTTTATTTCCATAATTTTCCACACAATTTTCCACACAATTACTAAAATGATTAGTTTAGATAATAAACTTTGGACTTTAATATTTGTTTAGAGCACAGTAGCAGTCGCATGATGTAAATAGTTTGCCAGCCAATTCTATGGAGTTTAATGTTTGTTTTAGAGCACTAAATGTGGCCAATATACAGTAAATGCAGTGAGCGCCCGTCACGTCACGAGTGATTTCTTTACTGTTTTTCTTGCATTACTTAGTCTCCTGATGTCTATAAATCTGTGAATACTGAATGTTACCAATCTGTATAAGTTAATAGTATAGCTAGCAGAGATGAGACGTGATTTTCTTTCCCTGGTCTTCTATTGAGAAAAATAAACCCTGTGTTTTAACAGTACTATTTGACAGATACTATAAAGTCTCCTCTGACCAAGCGAGCATGCCGTCTTGACTCACAAGTACAAATTGTCTCCCAATACAGGAGAGATCTGTGTTTACTAGTACCCAGGAAAGACATGCATCTTATGGATTGTAGATTTAAAATTCCTTATTTTTTTATAATTTGAACCATGTTTTCAATGCACTTTTAGTGTTTTTTCCATTATCATTTTTTAGTATCCCATGGTATGCCCCATCATAACCACAGGTTAAAATTGAAAAAAGATGTAAACATTTTATTATATGGATAATGTACTGTTTAAAACCAAGCTTCTATGCTGTAGGTCAGGAAAGTAAAGCCTTGTGGCACATTCCCAAAAAACAAACGCATACAGTACGCCCCTCTGCTATCACTTATCTCTCGAAAGCTACATTGTTAGAGAAACATTCCTTCCATACTGTCTTCAAAGATCATTTGAGTTGCCTCCAAATATATATATATATACTGTATATAAAGCCTTGTGGCACATTCCCAAAATACAAACACACATACATACAGTACGCCCCTCTGCTATCACTCATCTCTCGAAAGCTACATTGTTAGAGCAACATTCCTTCCATACTGTCTTCAATTCAAAGATCATTTGAGTTGCCTCCAAATATATATTGAAATTGTATTTAATGATAAGCCCCTTGAGCATTTCAAAGAGGCAAACAAACATGATTGTTCCTTCCTAGTTGCTACCGTTCTGTAGAAGAGGAATGCTTGTGCTGTTCAAGAGCCATGCCATTATTGGCTACATTTTCTTTTTATATTTACATGATTGAATATTGCTATTGCAAGATGACTTTACATAATCTATTTTACAAGCTCTATTCTCATCACAGTCGGCACAACCTGGAAATACCTGGATAAGTGAAAGTGAAACACAGGAAGTTTAGTTTAATGCACGTAAAAACAAACAAGAAATGACAAAAGAAATGTTGGCTAGTGTGTCGCCACACAAGAAGCCAGTTTGACAAACACCTCCGTTGTGATTTGTGTATCTTCATCTGAACCTACAGTATGCCTTGTTTTCCTCTTGTCACCAGTTGCTGCCAGTGCATGGGTTGCATCGTGGGTTGATATACAGAAAGGAAGATGCATTAGTTCAATGATCCTAAGTCATGTGTCTTTGTGTCTCTTCCAGGACATGGACTGGGACACCAATGAACAGTTCCTGCCAGCATCAGACACCAAGAAGTTGGAGAAGAAGAAGGGTCCTGGCAGGGTCGGGGCCGTCATCGGCGTCGTGATTTTCGCCGCCGTTGTTGCACTTATGACTGGCCTGTTGGTCTGGCATTTCCACTGTGAGTAGTCCCACCCCCCCCCCCCCCCCCCCCCTAGTGAAGTGTCAAAGTCTGATTTCTAACGTCCTCTTCAGTCTCCACAGGAACAATTGCTTCAGAGAATAACAAATGATATGTAAAGATTTGCAGCTCTTCCTTCAGATAAGAAATCAGATGGCCTTGTAGCCGTGGTTCTAAAAACTCTGGGGATCCACATTAACGCCACCAAAACCATGTCTAAACCATGCTAACATGCAGCACTTTAAATACAATTACTTAATTAAACCACAAACTAATGCCTAAACCCATCCATCTCTGGCTGTTATTGCAATCAAGGTTACTTTCCTGCAAAGCGATTCATTCTATTGTCTCTCCTTTACTATTCTCTCATGCTAAATAATTTCATTCTTCACGTGGTGTCTGCCTTGGTCTATGTAGACAGTTGAACTCCAGAACTCAGAAAACCGGCTTTCTAGTGTAAAGCAAGCACCTGGGGGGACAGGGCCTTCTATGTTTCTGCCCCCAAACTTTGGAATGAACTCCCCAGTCATCTCAGAGTTGCCCCTCTCCCTCCTCTCCTTCAAAACCCACCTCTTCAAGATAGCCTTCTCCAGCTGAGGTCTGGTTAAGATGCCCCCCCCCCCATCCCTTGCTCAGCCTTTCATGTTTTTAACCTGACATTTTACTTGCCTTGCAACTTTATTTAAATCTGAGCTATTATTATAAAGGTAGCTCCACACTGTCGGCCAGTTTGGAAGCGTCGCGAGCGTGTTGGCAGGAGACTCCTGACGAGAAGCTCCCGTCGCTTGCCGTCCTTATCGACGCGTCGGAACCCGTTGATGAAGAACCGAACATGTCCGCTCGGTTGCCGATGTCTGGAGTGACCCTATCCATGTTGTAGTAATGAGGGGGCAAATTACTCCACTGTAGAGTGGACTTCTAGTCTGCTGGTCATGTTTCAGGGCTGACTACTGGTGTAGTGTGAACTAGATACCATATTCTCAATATCAACTCTCAAATAATATACAATACCAATCAATCAACTCCAGATAAACTCCAAAGCAAGTCTAGCGAAAATAACGCTATCTTTGTTTGTTTTGGTGAGAAGCTCTGTGTTGCCAGAGAGTGAAAGAGATTTTCTGTGAGTGAAACAAGCGACCAGGTCTATGAAAACAAATCCAAAAGAAACAACCAGTTTCACTACTTGAGCCCTATTACATCAGCTTTTTTTTTTTTTTTTAATCATGAAAGCAAGCCAAAATAAGCAACTACACTTCAGAAAAAGCGCAAATTATAAAGCGACAGGCAACTATGAATATTAAGCTATGTTACAGGAAAACTAGCCCAAAGTCACTTATAATAAGCAGAAGTGGCAACACTGCAAAGTGCAAACCAGCGCTGCTGGCTGCTTTCTGTCATTTGCATGGGGGGAAATAATCTTTCGTCGGCAGACTGGTTTTGTGCCGATCAAAAAATGCTAATCTGTTGAAATCTGACAGTTTTAACTAGTCTTTGACTAGTCTGAACAAGTTTGTTTGGTCTGAAGTCACCTTAACGTAACATACTGTATAATATGGTATATGCCGTGTGCCTTTTGTAACCATTGTAGTCCGTAAAGACATACGTGTGAAGAAGATGTACAGCGGCTCCATGAGGATAACCAACCAGGTGTTTGTGAGTGACTACGAGAAAGCAGACAGCTCTGAGTTCAAAGCCCTGGCTCGCCAGGTGGTCACACAGGTAATTAAGGCCGCTCTGTGTCCCGCTCACAAATAAAGCTTCAGATTCACGATGATCCAACTGTAACAAACAGTACAATTAATTTTCATCTGTCTTTCTTAGCTGAAGGCCATCTATTCCAAGACACCACAGCTGTCCAAATATTATGTTGGCTCCACCGTTCAAGCTTTCAGGTATGACAGTGATTTAAGTAAAATGACCAGTCAGATAGTTAAAAACGTATGTATAATTCCCAGAAAGGAAGGTGAAGATAGTTTTGGGGAGGGGAAGATATTACTACAAGTCATACTCGTTTATTTTCTACCCAACTGTCGGTTGTAGTTAATCAAATCAGAATATGTAATAGTTATTTTTATAATTAAGTTTCGAAACTATATTACAGCACATGAAACCATCATACAACAAAGTATAAGTGGGGATTATAGGCCTATTCATAGTCTGGATTTTCGGTGGTGAAGTGACCACCGGAGCTGTAATAATGTGGAGCGGTGGTGAGTAAAAACAGAGAAGGGCTGGGGCGGTGGCAGTGGTTTGCTCTAGTCCGTGAAGTCATGTTGTAGTTGCGGTGGTCACCTCACCACCGATAAATCGGACTATGAATAACGCTTCAGGCTGACTTTCCACCCTCCTTTGATGTTCCTCCCTAGTGAAGGCAGTGTGATTGCCTACTACCTGTCTGAGTTCAGTGTACCTAAAGGTCAAGAAGCAGCGGTGGACAACGCCATGTCCAACATGGACAAGCTAGTAGAAAAAGAACAGCGCTCTAGCAAAAGGTCTAACAGCGCTCTCCAACTGGAAGACGTGAGCGCCTCAAGTAAGACTCAAGACTCTGTAAAGCTGCCAATGTGTGTCCGTATTCACTCTCATAACCACTTGTCATCGGTGTCAAATGTTAGGCATGGTAATTTTATTCGTGTAGCGCATTTCAGCAACGAGGCAATTCAATGTGCTTTACACAGAACTCAAGCAAAGGAAACACAATAGTGATGCAAATAGCCTGCATCCTGTAGCCACATCAAAGGCCTTAAAAACCTTTTTAAGGTCAACCACACCAATGCAACTCCTTGCAACTTAACGTTGTTGAATTAGGACTCATAACATACAATGTGTCCCTGGGACCCATCTAAAAGACCACCCCTGGGTCCTGGGACCCATTACATTGAAAACCTATTTACGTCACTGCAACGTATTTTGTTTTATGCATCCTAATGTTATTAGGATGCATAAAACAAAACTAAAATAACAGATGCAATTACAATACAGAACAGAATGAAAAAAGTAAGTAACTCAATCAAAGGCAGCGTAAAACAGAAAGTGCTTTGGTTGTGTTTTAAGTGGCAGCAGAGAGCAGACCTTGATATATATCTCTCATGATATGAATCGCACAAGATCAGAAATGTGTGTGGCTCTATACAGTAATACTAGATCAATATTGATGTTATGGTTTCTGGGGTTGTTTTTGTTTTGCAGGAATGGACTCCAGATTGGTCTCATCAACGTTTACTAGTGAGTTATCTGCTTTTACATATCACCTTACCGTACATATTACCTTCTCTTTCTTTACTCTCATTATATACAGTATATGCTGTGAATAATGATTCAAAACTAGGGTGTCATCCAGAAAGAAAGGTATTTCTACATACATTTACAGTGTGCATTTGTGTTTATAGTACAGATTCCGAACAACAAAGGTGGCATTTACACGCAAGAATGCTTCAAGCAGAAGTTATGCATTCAAGTGTTTACAGAATACAGACCCAAAATTAGCTCAGTGAGGGGAAACGCATGCCGTTGCAACCAGGCTGACATTGGTGTGGTGTGGTGTAGACAGTGGGAAAGTTAAGATTGTGGGGTGGGCGGTAACGGGTGGATCACTGAGTAATGGCATAATATACCAAGAAGGCCACAGTCCCCTCCTTGCAGCTGCCCCTGGTTCAAATCCGACCAGAGGCATTTTACTACCTGTCATCCCCCCTCTCTTTCCCACCTTTAGTTGTCCCTCTCCCCTGTATGTATCTGAATAAAACGAGACAGGTCTCAAAGCTTCCCTGTACATTATTATTCCCTCTGCTATCATATTGTCCAAATATGGAGGGGTGGCTGGATGGTGGAATGCAAGATGATAAATTCACAGAAATATTCATGGAAAGAATATTCACAGAACAAATATAAACAGTAGGCTCTCTGAAAGATATTCAGGGGCTTACTTCCGTGGCCTGGTCTGTACAATACATTTGATCGGTCCCATTGTTTTGAAATAATCGCTGTGGGCACACACACACACACACACACACACACACAGATAGATTCTCTGCTAGACCTCTCATCTTCTAGGAACTACGCTGTAAACAGGAATTCAGTATATTCAATTCAACTTTTTTTCAGACTCTGCGTCCATCACATACAAAGAAACATAAAACACAATAAAACAAAACGAATGAAAAATATTATATATGCGCTCACAACCTGTAGAGGCAGTTTCACCAAGTATATATGGTATGCAAGCTCAAAGTTTAGAGGAAGAAAGATGGCAAGGAATCTGAGATTGAGGCAGGGTGAGACGCAGGCCAGCAGGCACTGGCATGTTTTCAATCCTGTAGGGAAATTAATGACTGAAATGAATGACTGACGTGGCTCCTGGGACAGTGGTCTTAAAGGGGACAGTGTCACACTGTGTATTTCAGTTCATAGACTACAGGAAGATTGATATATTTTTTTAATACAATCCATATTCACAGAGAAAATTCCCCTTTCTGTCTCTCTCTTCTGTGTTTTCACAAAATACTGATCAAGCTCATTATAGCTTGTCCTACCCAGATAAGTGATCCTCAACCATCTTAATATCAAGGCCTTCACGTTTAATTATGCTTTAGAAAAATCGTTAAAATGTGGCGCAAATCATTGAATATATATTTCAGAGCGAACATTTTTAACTAAAATATTTGCTTCTGGGGGGTCCTTGGAACTACCGGTACATATTTTGAGATGGGGGTCCGTGGCCCAATAGAGATAATTCTGGGGGTCCTTGACATGAAAAAGGTTGAGCACAACTGACACAGAAACATGGGTTTTTCAGATTTTTATTTTAGGATTTAGAAGCCTTTTTTTTATCGACCTTAGTCCAAAATGGGTTAATTGGCATCATTGGTAATACCTCTGAAGGAAGCAGGGAAGGGACCATGTTATTTCCAAAATGGTGTGTGCGCATACATAGAGCCCATTGGACCACACTCTCAGTGTTATAGACAGTCCTTTTGGGTCAATTTACAATTTACAATTTAGGCATTTAGCAGACGCTCTTAATCCAGAGCGACTTACATTTAAGCAAGAACAAAAGCATGGGAATACATCACATAAAAGCATTTATCAATATCATGAAACATGCGTAAGCTAAGAAAGTAACAGTGGAATATCTATATAATGAAACTATACATACACTATACATATAAACTATACATATTTACTACTATGCTATACATATGTACTATGGCGTGCTATAACTATATACAATACAATTATAGTGCTGTCTACATAACATGCTATAAGTCTGTGTCAAATGCTATCTAAGCCAACGGAAATGCTATCTAAGGGGTTAGGGTCCTCGCTATCAATCATTTAGCGGGGTATTCATTCACAGGAAGGACCCTGGAGGTGGTCGAGAGTTCGTTTTTAGTTTATAATTCAGTGTGGCCCCTCTCTCTCTCCTCTCTAGAGCAGTACACACACTTTGTGCACGCCCGGAATGACGCCGTAGAAACCATCAAGTCCCGGGGGTTCCCCAACACGCCGTACGAATCCAACATGGTCACCCAGTGGCATATAAGAGCGGACCCTGGACAGGTTGTCAAGCTGAAATTTGACACGTTCAACCTAGAGGAGGACTGCAAGAAGGACTATGTGAAAATCTACGACTCGCTGGTGGCCGTGGAGAACAATGTCATGGACATGTGAGTTTTTGGCACTTGTTTATCCCACGTCTGTTTTGACAATTAGCTTTTTGCATTTAGACCTGAGAACGATTCTATAAAAGTCGTCTACATCCTGCCAGTTTTCTGAACAAACCCATGTTTCTATGTCAGTAGTTCTCAAACATTTTCATGTCAAGGACCCCCAAAAATGTATGTAATTGGCTGCCGAGCCCCATCTGAAAATATGTAGTTCCAGTTCCAGATTTGAGTTAAAATGTTCACTCTGTAATAATATATATTCAAAGATTTGAGGCACATTTTCACAAGTTCTTTTGCCTCTGCTTCTTCTTATTACTATTCTTGTTGAAGCCAAACGGTACAATTTGCCAGTAAAATATGAGTCCACATTATCAACAATATAGATACATCCTTCCAAAAACAAGTGTGACGTTTACAGCAGATGTATCGAAAGGAAGGTTCTCTTGTATGTATTCTATGCCCTCTGCTGGTCAGATTAGATACATTAACATTGATTCTGTACTGAGGTCATTATGGTTGACCCACTACCAGAGAACTGTCCAACATGACAAAGCATAAGATAAGGAGGAACATATAAAATAGCTATTTTGTATAACGGCATACAAGGTTGAGATGTATTCCAATGCAATGAATTAACCCATTTTGGGCGGGAACCCATTTTGGTGTTCGCATCATGTCGTGCTTTAGCTATTGAAAAATAGCAGATCTACAAGCTCATAGCGCGCCACCGAGTGGCGCGCTACGAGCTTGTAGGTCTGCTATTTTTGAAAAATCGAAGAACGACTGACATTTAAAAAGAAATCTGATCTCAGGTCAGAATGGGTTAATCAGACCAGTGTGTGTTGTCCAGTGGAAACCTCGTATGAATCTGATCTCGGGTCAGAATGGGTTAATTCAACCCGATTTGGTGGTCCCTTTCTCAACAGGCTATGTGGCTACTTCTCCCCCCTGGCACCCCTCACCTTCCTGTCGTCCAGTAATGTCATGTTTCTGATGTTGGTGACGGATAACACCACCAACTACCCCGGCTTCCTGGCTCAAGTCTCACAGATTCCACGAGGGCATAAAGGTTATACTTTTCAAGCTTTGTCGCTCCTTATTTATTTCATTATTTCATTGTATGTTTATTTTATTTTTTTGTATGTTTTCTTATTTGGATAGGGAACCTAGGCATTGCTCCCTGAAAAGGCTCCAGGGAAAAAGATTATACCAAATTATACCAATTATATAATAATGTATAACCTGTTCATAATAAAAAGAAAAGGCTCCAATGGTCCGAGTTGCTCCAGCGCCTTGCTGCCTTCTTTATCAAGAATCTAGGAAGTGTTTCACACTTTTTTTAGAACATATCCGTGGTCATCATATGGGCATACCTAACAATAGATAAAAAAATATGTATTGCTTTATCAAAAGTCCCTGAAAATCCAATCTTAAACGAAATTGTCCTACTGCGTGATGACATGAATCAACATCGTGAATATAAATTCATCTTCGTTCACCTGATTCCCATAGCCGGATGTGCTTCCAAACACACCTGCTTTTAATTACAGAGCTACCCTGTATTGAATCGTCATCAGTCATTCAAGATGACATCCAGGTGTAATACTAATTTTAAACTTAATCAGCACGCTCAAATATGTATCCGAAAACATTATAGGTTAGAAACAAGCCACGCAGTAGCAAACATGCTTTGCTGGCCGTCTCTCTCTCTCTCTTGCAAACAAACACAAACAGTGAATGAGGTTCCAGCGTTCCATAGCCTGAACCCAACATGACTTTTTTTTCTTCTATCATTGTTTTAGAAATGACATGTGGCGGCCAGCTGATGGGAGACAGGGGGGATTTCACATCCCCTCACTTCCCAAATTACTATCCGCCCAGAACGTTCTGTGAATGGACTATCAAGGTGAGATGTTGGTCCTGATATTCTGTACGTGTACAACAACACCACTGCTATTCCTGTTATCATGCTGTCTTGTGCTGCTTTTTATTTCCACATGATGCCGTGTGTGTGTGTGTGTGTGTGTGTGTGTGTGTGTGTGTGTGTGTGTGTGTGTACTGTAATTTGATGTGACTAAATGCTAAAGAATGACGTCAGACCAATACAGGTCGGTTCATGTCTGTCATTAAGGCCCCGTTTAGACAACACCGTCTCCAGAGATAGCGGAAAAATAAAATATCTGATGGTGTGCCTTAAAGGAGCATTCAACAGTACACACACACCAAGACCCGCCCCCGCTCCATCATGATTGCCGGAAGGCCCCTCTCTATCTTGATGAAGGCTGGGCCACCTAGCCAAAAACGAAACGACCCCCAGGGGTTAACTGGGGACAGGGAGGAACTCTTTATATGGTCAGCACACTCTATAGTAGGGAGGATTATCACAACAAAACAAAAAAAAGAAGTGATATTTGAATTAAGTGAAATCACTGAATGTACCTTTTAAGTTTAAATAGCAACAGCATTAGGGTGTTACAAAGGCAAAAAAGTGAAACCCCCTTCTTTGGTACCGGGGAGGTAAAATGTTTTGTTAATTTATAGGCGGAACTGCAAAACGTGACGTCATGGCTCACACTACTAATGTGCTTTTACATTATGTAAACATACAGCTGCGATAGGAAGTAGAATATAAGCATAAGTCATACGCATTTTGGCAGCACGTCACACCGCCACCTGGCATGCACACTACGGAGTTTGAAATCACTGTTGCGTCTCCGCGAGAATGCAAACTGAGACCGCGACATGGTTTTCTGTTCTTACCATTACCGTGTTCTAATTCTCTGTATGCGTTTCTCCCTTGAGGTCCCTAATGGTAAAGTGGTGAAAGTGACGTTCAACAAGTTCCTCTTGTCTGAGCCAGGACAAGACGACAGCGTTTGTGCCAAGGACTATGTGGAGATTAACGGGAAGAGGTCAGTCCATATCTGCAAGCAAGACTGCTTAAAGTGGGATGTTATTTCACTGCATGTCAAAATTTCTGCATCTCTTCAGTCACCAGAAAATGTATGTTCTGGTCAAAGTCGAAGTCAAACGATTTGTCACACGTTACCGCAGTGAAATTTGTTCTCCGCATTTGACCCATCTCTTGGAGTAGTGAGCCACAGCCAAGGAGCGGTGAGCTGCAGCCATGCCGCGCTCGGGAATCATTGGATTAGTAGATTTGACCCCCCCAATCCAACCCTTTGATGCTGAGTGCCAAGCAGGGAGGCATTGGGTCCCATTTTTACAGTCTTTGGTATGACCCGGCTGGGGATCGAACCCTGACCTCCCAGTTTCAGGGCGGACACTCTAACCACAAGGCTACTGTCTGATTCTGGTCAGGATACAAATTTAATCCAATCATGAGAGAGAATTCATACAGGATTATGCAGGATAAAGTAGTTAAATTGGCACTGGAAAACAAGCTGATAAAATTATGTTTTGACGGGGTTCTACTCCTGACTGGATGAAATGTCTAACAGTTACTCTGAATATTATTGGGCTTTAACATTTATATGACATAAATATGACATCTAGGCATGCGCCGATATATCAGCCGTATTGGAAATATTGGCCTTATATATGTCGATACTGAACCGATATCAAAATAATATGTAGTTTTCTTTTATATTGTATGTTTGAATATGAAGCTGAAAAAACCTTTTGTGATGATGATGGCTGCAGATACAATCAGCATTGTATGGAGAAGCTTTCAAAACGGTCAACAATTTGGAACAATGTTAAATATAAATACTACATTGTTTGAACTAATATGTCCATCAATGGACCTAATACATCAGGTAATCAGAATGAACTTCTTGTTACAATTCTGCACCCAGAATCAGTGGCACACTGTGTGAGTGTAATGTAAAACCCTTTCGAAAGTTGTAATGCAAATAATGGGATATGGGGCAAAATGACAATATGGCACATCCCCTACTATGTGTTTGTGTGCTCAGGATGTGCGGGGAGAAGCCAGAACGCACGTTGACGGAGACCAGCGACACAAGCCAGACCAGCGTGATGTTCTTCTCGGATTCCTCCTTCGTGGACCGAGGCTTCACCGCCAGCTATGAGGCCATCGACTCCAAGGACCGTAAGTGTGGGCACTGGGCAGTGGTGGAAAAATAACTCAATTGTTTTAACCCATTTTGGACTGAGATCGGATTCTAAAAATATCTTCTACATCCTGACAGTTTTCTGAAAGAGCTATGTTTCCATTTTGACTGAGATCGGATTCTAAAAATATCTTCTACATCCTGACAGTTTTCTGAAAGAGCTATGTTTCCATTTTGACTGAGATCGGATTCTAAAAATATCTTCTACATCCTGACAGTTTTCTGAAAAAGCTATGTTTTTCTATGTCAGTCAGTCATCGATTTAAAATAAATAGCAGACCTACAAGCTCGTAGCGCGCCTCGGTGGTGCGCTATGAGCTTGTAGGTCTGCTATTTTTCAATAGCTAAAGCATAACATGATGCTAACACCAAAAGGGGTTCCCGCCCAAAATGGGTTAACTTAAGTAAAAGTGTCGATACTGCAATATAGAAATACTCCATTACAACTAAAAGTCTGGAATTTTACAGAACCAAAAGTAAAAGTACTCATTGTGCACAATGTCCCGTTTCAAGTTTTTTTTAAATAGCAGCTCTACAAGCTCACACTGCGTCACATCGCAGATTGGCTATTTCCAAATGGCTGAAATCTATTTAGCCCTGAAGTGGCTAATGTGAGGCCAATATTGGCCTCCTGAGATGTAGTGGAATAGAAGAAAAAGTACTGGAAATTGGATATACTCGAGTAAAGTACAAATACCTCAAACTTGTACTTAAGTAAATGTACTTAGTTACTTTCCACCACTGGAAACAGCTCTGTCACTTCTCTGCCGTGGGGATGATGATGTTTTTTTGGAGCCATTTCTGCAATTTCAAATCACAATACTGTTTTGTCAGTTTAGAGACGTAACACGTGACCGACTTAGTGAGACTGTTTCTTTGTTTTTGTCGCCATACGACGACGAGTGACAATAATATGCTGATTTGTCTGTTTTGACAAAATCTATTGCCAACCTTCCTATAGCGTTAAGCTCAGCGACTCGGCTCAGTTGAACTTGACCCTGACCTCTCTGTCCACACAGCGTGCCCGAAGCAGTTCCAGTGCAGGAACAAGCGCTGCATTAAGCTGGACCTCAAGTGTGACGGCTGGAATGACTGCGGAGACATGAGCGACGAGATGAACTGCGGTAAGTCCCAACAGCTTTGTTTTGTTTGGGAAAAAACACATGACCGCTGCCGTTACGCTAACTATTCTTTACATAGCCTTTCTAAAGAGTGTTAATGTTTTTCTTATTTAAGCTGCAAGCAGGGAATTAACATGATTTGAATCCATCTGCATGGTAGTGGTTCCCAAAGGGTACCTGAGGGAGTTCCAGGGGGGACCCAGCAAAATGATAGTTTGGAACCAAATGGACTATTATGCGTCTGTAACTCAGAGAGTGTACAGATGGAACCAAATGGACCCGTTAGGGTCCATTTGGTTCCATTTGTTCAGAGTTAAATTAACATTGATTTTACAATATAATTTGGGGGTCCGTAGACCAATCAATATCTATTTCCTGTGGTCATGGGAGGATTCCCTCTTGGACGAGGGATACGTTTGAATCCCAGGGTGTTGAAGTTGTAATTACTTTTACAGTCAGACAGGACGTAAAACGTAGGGATTGTAACTGCTTTGTAAAGCACTATAAGCTTCTGCTATGCATGAAAGAGGCTATGGAAATGCATATTATTATTTGTACATGGTATAAATGCAGTTGTATTGTGTGTTTCCAGTTTGCAAGTCGTCTGACATCAAGTGTAAGAACGGAATGTGCAAGCCCATGTTCTGGCAGTGTGACGGAGTCAATGACTGCGGCGACAGCACAGACGAAGAGAACTGCGGTAAGACCACTTTGACTTAAACCTTATATATATACTGTACTACAGGGCTATTCAACTGGCGGGCCAAATGCGGCCCGCGGAGCGCCCCCTAGTGGCCCTTGGTATAATAATTGAAAAAATAAAATATATATATATATATTTTTTTTAAGAGAGAAAGTTACAGGTATGATGTGCGCGATACAGTATATAAAGTGCTAGATTATCATAATGACAGTAATCAGGCATAGTTGTTTCTAGGGGTGGGGGGCGAGGGGGGCAGCCCCACCCCATGGGGCCCACGTGGCCCGCAATTTTATTTGCGCACGCATGAGACTGGACCATGGTCTTATTCAAAACCTATTTATTATTACTTATTATTTGTGGACCTTCAGCATTTTTTGTTGAGGACCCCTGGCCTACATAGATCTTTGTGTTTGAACACAAAATGCATTTGTAGAATCTAAAAAAATCCGCGCTTCGCGCGCACGCTGTGCGGCCCTCCACACACAATCATTCTACAGCTGTGGCCCCCGACCTAATCTAGTTGAATACCCCTGCTGTACTAGTTGTATACTTAGACCAGAGGCTACATCGTTTTCCCCATTTTGTTTACTCACGGGGGCTGGTGTGGCAACAGTGTGGGCTTGAGAATTATCTTAAGTGATCTGCTTACGAGTGCCCACAACTCGTTGAGTTGCCATGATGTTGGTATGCCGTGATAGACGGAATACTTTTATCACACATAGCGAAACGAGTGCTCCCTTCTAACCATCTCGGCCAAGCACAAACCGAGTCATGCCCAACAATCCTGGGAAAATCACTGAGCTGAGTCTGGGTCTATACTTGGCCCCCTATACTGCTTTCCCTCTATACCAAATCTCATCGCAGAAAATGGGCAATCTACAAGCTCGTGGTGCTTTGTGAGCTTGTGGACCTGCTATTTTCAGCTAATATTGGCCTCAGAATAGGGTTCATGTGGGTTAAGATGACAAAAAAAGACAAGCAGGCTCGCATACCCATTTTTGAGTGGTGCAACCACTCCTACAACCAGCAATGTCCGTGTACACCTATGTACCCATGTGGTCATGAGCACCGGTATATGACTATAGGGTACCAGTAGGGGGCACCAGAAACAGAGAGGGGGATAGTGCTGCAACGTTGCCTGCAAATGAGAAAGAGAGGGGGGGGGGGGGGGGCTGCACCACTCAGTTCACACGGGTGTGATTTTTTTAATTCCTTTTGGTCTCCTGGTTTGTAGGTACGTCGTGCAAGTCTGGAGAGGTGGCGTGCAACAACAACGAGTGTGTGTCTTCCAAGAAGCGCTGCGATGGCCGTGATGACTGCGGTGACGCCACTGATGAGATAGGCTGCGGTACAGGTGCGTTTCCTCTCCGGTTGCTCCGTGGAGAATTAAAACCACTTATGCCCCATTTTTATCATTTAATTATTATTTTTTTAATATGTAAAAAAGGTAAAAGCTGTTGAAAGTGTTGAAATGTTTCGCCTATAGGGCATGTGTGGATACCATTCACAGGAATAGGTCGACAGAATAGAATATGGTGGCCATTGAGTTCAATGGAAAAGTGGCGCCCTGTTCTATTCGGTTCCTCAAGCTATATGCCATGCCCAGATTAAAAGTGGTTAAACACAGTAATAATAATATGAACTGTACATTAATACATCTGGAGTATAAACACACTTCATTGGTTGGAAATCCAAAGTCGCAACGGGTTTAAAAATGCAGCAAGTTATTGTGGGGGGACCTTAAGGAAAACAATAGGCACCAGCATGCGTTCTATCATGGATTTGGGGATTGATGTCTGTCTCCTCCTCTCCTCCCCAGAGGCAAAGGGCATCACATGCACCGACATCACATACAAATGTAAAAACAACAAATGCATCAACAAGGAGAACCCCGAGTGTGACGGCACCAAGGACTGTGAGGACGGCTCAGACGAGGACAACTGTGGTACGTGTTGTTCTACTACAACTACACTGTTTCTCAGTGGTGGCTTTGAGGTTTTGAGTTTAGGTCTCGGCGATAAAAGGAAAATGAAGATTGGGGTGTAACGTAAATAGACAGACTATTAGTCTAGGAAAATTTGCCTCAGATCCTGTGCAGCAGGGGGTGGCCCAGTGCGTTGCGTTTCAAATGAAATGCGAATCAAAAGACAGGGGCGGGTTCCACATGGAGTGGGCGCTACATCTAAATAAGACGGAAGGGAAACAATTGCTCCTTGAGCCGTGGTGGCCTACTACAATTCAATTTGGAATTGGATTCCCTTCGGACTATTTTCATGGTATGCACAGTGCTTCAGACCGGAAAGGGGAGTGTCCGCTCAGATTCTGAGCGCAACGTACTTCCCTCACATGGATACGGTCCTTTTTTCCCAGAAGTCTTTCTCGCCCGCCTAGTGGCGAAAAATAAAACTTCTGGGAACTCAGATTAACAGACTATAGACTCTTTGAGTCTATTGTGGAAAATATCCAAAATGAAATTGTATATTGTGTACATGGTCAAGTACACATTGTTCCCGTCACACAAATCGGTATACACTAGGCATGTAACAATATATCGATATTATATCCTGACGATATGTATCGATTTATAATAAATAATATATATATATTATTTTAGAGGGGCTAGTGTGTGATATGAAATGTGAGCTGTAATCATATTCCATCATATTCACGTGCTTTTGGCGAGAAATGAGACAGACTCCATGCAGTCACTTTCAGTAGTAGTAGGCCTGCAGAGGGAAGCTGTGGTGATGGTCGTTATTGATGCTCATTAATACATCAAGGAAGGCAATTATGTTTCTGCACTGTCAAATAAGTCTACATCTATCCTAATATGCCATCAAAGAAAAGAGGAAATGTTAACTCGAGCTAGGTTTAAACATGAAAGCATGTTTACAGTTGTTGCACTTAAATTAAGTAATTTTACATGAAAAGTAATGCTACTTTTGCAATGTAGTTGCATACAAATTGTGAAAAAAGCTTGGGGGGGAAGATAAATCATTAAAAAAAATATCTTTGGCCCAGGCCGTAGCGTAACGGTCTGGGCACCGGACTGGTGATCCAGTCGCGGTGTGCCGCGGGTTCGACTCCCGGACCCGACACGGCCTTTACCGCATGTCATCCCCCCATCTCTCTCCCGTTTCCTGTCAGCCTACTTTCTATCCCTTAAAAAATCAATAAAGGCGTAAGCCACAAAAAAATATCTTAAAAAAAAAAAAAAAAAAAAAAAATATATATATATCTTCTGGTCATTTGTCTGGAAAATGTTTGTGTTTAAAATATCGTGAAAAATCGTATTGTGAACCTCATATCGTGATACGTATCGTATCGTGAGTTGAGTGTATCGTTACATGCCTAGTATACACTGACACTCACACAGAGATAACAGGTAAACGTTGATCAAAATAACAGTTCTTCTACATTCTCTGATTGTGTAGACTTCTTGTAAATGAAGTAATGCAGATAACAATAATGTAACTCTTGAGAGCTCTCGAGAGTTAGAGATCTATAAGTGTCCACATTTGGACATCATTTAGTTGGGGACCACCTGGAAACCCCCTAAAAGCTCATAGCGAGCTTGTAGGTCTGCTATTTTTGAAAGATCGAAGAGCGACTGACATAGAAGACTTTTTTTTAAATCTGATTTCAGGTCAGAATGAAAACTGTCAGGATGTAGAAGACATTTTTAGAATCTGATCTCAGGTCAGAATGGGTTAACTGAACTGCTGTGTCGAGTCGGTTTAGCCATTTTGTTTTCTCATTTGACATCTGGGGATTAATGGCGTCTCGTTTTCAGATTGCGGGAGGAGCAAGTTCAAGACGTCGCGCATCGTCGGCGGTCAGGATGCGGAGGTAATTCATTGATAATTCTATTAGACAATAAGATGCAAACGGTACAGGGTACAGTCAAGCACAGCATTGGTCCAAAAGGGCCGTACCGAAGAAAGACCTTGCGGTCTTGTTTCCCTGTTCAGATTGAACTTTATGTATTGTTCGATCACTTTCCAGTTTGCGCAACTGTCCTAGCGAGTCATTTTTGTGGTTTCTCTCCAAACTCAAAGTGCTTCTGTTTTAGGAAAAGGAATGACTTTGAAATCTTGTCGGAGGTAATTTGATTGTATTGGATCCTCAATTGCAATATCTGTCTGTATGTATCCATAGAGGGATTACGTGCATTTTCTTTATCTAAATGGCATATTTGTTTTTCGATTTCTACAAGTTTAGCTTTATTCCTCTTATTTCTAGTTCCCATAAAGGAAATTATACAGCCTCTCAAAAAATGCTTTAAATGTCTCCCAGAGTAAACATGAGGAGGTTTCTGGTGTGTCATTAGTTTAAAAAAACATTCAGTTGTGCACGCAAGTACTCACAGAATGTGGGGTCACTAATAACTTTAGTGAGGGTTCATTCTCCATAGGGGTCGAGAAGGTTGCAGGGCGCTTATGTTGAGCATAGATGTAAGAGGACTTTGATCATAAATTATATTGTAAGTAGGGTTATGAACATGAGGCAACAATTTAGCATCTACCAGTAGGTAATCGATACGGGTGTAAACATTATGTACATTGGAGTGGAAGCTATGATCTACCAAAGTTAGAGTGAATTTCCCCCTTAACAATGAGATAGCGACCCTCTGTGTCTGTTTTAGTTGACTGATGCCTGAAAGGGACCCCCTTACGAATCAAAGTAGCTACACCTCTAGTGGAGAAAGATGATTGAAAAGATTGCCCCGATCCATCTGCTTCTCAGTTTAACTTGTGATGTTTTCTCTAAATGAGTTTCTTGGAGAAACATAATGTCTGAAGATAGGGATTTCAGATGAGATAGTACTTTGCCCCTCTTAACCGGGTTGTTCACGCCGTTCACATTCCAAGTAGTAAAAGTAAGGCGGGCCATGAGTTTTTTTCAACACCTCTTCGTTTCCTACTGGTTGTTTTGAAAAGGAGTCTTGTTGGGCCCCTAATTTTGAATAGTGGGTTTGGATGTGTTCAGCACCGTACAGGCCTGAATGCAGGGGGAGTTTATTAACCAACTGGGTGGCAATTAGGGTTGGGATTCGTTAGGATTTTAACGGTTCCGGATCCTTCCTGGATCCCTCTTAACGGTTCTGGTTCCTAACGGTTCCCTTAACGGATCCTAATTTTTTTTCCCCTTTTTTCTGACATAGATTATGCTTATATTTATAACTAACCAAACCAAGTACATAATAAACACAAATGCATTAATTCAATTATTGAAAATGCACTTTACAATTATGAGGTGGCACTATTATTTAAACTTCACCACCACCAGCTAGCCACCACAACAATATCATTGTTGCAATTTGTACTGTATATTAAATATACTGTATATTTAATATACAGTACACAATAATGATATTGTTGTAGTGACAAATGTTGTCTTTAATGTTAAAATTAATTTAATATGAAGGACCCCTTACCCTAATGGAAACAGGCCATAGTGCTTTCTTGGATTATAAAATCCTCTTTGCAGACCTTGTATTGAACTGTAGGTGTAGGCTACGTTCCTGTGCTTTTTTCTGCAAATTGTTTATAATGTAATCAATCTATGGAGGTATATGCACCTAAACGCTGGGCTCTCAACAGCCACGCGATTAATTTAGAGCCAAATCAAAAGCATGTGAGATTCTTATAAGTTGTAAAAGTAAGTGCAGACAAATTGATTTGGCTCAATAGTTAACGTGATTCATACAGTTGTACAATACGCCTAATGAAAAGCTCTGTAGACGTTAGTAGTTTTTATTTTCCATTACGTTACTAGCCTGGGGAAAGTAAACCAGCCTTGCATCAGATCGTCCCCCGCCGGCTGTGGTGGAGCTGCAGGGAGAGCGGGCACGGCTTTCCGCATGGCTCACAAACGCGATGTGTAGGCATATTGATTTTGAGATGTTTCCTCAATCTGGACGTGGTACAAGTTGCAACAACCTTTGCTGGCAACTATCGCATTTATTGCACTTTGCGTGCTCAGCCTCAGTCATTTCCCTCTCTGTTAACCACACTTTGGCGACATACTGTCCCACTCGCTCCACAGCGGTCGCTGAATGCACAGAACAGTGGGCGTATCCTCCCCGACCTCACTCACTCATGTAGGTGGGGTGATGTCACCCCAGGCTCTGCTTGCATGCACGCACAGACACAGCGGAGCTAAATGACAACTGATGAGATCCGTTTGGGAAAAAACTATGGAACCGGATCCGCAATGTCGGAACGGGGTCTGAAATGGACCCGGTTTCCGAATCCCAACCCTAGTGGCAATGTTAGTGAAGAAATTATTAAAACTGTTTGCTACAATTTGTTTGTCTGTGATATTGGAGCCGCTTGAAATAATGGAGAAGTTTGAGGATTCGGTTTGAAGTTTATTGCTACACCCTCATTTATTTAAAGCCTCCCAGAGTTTTTTCAGGATGTTTTTTTGTTTGATTCAATGTTCTCATTCATTAAGGTTTTTTTTTGGCTTTTGAAATTTGGCTTTTTACTAAATTTTTGTATTTTTCATGTGATTGATGTGATTTTGTTTTCGTTATACTCCAGGAGGGCGAGTTTCCCTGGCAGGTCAGCCTGCAAACCCAACGCTACGGCCACGTGTGCGGAGCCTCCATCATTAGCCCCACCTGGCTGGTCACCGCCGCCCACTGTGTGCAAGACGACAAGCAAAACAAGTATGTGTCCAACTCGATACAGTTGGTGGTGCAACCACTCCAAGGAACAGCAATGTCCGTGTTAATGTGACTTTAATGAGTACCAGTAGGGGCGCTGTTGTGCCAGAAACAGAGAGATTGATAGTGCTGCACTGTTGCCTGCTAATGAGAGAGAGGGGGGGGGGGGGGGGGGGGGGGGAAGTTGCACCACTCAGTTCACACGGATGTGATTTTTGTGTCTAATACAGCACTAAATGTTAATATAAATTACGGCGTACACTATTCATTTCTCTTAAGTTAAAATAAAGTGCTACTCACTACTGCTATAATTTGTACTTGTATAATATATAATATACTCCAGTAGTGACAATAACAAGGTGATATATTTATCTGATCATATTACTTGGGTGATTCCTATAGAAAATAGAACCGATGATTCCCCGAACTCTAAAAAGAGTTCCCAAAAAGCCTGTATTTAATCAAGGAACGTGTGTGTTTGTCTCACAGGTTCGCCCAGCCCGCCACGTGGGAGGCCTTCCTGGGCCTTCACGTCCAGAAAAGCGTCGGTCCGCAAGTGGTGACGAGGAGACTCAAGCAGGTTATCCCCCACCCGTACTACAACTCCTTCACCTTCGACAACGACATCGCCCTGATGGAGCTGGACAGCCCCGTCACCTACAGTGACTACATCAGGCCCATCTGCATGCCGTCGCCAACGCACGTCTTCCCCCCCGGCCACACCGTCTGGATCACCGGCTGGGGCGCCACGCGCGAGGGCGGTGAGTTTGATCAAAGTCACTCTTATTTAAAAACCCATTCTGACCTGAGATCAGATTCTAAAAAAATGTCTTCTACATCCTGACGGTTTTCTGAAAAAGCCGTGTTTCTGTGTCGGTCGTTCTTAGATTTTTCAAAAATAGCAGACCTACAAGCTCGTAGCGTGCCACTTGGTGGCGCGCTACAAGCTTGTAGATCTGATGTTTTTCAATAGTTAAAGCGTAACATAATGCTAACGCCTAAAGGGGTTCCCGCTCAAAATGGGTTAACCCATTTTAGACCTGAGGACGATTCCTACAAATGTCTTCTATAAATCATGACGGGTTTTCTCGAAAAACCCATGTTTCTATGTCAGTGGTGCTCAATGTTTCATGTCGAGTAGCCCAAAGATTATATGTAATTGGCCACCGACCCCCATCTGAAAATATGTTGTTCCAGTGACCCCCCCCCCCCCCAGAAGCAAAGATTTGAGTTAAAAACGTTCACTGTGAAAGAATATATGTTCAAAGATTTGCGCCACATTTTCAAGTTTTTTCAAAAATAGCAGATTTACAAGCTCGTAGCGTTGCACTCGGTGCCGCGCTATGAGCGTGTAGATCTGCTATTTTTCAATAGCTAAAGTATAACATGATGCTTAAAACACCACCCCGCCCAAAATGGGTTAATATTGCGCCACGCTACCCCCATCACAGCAAAGGTTGTTTCATGACACTTTTACAAATAAAGTATATATTTTTTTAAACCTATTTTCATAACATATTGTTGTATATTTGTGCTCCTGAGCCATACCAAATTAATCTTTTGGGGTCTGGAGATGAAAACGTTTGTGCACTGGAGTGACTCCTACAGTTTGTTCAGGGTGCCTGTTCCCTGTTCAGTGGTATTTCAGTGGGTGTGTAACTCACCCACGTGACAAAGGATTCAGATACCGTACAATGGGGAATTGAATTGGCACAACGACTCAAATTGTAGAAGTGCAATTAAACCAATAGGTTTTATTGATGCCGTGGTGTGGGTGGCGCTGGTTGAATTTGAGACCACACGGTTGTACTGTCCAGTGTCCACATGTATGTTGATGTGTGTGTGCGTGTGCGTGTGCGTGTGTGCGTAGGGTTCGCAGCGAAGGTCCTACAGAAGGCCCAGGTCCGCATCATAAACAGCACAGTGTGTGACAAACTGATGAACGGTCAGATCACCGGTCGGATGACGTGTGCTGGAGTGCTGTCCGGAGGAGTGGACGCCTGTCAGGTACTTTTACTCAGTCACCTCCATGCATACATAATCCACCCACTGCCAGCTTTACTGATTCCCCTTTTCAATGAGAGTTAAACGGTCACTCATAGGTTAGCCAAGAGACCTCCATAACACGTCCTTGGCGGTGTGGGCTTTGGAAAAAACACGCCAAAAGACGTCGTCGTCGACCACTGCCAACGATAACTTTGGCTGTTTTTTCCAAATTAAATGTGTTCATTTTTACGAGGCCACGCCCCGGTGTCACATGCCGAAAATAGCTGATCTACAAGCTCACGTGTCACAACAAACGTGTTGTGAGCTTGTATATGATTGTATAAACAGGGGTGCACACAAGCGGTGCGCCAGTGCGCATGCGTCGTCAAAACGTTCGGTGCGCGGTAGATCAAAGGCATGGAGGCGCATTTGCGCACCAGCTGGGAGACAGGGATTTAGAGAATGCTGACAGGCATTCAAAAGGAACTCAAATGAGATGTTAAAGTCCTGTAAGAATCACCTGATGAAGGCCGTTCACGGCCGAAACGTTGTGTTTTCATGGTGTTTTGAATAAAAAGAAAACACCTTTGGAGCAAATCTGTGTGCGGACTCTCTTCTCTTCACTGTACTTACCTTAGTCCAGCACCAGGCAGGAACTGGATGTGCGCTAGCCACCTACTTTTTATAACGTCCTGTAAGAAGACTTAGAAATAAAACTAGTGTTGACTAATCATTACAAGTGGCTCTTATTTTGATGAGGCAGTTTCTGCACAGAAAGTCCGTTTCACTTGTAAACGAGCTACGATGGATGAGCTGTCAAAGTGCTAGTCGCTACACCACGTTAGCGACCATGTTTACAATATAAAAACGGTCACTTGAATTAAACATGGAACCTGCAGGCAGCATTAGGTGAGTAATTCATTGTATATGTGTTGGACGTTTTTGGTTGTGCTAAAGATAAACGGACAGGTGCTGCCAGTGGGATATACTGCTGCTTAACGACGACACTGTTTGTGAACGGCGACACTGTTTGTGACTAGGTGTACTAGTGTAGCTTTGCATCAGTTGCATTGTGAAAGCAGCATAACGTTGTGCCCCCCCCCCCCCCCCCCCCGCTGTGCGCACCAAACTACATGGGCAGGTGCTCCTTTGAGTATAATAGTGTGCACCCCTGTGTATAAATCAGGCTTTACATACATTTTGCTAAGTTGTACTTTGGTTTCACTCCAAAGAAAATAATCTTGAAAATTGTTTGAATATTGTTTATTGAATGGATCCCCATTAGCTGACGCCGTGGCGACAGCTAATCTTCCTGGGGTCCATATAAAATACATACAAAAAATACATACGGTAATTACAAATACATTCAACAAAGTTAAATACATGAAAATACATAATTACAATTTATTCTATAAAATTAAATGCAACATAATGAGAATAACATTATAGTCATGTGGTCAGCTGTAGCAAGTGTTCCTTTAAAGCATATTTGAAAGATAATTTATGTTGTGTTATGTTAATGTGAGGCGGTAACATGTTCCAAAATGATATTGATCGATACATAACTGTTTGTTTAAGAAGGTTCGTTTTTGGAGCAGGGAGTGATAAATGACAGAGGCTTGCAATTCTGGTGTTATGATTGTCTGTCACTTGATTTTAGTAACTGTTTCAAAAAGTAATCTGGTGTTTGATTAGAAATTGTGTTTCTAACAAACATGAGGACACTGCAATGGAGTTTGTTTTTGACAGATAACCAGGACAGGCGTTTATGCATATATTCAATATTTGTGCGAGTATAGAACAATGAAGTGCCATTCTAGCAGCTCGGTTCTGAACAAGTTGTAGTTTGTTCAGGTCTGCTTGAGTCGCCCCTGACCATACAACAGGACAATAATAAAGGTGACAAAACACCAATGACTATCACTTGACCCATGACTGAGGATGTCAAGTATGTGGAGCTATACCCATCTTGGTTACAATGCCATCAATATGGTCCGACCATGACAATTCACTGTCCAATAGAACTCCAAGCTGTTTAGTTTTCTTAACCTGTTCCATTGGTATACCTGACATTGATAGGTGCAGCTGAGGGTCACCAATAAGCATATGCCTGGTGCCAAAAACAATACTTTTTGTTTTGGCAACATTCAGTGCTAGTTTGTTATTTTTCACCCAGTTATATTCAGTTATGATGGTTTTAATTGTGGAGAGAACTGCTTCAATAGACATTAGGACTGATGCTGCTTGTGTGTGTGTGTCTGTCTGTCTGTCTGTCTGTCTGTCTGTCTGTGTCTGTCTGTCTGTCTGTCTGTCTGTCTGTCTGTCAGGGGGATTCCGGTGGTCCTCTGTCCAGCCCCTCCCTCGGGGGTCGTATGTTCTTGGCCGGAGTGGTGAGCTGGGGCGACGGCTGCGCCCGGCGCCACAAGCCAGGCATCTACTCGACGGTCACCAAATTCAACGGCTGGATCAAAGAGAAGACGGGCGTGTAGGCTATGGAGGGTAACGAGGCCTAACGATATCGACTACAGAATGACGAGCAGCCATGAGGATGACAACAAGCAACATAGCAGCACAAACTATGTGTCATTGCATTCAAAGGACTGCTCCCCTGCAGCCATCACCGCAGCGGTGCAGCGCGGTCTCAGTATCACGCCTACATTGGATGACAGACTGTTTGCATTAGCAGCAATTTTTTTTTAAACATCCAATGCGATTTTAAGTGTGGAGAGTGTGTGTGTTTTTTTTTTTTTTAATATTGAAATGTAAATAAATGTTTTGCTCCGGTGCCTTTAGCTGCCTGTTTTGCAGCATGCTTTAATGACCACTTGTGTCCTGTTTTATACTTTGTCTTTGTCTTTGTGTCGCACAGCGAAAATAGTGTAAAAATATTAAAATAGCCTATTTTAAGATTTTTACTCCTATAATGGCGTGCCCAGCCCAAGATGGGTATACCATGTTGATAGTGGTTAAAGCATGCAAGCACAACAAAGTAGCACATATGAAATGTACATATTTGGTTTAATAATGCTGATAATGTTACATATGTGCATGTAGGACATGTCGTGCACATACTGCTCTATATATATTTCCCACTCTCCTTCCTGTGTGTCTGACAATTGCTAAAATTTCTTGATTTGTACAATCAAGTTTACGGTTGGTCTTACCTCCTATGATTTGGTATGTTGTGTGTTCAGATTATCATCCTGCACAGAGCTTTGACATGAAGGGACTCAAAGATGTGATGTGTTCACTTTTACAAACACGTTAGGCTTTTATTTTATTTTATTCCAGGTTTTGCATTTCATTTTAACAGGACGTGAAATGGAAATGGAACCAAACATGCAGAGTGAAAGTTGTCTTCATTTTCTTGTAACATACTGTATTGTGATCTCAATGCACTAAAAGCGAATGAATTTAGCTGTAGGTCAGGTGAACTGTACTGCCTCAAATTGTGTAAATAATGTAATTTACAGTGCCAGTTTTTAAAATAAATGTTCCACCAAGTCTTGTCTGTTTTGACATAATCAAATGTTTTTAGCCAAACATTGTTTTAATGTTTACATATTAGTTAGTCATGAACTATAGTCTATAGATTAACTTAAAAGTAAATAGAAAGCATATACAACTAGTAACTTCATAAGAGTGTATCTACAGTCTTAAAAGTTGGCTCCAAAGGTGATCCTGATCTCAGGGAAAAATTATTACATGGCGTTGTTGCATACTAGATTCAAATTGGTCAATCAAGGCATTGTGTGGTCTATTATCACTAAGTAGTCTCTTGAGACAGACTGAGACTACCTAAAAAAGGGCACTGTTTTTTTTTTCCCCCCCAAGATGGGTTCCCAGATTGCTCGACATGGAAGTGTAAGCTTGTAGGTTAATCTAGTCAAATTGATTACATAATAAAATCTTCCAAGTCGGCCATCCCACCCATGACCCAAAATTGCGTTATAAAACGAAATGCCAGTAGCCATGTAACGAGCACTATACCTCACAACAGTGATCTTGTCATTTAATAAAACACGACAGGGTGACAGAGCTGACGCAGAGCATCATTGGTAAGTAGATTTCTGAATCTACCATGCCAAGGCCACTTCTGAGATGGACATAGTGGGGAACAATATATGAAGATAACCGTTGGGCTATTAGATTAGATCGACTAAACACATGAGAATGTATATAATATAATCAAAACATTACAAAGAGTTTCAAAGATAATTTAAAAAAATATTTTTTATTGTTACATCCCATATATAACCATCCATGTAGTTGTGTAGTGTTCTGGCAGGCTTTCATGTTGTGTACAGAAAGTGCACATAATACTGTCAAGTATTACGTTTTTTTTGTTTTAATTTTAACTTTTGGCTCTGTGAGAGTGTCGAGCGGCCAAGGCAACAAATGAATAGAGACCAGTCCAGGGCACCTTCAATAAGGCTTTATTTCTTCCATTGTTTCTCAATCACTTTGACAGTCATATGCAAGACAACCTGTCCTATCTCGGGTTAAAGACCACTGACTGCCTTTTATAGGGCAGTCCATTACCTGGTTAGCCCATACCATTTCCCAGGTACCAATAACAATATTCCCCACTCTTAGAATCACACCATGCCATTTTATATAAACTTACTCCATGTATATGCACCCTCAATACCTATTCACAGTTAGTAGTTAGCATAGAAATATATACACAACACATACAGGATTACATTCATTATAGTCCATCCCAATCCCCCCTGCTATCCATTTCCCACTTGGTCCCTCCCGGAACTATAAAAGGGGTGCCTATACCCGGAGGGAACTCATTTGCCCGAACACCACCCTGAGAGGAGGATGAGAGTAAACAGAGGTAAGTTTAGACATCAGAGATTTACATTCCTTCTTCACAAGTCTTCTCATTATACTGGTCAATTAGAAAGTATGCTGTCCTCTTTATTCCTAAACTAATGTGCCTTATATCTGTTCATTTGTAGGTGTATGAGGAGATCCGCCACTTCAGAGAATCACCGACAACTCAGTGTCCCCCATGTATAACCTTGAGCTGCCCGCACCCCCCCTTAACTTCAATAAATGCATTTGTTACAATTTGTGTCCTTATTTACATTATACCATACATGTAGAATTGTGTTAGCATCTGCATTAGGTATAGTAACGGCGTCCGCCGTTACAGGCTCATAGCTTCATCTGATCCTGATTATTGTCCCATCTCAGTGTGGACCACACCTAGCCCTCCAAGCAGAACCCAAATGCTACTGAAGTTTCTGACATTTGTTCGACCCAGTGCATTGGGTCCTGTTCCTCGTCGTCCATGCCACCTGATTAAAACATTTACTGGCTCGTGTTTACATGTTAAAACGCCTCCCCGCGCTCTTTTACGATATTCTTCAGTATGAGGCTTTCTGAATATGTAAAGTATAAGTACACATACATACCTTTGCGAATATCTCCTGTGGCGCGGAAGCCGTTAAGTATTTTTAATATATGTTTGCCCGATTTGGAAGCTTGGATTCTTCTTGTTTATTGACACCTCATTGTACCGCCTATCTGGCTAGCTAGTGGCGCTATAGCTATGACACAGCAGATCAGAGGCAGGGACGTAGCCTCACAAGCCAACCGCACACCGGGAGGCGGTACAATAAACGGTAAACAAACAAGAAGAAATAAAGCGACCAAATCGGTCAAACAAAGATTAAAAATACTTAACGGCTTCCGCGCCACAGGAGATATTCGCACCGGGATGTATAGCTACTTAAAGTTACCGAATTCAGAATAACTCAAGGAAAATAATGGCGTCACATGCCGCGGGGCCTATTTTAGAGAGAATCTCCACATCCGCATTTAGGAATTTCCATACGAAAATACAGTAGCGAGCAGGGACCCAACGTAAAACTAAACAAAATATCAAAAAAGTTTTACGTAGGGTCCCGAAAGGGGCTAGACCACACCCAGTTCTGCAATTTACAATTAGTGGTGTGAATGCATAATTTCATATTTCCCATTACAGTTCCCATATTGCTTTAACCCTGGTATCACAATTTTGGGCATGTTATCAAGGAATAATTGAATATATAAATAAATGAACTACTGTGAATTACAACAATTCACATTTACTGAGCATTTGTTGACCAATTGTTTTCCATGTCAAATGTCAAGGCATTTCCGAGTATGAGAGATTTAAGCACTCGAGTGCAAGGAAACAACAATGATGAATATTAACAGTCCAACTCCCTGACCTTATACTGAGGGGTTTGAGAGAAAACAGACCAGTCCAAATCCTATCTCCACAACTATTCCACAACTGTTTTGGAGAGAGGATTACATTTTTTGTTCATTTAAATGTTAATATAAACTATAGTGTAGGACGTAGGTTGTATATCAGATAATTTCACAATTATATCAGATAATTTCACACGATCCAAAGCAAGCTTGTTGAACCTTTTCCCCCCCATGGAACCACGGGTCCGGGTTGGACTAGAGTTGGTGACCCATCAACATTTCTCACTTACATGTGTTCAGCAAAAGTAGACTTTGTGTTGTATTGTGGCAAAAATAGTTTTGTTTTTATTCCAAACCAAAGGACAGTAGCCTATAGATTTTCTTCTCTTCTCCTTTTTCACCAGCAGAAGGAGCTGCATCTCTATGAAAATTGCAAGGCATCTCCATCTGATTTCCTGACATTACCTACTATATAGTGTTAAAAAATGTGGTGCAACTCTGTGTGTTGAGAAATGACAGTGTGTGTGTGCGTGTGTGTGTGACACTTGGTTGTGAAAACCAACCAATCGCAATTGTCATGCTCGGACAGACCCAGCCAGGGACGGACACAGCCAGCCAGCCACACTCGTAAAGGAATGGTTGTACAGTACCACTCAAAAACGACATACTGTAGGCCTAGTTCATCTTTTTTGACGACGTACTATAGTATGTCGTTTTTCACGATATTCGACAATAAAAAAAAAACTACATGATATAATTATAACATAATACATACATAAATGGATGCACCTGGGACGTATCCTCAGTGATGTATCCCAAGGTCATACCCCTCACTCAGGTGACCCAGTCCCGACTTACGTCCCAGTAGCTACCCTCGATAAGTCCCATTAGGGAAAAACCTGGGCCACACAATCCGTTCCTCCCGAACTACTCTGCCGGGACTGGGAGGTACCATTCTGGCGCATGGAAGGACTAGGCTCTGTGGGTTGACACCTGTCCGGGCCCCTCCTACGTCTCACCAGGTCCACTCCTGCTCTCACCAGGTCAGACCCTGTGCGTTGCACCAGACTCCCAGCAACAGGCACTTTATTCAGGAATGGTGGACTCTTGAGCCGCAACGGCTCCGGAGGCTCCACCTTGCCCTTGGTGGTGCCGCAGGCTCCGCCCGAGGCTTGAATGGCCCTCCTAAAGGCCTCACTGTGGGTTTGTTGGGCTTCTTCCTCGCGGAAGACACAGGCTGGGGCACCAACCCATACTGCTACTATATATTACTAAGGGTTATCTTTGTAGATCAAATTAGGTTGATTGTACTAGGAGTCTAGGATACATGTTTTCATCAATTCTCTGTTCTCTGTTGAAGCCATTTGACTGTTTTCACAATTACAATGTCATTATGTCAGAGCCAGGACTAGAACCTGTGGCCTCCTGATTCACAGGCAGGCTCTTTGCCAGTGAGCCACTGGGCTTGCTGTGTACAAAAGGACACATAATGACAAAAGAGCCAGAGGCTTGTTTCCTTTGTGGTTCATAAACATTCGAAGGTCTAAACAACAGCACAACAAATGATAGACAAATCTCCTGTCATTATTTTTTTTGTATCAATGCTGTTACTCAAAGGTAAAGGAAGACTGTGTTATGGCATGTAGCAAGTGGCTGGGTGTGTTAGGATGCTGCCTACATGATCTGGAGGTTGTGGGTTCAAACCCCACTCAATTATTTACTTTCAATACGGATTTCCAACAACTTCAAAACAAAACAAAAAAGAAGTGTGAATGGTAGGTACCAATGGCCCAGTGTACTAGTCATATGGGACACCACAGGATACCTTTCAGACCACGCATCTGGTAGGCTACTGAAAAATAACCCATTGATGCGTGAGCAGGGCAGTGTCCTCTGTGTGGTTTCCAGACAATAAGGTGGGGGGGGGGGGTTATAGTAAAAACATAGATGGCCAGCTGAAGACAAGTCAAAGGAATGCTACTAGTCCTACATACTTAAACCTACCAATCCCAGTCTAGCCTACTTAGGTTCATCTTACATGTTTGCCTGAAAAGGAATCTTTGAAAGGTGTCATAGTTTTAGAAATATAGTGCAATATGGCATATTTTGGCACGTCAAAAAATCACTTTCACCTAGAAACTCCATTCACACTTTTTATTATTCAGTTTACTGTGGAGACACATGCTGGAACGTTTTACTTTGAAATGTTTTGTAGTTTCTGAGTTATTTAACTAAAACGCCCAATGCATTCTCTATGGCAATAACACAAACTTTGGCATGCTACTAGTCCTACATACTTAAACCTACCAACCCCATTCTAGCCTACTTAGGTTCATCTTACGGTGGACATGTTTGCCTGAAAAGGAATCTTTGAAAGGTGTCATAGTTTTAGAAATATAGTGCTTTCAAATTTGAGACTTTTAACATGGGGCTCAATGGCAGATTTTGGCACGTCAAAAAACCACTTTCACCTAGAAACTCCATTCACACTTTTTATTATTCAGCTTACTGTGGAGACACATGCTGGAACGTTTTACTTTGAAATGTTTTGTAGTTTCTGAGTTATTTAACTAAAACGCCCAATGCATTCTCTATGGCAATAACACAAACTTTGGCATGCTACTAGTCCTACATACTTAAACCTACCAACCCCATTCTAGCCTACTTAGGTTCATCTTACGGTGGACATGTTTGCCTGAAAAGGAATCTTTGAAAGGTGTCATAGTTTTAGAAATATAGTGCTTTCAAATTTGAGACTTTTAACATGGGGCTCAATGGCAGATTTTGGCACGTCAAAAAATCACTTTCACCTAGAAACTCCATTCACACTTTTTATTATTCAGCTTACTGTGGAGACACATGCTGGAACGTTTTACTTTTAAATGTTTTGTAGTTTCTGAGTTATTTAACTTAAACGCCCAATGCATTCTCTATGGCAATAGCACAAACTTTGGCATGCTACTAGTCCTACATACTTAAACCTACCAACCCCATTCTAGCCTACTTAGGTTCATCTTACGGTGGAATATGTTTGCCTGAAAAGGAATCTTTGAAAGGTGTCATAGTTTTAGAAATATAGTGCTTTCAAATTTGAGACTTTTAACATGGGGCTCAATGGCAGATTTTGGCACAAAAAACCACTTTCACCTAGAAACTCCATTCACACTTTTTATTATTCAGCTTACTGTGGAGACACATGCTGGAACGTTTTACTTTGAAATGTTTTGTAGTTTCTGAGTTATTTAACTAAAACGCCCAATGCATTCTCTATGGCAATAACACAAACTTTGGCATGCTACTAGTCCTACATACTTAAACCTACCAACCCCATTCTAGCCTACTTAGGTTCATCTTACGGTGGACATGTTTGCCTGAAAAGGAATCTTTGAAAGGTGTCATAGTTTTAGAAATATAGTGCTTTCAAATTTGAGACTTTTAACATGGGGCTCAATGGCAGATTTTGGCACGTCAAAAAACCACTTTCACCTAGAAACTCCATTCACACTTTTTATTATTCAGCTTACTGTGGAGACACATGCTGGAACGTTTTACTTTGAAATGTTTTGTAGTTTCTGAGTTATTTAACTAAAACGCCCAATGCATTCTCTATGGCAATAACACAAACTTTGGCATGCTACTAGTCCTACATACTTAAACCTACCAACCCCATTCTAGCCTACTCAGGTTCATCTTACGGTGGAAATGTTTGCCTGAAAAGGAATCTTTGAAAGGTGTCATAGTTTTAGAAATATAGTGCTTTCAAATTTGAGACTTTTAACATGGGGATCAATGGCAGATTTTGGCACGTCAAAAAATCACTTTCACCTAGAAACTCCACTCACACTTTTTATTGTTCAGCTTACTGTGGAGACACATGCTGGAACGTTTTACTTTGAAATGTTTTGTAGTTTCTGAGTTATTTAACTTAAACGCCCAATGCATTCTCTATGGCAATAGCACAAACTTTGGCATGCTGCTAGTCCTACATACTTACACCTAGCAACCCCATTCTAGCCTACTTAGGTTCATCTTACGGTGGACATGTTTGCCTGAAAAGGAATCTTTGAAATGTTTCATAGTTTTAGAAATATAGTGCTTTCAAATTTGAGACATTTAACATGGGGCTCAATGGCAGCTCTATAGGCACGTCAAAAGTCACTTTCACCTAGAAACTCCATTCACACTTTTTATTATTCAGCTTACTGTGGAGACACATGCTGGAACTTATTTTTATTTTTATGTTTTGTAGTTTATGAGTTATTTAACTTAAACGCCCAATGCATTCTCTATGGCAATAGCACAAACTTTGGCATGCTGCTAGTCCTACATACTTACACCTAGCAACCCCATTCTAGCCTACTTAGGTTCATCTTACGGTGGACATGTTTGCCTGAAAAGGAATCTTTGAAATGTTTCATAGTTTTAGAAATATAGTGCTTTCAAATTTGAGACATTTAACATGGGGCTCAATGGCAGCTCTATAGGCACGTCAAAAGTCACTTTCACCTAGAAACTCCATTCACACTTTTTATTATTCAGCTTACTGTGGAGACACATGCTGGAACTTTTTTTTATTTTTATGTTTTGTAGTTCATGAGTTATTTAACTTAAACGCCCAATGCATTCTCTATGGCAATAGCACAAACTTTGGCATGCTGCTAGTCCTACATACTTACACCTAGCAACCCCATTCTAGCCTACTTAGGTTCATCTTACGGTGGACATGTTTGCCTGAAAAGGAATCTTTGAAATGTTTCATAGTTTTAGAAATATAGTGCTTTCAAATTTGAGACATTTAACATGGGGCTCAATGGCAGCTCTATAGGCACGTCAAAAGTCACTTTCACCTAGAAACTCCATTCACACTTTTTATTATTCAGCTTACTGTGGAGACACATGCTGGAACTTTTTTTTATTTTTATGTTTTGTAGTTTATGAGTTATTTAACTTAAACGCCCAATGCATTCTCTATGGCAATAGCACAAAATTTGGCATGCTACTAGTCCTACATACTTACACCTAGCAACCCCATTCTAGCCTACTTAGGTTCATCTTACGGTGGACATGTTTGCCTGAAAAGGAATCTTTGAAATGTTTCATAGTTTTAGAAATATAGTGCTTTCAAATTTGAGACATTTAACATGGGGCTCAATGGCAGCTCTATAGGCACGTCAAAAGTCACTTTCACCTAGAAACTCCATTCACACTTTTTATTATTCAGCTTACTGTGGAGACACATGCTGGAACTTTTTTTTATTTTTATGTTTTGTAGTTTATGAGTTATTTAACTTAAACGCCCAATGCATTCTCTATGGCAATAGCACAAACTTTGGCATGCTGCTAGTCCTACATACTTACACCTAGCAACCCCATTCTAGCCTACTTAGGTTCATCTTACGGTGGACATGTTTGCCTGAAAAGGAATCTTTGAAATGTTTCATAGTTTTAGAAATATAGTGCTTTCAAATTTGAGACATTTAACATGGGGCTCAATGGCAGCTCTATAGGCACGTCAAAAGTCACTTTCACCTAGAAACTCCATTCACACTTTTTATTATTCAGCTTACTGTGGAGACACATGCTGGAACTTATTTTTATTTTTATGTTTTGTAGTTTATGAGTTATTTAACTTAAACGCCCAATGCATTCTCTATGGCAATAGCACAAACTTTGGCATGCTGCTAGTCCTACATACTTACACCTAGCAACCCCATTCTAGCCTACTTAGGTTCATCTTACGGTGGACATGTTTGCCTGAAAAGGAATCTTTGAAATGTTTCATAGTTTTAGAAATATAGTGCTTTCAAATTTGAGACATTTAACATGGGGCTCAATGGCAGCTCTATAGGCACGTCAAAAGTCACTTTCACCTAGAAACTCCATTCACACTTTTTATTATTCAGCTTACTGTGGAGACACATGCTGGAACTTTTTTTTATTTTTATGTTTGTAGTTTATGAGTTATTTAACTTAAACGCCCAATGCATTCTCTATGGCAATAGCACAAACTTTGGCATGCTGCTAGTCCTACATACTTACACCTAGCAACCCCATTCTAGCCTACTTAGGTTCATCTTACGGTGGACATGTTTGCCTGAAAAGGAATCTTTGAAATGTTTCATAGTTTTAGAAATATAGTGCTTTCAAATTTGAGACATTTAACATGGGGCTCAATGGCAGCTCTATAGGCACGTCAAAAGTCACTTTCCCCTAGAAACTCCATTCACACTTTTTATTATTCAGCTTACTGTGGAGACACATGCTGGAACTTATTTTTATTTTTATGTTTTGTAGTTTATGAGTTATTTAACTTAAACGCCCAATGCATTCTCTATGGCAATAGCACAAACTTTGGCATGCTGCTAGTCCTACATACTTACACCTAGCAACCCCATTCTAGCCTACTTAGGTTCATCTTACGGTGGACATGTTTGCCTGAAAAGGAATCTTTGAAATGTTTCATAGTTTTAGAAATATAGTGCTTTCAAATTTGAGACATTTAACATGGGGCTCAATGGCAGCTCTATAGGCACGTCAAAAGTCACTTTCCCCTAGAAACTCCATTCACACTTTTTATTATTCAGCTTACTGTGGAGACACATGCTGGAACTTATTTTTATTTTTATGTTTTGTAGTTTATGAGTTATTTAACTTAAACGCCCAATGCATTCTCTATGGCAATAGCACAAACTTTGGCATGCTGCTAGTCCTACATACTTACACCTAGCAACCCCATTCTAGCCTACTTAGGTTCATCTTACGGTGGACATGTTTGCCTGAAAAGGAATCTTTGAAATGTTTCATAGTTTTAGAAATATAGTGCTTTCAAATTTGAGACATTTAACATGGGGCTCAATGGCAGCTCTATAGGCACGTCAAAAGTCACTTTCACCTATAAACTCCATTCACACTTTTTATTATTCAGCTTACTGTGGAGACACATGCTGGAACTTTTTTTTATTTTTATGTTTTGTAGTTTATGAGTTATTTAACTTAAACGCCCAATGCATTCTCTATGGCAATAGCACAAACTTTGGCATGCTGCTAGTCCTACATACTTACACCTAGCAACCCCATTCTAGCCTACTTAGGTTCATCTTACGGTGGACATGTTTGCCTGAAAAGGAATCTTTGAAATGTTTCATAGTTTTAGAAATATAGTGCTTTCAAATTTGAGACATTTAACATGGGGCTCAATGGCAGCTCTATAGGCACGTCAAAAGTCACTTTCACCTAGAAACTCCATTCACACTTTTTATTATTCAGCTTACTGTGGAGACACATGCTGGAACTTTTTTTTATTTTTATGTTTTGTAGTTTATGAGTTATTTAACTTAAACGCCCAATGCATTCTCTATGGCAATAGCACAAACTTTGGCATGCTGCTAGTCCTACATACTTACACCCAGAAACCCCATTCTAGCCTACTTAGGTTCATCTTACGGTGGACATGTTTGCCTGAAAAGGAATCTTTGAAATGTTTCATAGTTTTAGAAATATAGTACTTTCAAATTTGAGACATTTAACATGGGGCTCAATGGCAGCTCTATAGGCACGTCAAAAGTCACTTTCACCTAGAAACTCCATTCACACTTTTTATTATTCAGCTTACTGTGGAGACACATGCTGGAACTTTTTTTTATTTTTATGTTTTGTAGTTTATGAGTTATTTAACTTAAACGCCCAATGCATTCTCTATGGCAATAGCACAAACTTTGGCATGCTGCTAGTCCTACATACTTACACCTAGCAACCCCATTCTAGCCTACTTAGGTTCATCTTACGGTGGACATGTTTGCCTGAAAAGGAATCTTTGAAATGTTTCATAGTTTTAGAAATATAGTGCTTTCAAATTTGAGACATTTAACATGGGGCTCAATGGCAGCTCTATAGGCACGTCAAAAGTCACTTTCACCTAGAAACTCCATTCACACTTTTTATTATTCAGCTTACTGTGGAGACACATGCTGGAACTTTTTTTTATTTTTATGTTTTGTAGTTCATGAGTTATTTAACTTAAACGCCCAATGCATTCTCTATGGCAATAGCACAAACTTTGGCATGCTGCTAGTCCTACATACTTACACCTAGCAACCCCATTCTAGCCTACTTAGGTTCATCTTACGGTGAACATGTTTGCCTGAAAAGGAATCTTTGAAATGTTTCATAGTTTTAGAAATATAGTGCTTTCAAATTTGAGACATTTAACATGGGGCTCAATGGCAGCTCTATAGGCACGTCAAAAGTCACTTTCACCTAGAAACTCCATTCACACTTTTTATTATTCAGCTTACTGTGGAGACACATGCTGGAACTTTTTTTTATTTTTATGTTTTGTAGTTTATGAGTTATTTAACTTAAACGCCCAATGCATTCTCTATGGCAATAGCACAAAATTTGGCATGCTACTAGTCCTACATACTTACACCTAGCAACCCCATTCTAGCCTACTTAGGTTCATCTTACGGTGGACATGTTTGCCTGAAAAGGAATCTTTGAAATGTTTCATAGTTTTAGAAATATAGTGCTTTCAAATTTGAGACATTTAACATGGGGCTCAATGGCAGCTCTATAGGCACGTCAAAAGTCACTTTCACCTAGAAACTCCATTCACACTTTTTATTATTCAGCTTACTGTGGAGACACATGCTGGAACTTTTTTTTATTTTTATGTTTTGTAGTTTATGAGTTATTTAACTTAAACGCCCAATGCATTCTCTATGGCAATAGCACAAACTTTGGCATGCTGCTAGTCCTACATACTTACACCTAGCAACCCCATTCTAGCCTACTTAGGTTCATCTTACGGTGGACATGTTTGCCTGAAAAGGAATCTTTGAAATGTTTCATAGTTTTAGAAATATAGTGCTTTCAAATTTGAGACATTTAACATGGGGCTCAATGGCAGCTCTATAGGCACGTCAAAAGTCACTTTCACCTAGAAACTCCATTCACACTTTTTATTATTCAGCTTACTGTGGAGACACATGCTGGAACTTTTTTTTATTTTTATGTTTTGTAGTTTATGAGTTATTTAACTTAAACGCCCAATGCATTCTCTATGGCAATAGCACAAACTTTGGCATGCTGCTAGTCCTACATACTTACACCTAGCAACCCCATTCTAGCCTACTTAGGTTCATCTTACGGTGGACATGTTTGCCTGAAAAGGAATCTTTGAAATGTTTCATAGTTTTAGAAATATAGTGCTTTCAAATTTGAGACATTTAACATGGGGCTCAATGGCAGCTCTATAGGCACGTCAAAAGTCACTTTCCCCTAGAAACTCCATTCACACTTTTTATTATTCAGCTTACTGTGGAGACACATGCTGGAACTTATTTTTATTTTTATGTTTTGTAGTTTATGAGTTATTTAACTTAAACGCCCAATGCATTCTCTATGGCAATAGCACAAACTTTGGCATGCTGCTAGTCCTACATACTTACACCTAGCAACCCCATTCTAGCCTACTTAGGTTCATCTTACGGTGGACATGTTTGCCTGAAAAGGAATCTTTGAAATGTTTCATAGTTTTAGAAATATAGTGCTTTCAAATTTGAGACATTTAACATGGGGCTCAATGGCAGCTCTATAGGCACGTCAAAAGTCACTTTCACCTAGAAACTCCATTCACACTTTTTATTATTCAGCTTACTGTGGAGACACATGCTGGAACTTTTTTTTATTTTTATGTTTTGTAGTTTATGAGTTATTTAACTTAAACGCCCAATGCATTCTCTATGGCAATAGCACAAACTTTGGCATGCTGCTAGTCCTACATACTTACACCTAGCAACCCCATTCTAGCCTACTTAGGTTCATCTTACGGTGGACATGTTTGCCTGAAAAGGAATCTTTGAAATGTTTCATAGTTTTAGAAATATAGTGCTTTCAAATTTGAGACATTTAACATGGGGCTCAATGGCAGCTCTATAGGCACGTCAAAAGTCACTTTCACCTATAAACTCCATTCACACTTTTTATTATTCAGCTTACTGTGGAGACACATGCTGGAACTTTTTTTTATTTTTATGTTTTGTAGTTTATGAGTTATTTAACTTAAACGCCCAATGCATTCTCTATGGCAATAGCACAAACTTTGGCATGCTGCTAGTCCTACATACTTACACCTAGCAACCCCATTCTAGCCTACTTAGGTTCATCTTACGGTGGACATGTTTGCCTGAAAAGGAATCTTTGAAATGTTTCATAGTTTTAGAAATATAGTGCTTTCAAATTTGAGACATTTAACATGGGGCTCAATGGCAGCTCTATAGGCACGTCAAAAGTCACTTTCACCTAGAAACTCCATTCACACTTTTTATTATTCAGCTTACTGTGGAGACACATGCTGGAACGTTTTACTTTGAAATGTTTTGTAGTTTCTGAGTTATTTAACTAAAACGCCCAATGCATTCTCTATGGCAATAACACAAACTTTGGCATGCTACTAGTCCTACATACTTAAACCTACCAACCCCATTCTAGCCTACTCAGGTTCATCTTACGGTGGAAATGTTTGCCTGAAAAGGAATCTTTGAAAGGTGTCATAGTTTTAGAAATATAGTGCTTTCAAATTTGAGACTTTTAACATGGGGATCAATGGCAGATTTTGGCACGTCAAAAAATCACTTTCACCTAGAAACTCCACTCACACTTTTTATTGTTCAGCTTACTGTGGAGACACATGCTGGAACGTTTTACTTTGAAATGTTTTGTAGTTTCTGAGTTATTTAACTTAAACGCCCAATGCATTCTCTATGGCAATAGCACAAACTTTGGCATGCTGCTAGTCCTACATACTTACACCTAGCAACCCCATTCTAGCCTACTTAGGTTCATCTTACGGTGGACATGTTTGCCTGAAAAGGAATCTTTGAAATGTTTCATAGTTTTAGAAATATAGTGCTTTCAAATTTGAGACATTTAACATGGGGCTCAATGGCAGCTCTATAGGCACGTCAAAAGTCACTTTCACCTAGAAACTCCATTCACACTTTTTATTATTCAGCTTACTGTGGAGACACATGCTGGAACTTATTTTTATTTTTATGTTTTGTAGTTTATGAGTTATTTAACTTAAACGCCCAATGCATTCTCTATGGCAATAGCACAAACTTTGGCATGCTGCTAGTCCTACATACTTACACCTAGCAACCCCATTCTAGCCTACTTAGGTTCATCTTACGGTGGACATGTTTGCCTGAAAAGGAATCTTTGAAATGTTTCATAGTTTTAGAAATATAGTGCTTTCAAATTTGAGACATTTAACATGGGGCTCAATGGCAGCTCTATAGGCACGTCAAAAGTCACTTTCACCTAGAAACTCCATTCACACTTTTTATTATTCAGCTTACTGTGGAGACACATGCTGGAACTTTTTTTTATTTTTATGTTTTGTAGTTCATGAGTTATTTAACTTAAACGCCCAATGCATTCTCTATGGCAATAGCACAAACTTTGGCATGCTGCTAGTCCTACATACTTACACCTAGCAACCCCATTCTAGCCTACTTAGGTTCATCTTACGGTGGACATGTTTGCCTGAAAAGGAATCTTTGAAATGTTTCATAGTTTTAGAAATATAGTGCTTTCAAATTTGAGACATTTAACATGGGGCTCAATGGCAGCTCTATAGGCACGTCAAAAGTCACTTTCACCTAGAAACTCCATTCACACTTTTTATTATTCAGCTTACTGTGGAGACACATGCTGGAACTTTTTTTTATTTTTATGTTTTGTAGTTTATGAGTTATTTAACTTAAACGCCCAATGCATTCTCTATGGCAATAGCACAAAATTTGGCATGCTACTAGTCCTACATACTTACACCTAGCAACCCCATTCTAGCCTACTTAGGTTCATCTTACGGTGGACATGTTTGCCTGAAAAGGAATCTTTGAAATGTTTCATAGTTTTAGAAATATAGTGCTTTCAAATTTGAGACATTTAACATGGGGCTCAATGGCAGCTCTATAGGCACGTCAAAAGTCACTTTCACCTAGAAACTCCATTCACACTTTTTATTATTCAGCTTACTGTGGAGACACATGCTGGAACTTTTTTTTATTTTTATGTTTTGTAGTTTATGAGTTATTTAACTTAAACGCCCAATGCATTCTCTATGGCAATAGCACAAACTTTGGCATGCTGCTAGTCCTACATACTTACACCTAGCAACCCCATTCTAGCCTACTTAGGTTCATCTTACGGTGGACATGTTTGCCTGAAAAGGAATCTTTGAAATGTTTCATAGTTTTAGAAATATAGTGCTTTCAAATTTGAGACATTTAACATGGGGCTCAATGGCAGCTCTATAGGCACGTCAAAAGTCACTTTCACCTAGAAACTCCATTCACACTTTTTATTATTCAGCTTACTGTGGAGACACATGCTGGAACTTATTTTTATTTTTATGTTTTGTAGTTTATGAGTTATTTAACTTAAACGCCCAATGCATTCTCTATGGCAATAGCACAAACTTTGGCATGCTGCTAGTCCTACATACTTACACCTAGCAACCCCATTCTAGCCTACTTAGGTTCATCTTACGGTGGACATGTTTGCCTGAAAAGGAATCTTTGAAATGTTTCATAGTTTTAGAAATATAGTGCTTTCAAATTTGAGACATTTAACATGGGGCTCAATGGCAGCTCTATAGGCACGTCAAAAGTCACTTTCACCTAGAAACTCCATTCACACTTTTTATTATTCAGCTTACTGTGGAGACACATGCTGGAACTTTTTTTTATTTTTATGTTTGTAGTTTATGAGTTATTTAACTTAAACGCCCAATGCATTCTCTATGGCAATAGCACAAACTTTGGCATGCTGCTAGTCCTACATACTTACACCTAGCAACCCCATTCTAGCCTACTTAGGTTCATCTTACGGTGGACATGTTTGCCTGAAAAGGAATCTTTGAAATGTTTCATAGTTTTAGAAATATAGTGCTTTCAAATTTGAGACATTTAACATGGGGCTCAATGGCAGCTCTATAGGCACGTCAAAAGTCACTTTCCCCTAGAAACTCCATTCACACTTTTTATTATTCAGCTTACTGTGGAGACACATGCTGGAACTTATTTTTATTTTTATGTTTTGTAGTTTATGAGTTATTTAACTTAAACGCCCAATGCATTCTCTATGGCAATAGCACAAACTTTGGCATGCTGCTAGTCCTACATACTTACACCTAGCAACCCCATTCTAGCCTACTTAGGTTCATCTTACGGTGGACATGTTTGCCTGAAAAGGAATCTTTGAAATGTTTCATAGTTTTAGAAATATAGTGCTTTCAAATTTGAGACATTTAACATGGGGCTCAATGGCAGCTCTATAGGCACGTCAAAAGTCACTTTCACCTATAAACTCCATTCACACTTTTTATTATTCAGCTTACTGTGGAGACACATGCTGGAACTTTTTTTTATTTTTATGTTTTGTAGTTTATGAGTTATTTAACTTAAACGCCCAATGCATTCTCTATGGCAATAGCACAAACTTTGGCATGCTGCTAGTCCTACATACTTACACCTAGCAACCCCATTCTAGCCTACTTAGGTTCATCTTACGGTGGACATGTTTGCCTGAAAAGGAATCTTTGAAATGTTTCATAGTTTTAGAAATATAGTGCTTTCAAATTTGAGACATTTAACATGGGGCTCAATGGCAGCTCTATAGGCACGTCAAAAGTCACTTTCACCTAGAAACTCCATTCACACTTTTTATTATTCAGCTTACTGTGGAGACACATGCTGGAACTTTTTTTTATTTTTATGTTTTGTAGTTTATGAGTTATTTAACTTAAACGCCCAATGCATTCTCTATGGCAATAGCACAAACTTTGGCATGCTGCTAGTCCTACATACTTACACCCAGAAACCCCATTCTAGCCTACTTAGGTTCATCTTACGGTGGACATGTTTGCCTGAAAAGGAATCTTTGAAATGTTTCATAGTTTTAGAAATATAGTACTTTCAAATTTGAGACATTTAACATGGGGCTCAATGGCAGCTCTATAGGCACGTCAAAAGTCACTTTCACCTAGAAACTCCATTCACACTTTTTATTATTCAGCTTACTGTGGAGACACATGCTGGAACTTTTTTTTATTTTTATGTTTTGTAGTTTATGAGTTATTTAACTTAAACGCCCAATGCATTCTCTATGGCAATAGCACAAACTTTGGCATGCTGCTAGTCCTACATACTTACACCTAGCAACCCCATTCTAGCCTACTTAGGTTCATCTTACGGTGGACATGTTTGCCTGAAAAGGAATCTTTGAAATGTTTCATAGTTTTAGAAATATAGTGCTTTCAAATTTGAGACATTTAACATGGGGCTCAATGGCAGCTCTATAGGCACGTCAAAAGTCACTTTCACCTAGAAACTCCATTCACACTTTTTATTATTCAGCTTACTGTGGAGACACATGCTGGAACTTTTTTTTATTTTTATGTTTTGTAGTTCATGAGTTATTTAACTTAAACGCCCAATGCATTCTCTATGGCAATAGCACAAACTTTGGCATGCTGCTAGTCCTACATACTTACACCTAGCAACCCCATTCTAGCCTACTTAGGTTCATCTTACGGTGAACATGTTTGCCTGAAAAGGAATCTTTGAAATGTTTCATAGTTTTAGAAATATAGTGCTTTCAAATTTGAGACATTTAACATGGGGCTCAATGGCAGCTCTATAGGCACGTCAAAAGTCACTTTCACCTAGAAACTCCATTCACACTTTTTATTATTCAGCTTACTGTGGAGACACATGCTGGAACTTTTTTTTATTTTTATGTTTTGTAGTTTATGAGTTATTTAACTTAAACGCCCAATGCATTCTCTATGGCAATAGCACAAAATTTGGCATGCTACTAGTCCTACATACTTACACCTAGCAACCCCATTCTAGCCTACTTAGGTTCATCTTACGGTGGACATGTTTGCCTGAAAAGGAATCTTTGAAATGTTTCATAGTTTTAGAAATATAGTGCTTTCAAATTTGAGACATTTAACATGGGGCTCAATGGCAGCTCTATAGGCACGTCAAAAGTCACTTTCACCTAGAAACTCCATTCACACTTTTTATTATTCAGCTTACTGTGGAGACACATGCTGGAACTTTTTTTTATTTTTATGTTTTGTAGTTTATGAGTTATTTAACTTAAACGCCCAATGCATTCTCTATGGCAATAGCACAAACTTTGGCATGCTGCTAGTCCTACATACTTACACCTAGCAACCCCATTCTAGCCTACTTAGGTTCATCTTACGGTGGACATGTTTGCCTGAAAAGGAATCTTTGAAATGTTTCATAGTTTTAGAAATATAGTGCTTTCAAATTTGAGACATTTAACATGGGGCTCAATGGCAGCTCTATAGGCACGTCAAAAGTCACTTTCACCTAGAAACTCCATTCACACTTTTTATTATTCAGCTTACTGTGGAGACACATGCTGGAACTTTTTTTTATTTTTATGTTTTGTAGTTTATGAGTTATTTAACTTAAACGCCCAATGCATTCTCTATGGCAATAGCACAAACTTTGGCATGCTGCTAGTCCTACATACTTACACCTAGCAACCCCATTCTAGCCTACTTAGGTTCATCTTACGGTGGACATGTTTGCCTGAAAAGGAATCTTTGAAATGTTTCATAGTTTTAGAAATATAGTGCTTTCAAATTTGAGACATTTAACATGGGGCTCAATGGCAGCTCTATAGGCACGTCAAAAGTCACTTTCCCCTAGAAACTCCATTCACACTTTTTATTATTCAGCTTACTGTGGAGACACATGCTGGAACTTATTTTTATTTTTATGTTTTGTAGTTTATGAGTTATTTAACTTAAACGCCCAATGCATTCTCTATGGCAATAGCACAAACTTTGGCATGCTGCTAGTCCTACATACTTACACCTAGCAACCCCATTCTAGCCTACTTAGGTTCATCTTACGGTGGACATGTTTGCCTGAAAAGGAATCTTTGAAATGTTTCATAGTTTTAGAAATATAGTGCTTTCAAATTTGAGACATTTAACATGGGGCTCAATGGCAGCTCTATAGGCACGTCAAAAGTCACTTTCACCTAGAAACTCCATTCACACTTTTTATTATTCAGCTTACTGTGGAGACACATGCTGGAACTTTTTTTTATTTTTATGTTTTGTAGTTTATGAGTTATTTAACTTAAACGCCCAATGCATTCTCTATGGCAATAGCACAAACTTTGGCATGCTGCTAGTCCTACATACTTACACCTAGCAACCCCATTCTAGCCTACTTAGGTTCATCTTACGGTGGACATGTTTGCCTGAAAAGGAATCTTTGAAATGTTTCATAGTTTTAGAAATATAGTGCTTTCAAATTTGAGACATTTAACATGGGGCTCAATGGCAGCTCTATAGGCACGTCAAAAGTCACTTTCACCTAGAAACTCCATTCACACTTTTTATTATTCAGCTTACTGTGGAGACACATGCTGGAACTTTTTTTTATTTTTATGTTTTGTAGTTTATGAGTTATTTAACTTAAACGCCCAATGCATTCTCTATGGCAATAGCACAAACTTTGGCATGCTGCTAGTCCTACATACTTACACCCAGAAACCCCATTCTAGCCTACTTAGGTTCATCTTACGGTGGACATGTTTGCCTGAAAAGGAATCTTTGAAATGTTTCATAGTTTTAGAAATATAGTACTTTCAAATTTGAGACATTTAACATGGGGCTCAATGGCAGCTCTATAGGCACGTCAAAAGTCACTTTCACCTAGAAACTCCATTCACACTTTTTATTATTCAGCTTACTGTGGAGACACATGCTGGAACTTTTTTTTATTTTTATGTTTTGTAGTTTATGAGTTATTTAACTTAAACGCCCAATGCATTCTCTATGGCAATAGCACAAACTTTGGCATGCTGCTAGTCCTACATACTTACACCTAGCAACCCCATTCTAGCCTACTTAGGTTCATCTTACGGTGGACATGTTTGCCTGAAAAGGAATCTTTGAAATGTTTCATAGTTTTAGAAATATAGTGCTTTCAAATTTGAGACATTTAACATGGGGCTCAATGGCAGCTCTATAGGCACGTCAAAAGTCATTTCACCTAGAAACTCCATTCACACTTTTTATTATTCAGCTTACTGTGGAGACACATGCTGGAACGTTTTACTTTGAAATGTTTTGTAGTTTCTGAGTTATTTAACTTAAACGCCCAATGCATTCTCTATGGCAATAGCACAAACTTTGGCATGCTACTATAGTCCTACATACTTAAACCTACCAACCCCATTCTAGCCTACTTAGGTTCATCTTACGGTGGACATGTTTTCCTGAAAAGGAATCTTTGAAATGTTTCATAGTTTTAGAAATATAGTGCTTTCAAATTTGAGACTTTTAATATGGGGCTCAATGGCAGATTTTGGCACGTCAAAAAAATCACTTTCACCTAGAAACTCCATTCACACTTTTTATTATTCAGCTTACTGTGGAGACACATGCTGGAACGTTTTACTTTGAAATGTTTTGTAGTTTCTGAGTTATTTAACTTTAAACGCCCAATGCATTCTCTATGGCAATAGCACAAACTTTGGCATGCTACTAGTCCTACATACTTAAACCTACCAACCCCAGTCTAGCCTACTTAGGTTCATCTTACGGTGGACATGTTTGCCTGAAAAGGAATCTTTGAAAGGTGTCATAGTTTTAGAAATATAGTGCTTTCAAATTTGAGACTTTTAACATGGGGCTCAATGGCAGATTTTGGCACGTCAAAAAATCACTTTCACCTAGAAACTCCATTCACACTTTTTATTATTCAGCTTACTGTGGAGACACATGCTGGAACGTTTTACTTTGAAATGTTTTGTAGTTTCTGAGTTATTTAACTTAAACGCCCAATGCATTCTCTATGGCAATAGCACAAACTTTGGCATGCTACTATAGTCCTACATACTTAAACCTACCAACCCCATTCTAGCCTACTTAGGTTCATCTTACGGTGGACATGTTTTCCTGAAAAGGAATCTTTGAAATGTTTCATAGTTTTAGAAATATAGTGCTTTCAAATTTGAGACTTTTAATATGGGGCTCAATGGCAGATTTTGGCACGTCAAAAAAATCACTTTCACCTAGAAACTCCATTCACACTTTTTATTATTCAGCTTACTGTGGAGACACATGCTGGAACGTTTTACTTTGAAATGTTTTGTAGTTTCTGAGTTATTTAACTTTAAACGCCCAATGCATTCTCTATGGCAATAGCACAAACTTTGGCATGCTACTAGTCCTACATACTTAAACCTACCAACCCCAGTCTAGCCTACTTAGGTTCATCTTACGGTGGACATGTTTGCCTGAAAAGGAATCTTTGAAAGGTGTCATAGTTTTAGAAATATAGTGCTTTCAAATTTGAGACTTTTAACACATTGTATGCTAGAGTTTTCTATTTGCTCAGGCTTGCTGGTGCTAAGCGATTAACATTGGACTTTTGAACTTTTTAGGGGCCCACAGCGAGGGGCCTCTTATAGCTAGAATCACATCGCATAAATAAAAAGTAGGCCAAACATGTCCACTTCAATTTAAAAAAAAAATTATGATTCTACCATCTTCCATTCTGGAGATATTGACCTTTTTCTAAAACCTGCTTTTGAAGGCACGCTGCTCGCTTGAAAAAACAGCAGAGATATGGAAGGTTGAAGTTGACAGACATTGACAGACAGATATAAAAATGAACACAAATAATATCATATACATACTACACACTGAATGAAAGCCCTGAATGTCTACTTTTAGGAGGAAAACAAATACACATGGTCCCATGTATAGTTTGTCAGTAATTGGCTATTGAATGCAGCTTGCGCCCACCAGAGAGGATTTCAGAAAATGCATGGACCAGAAGAACTATTATTCACAAAATAAGGCCTATAGCGAAATGTACATACTATATACCGTATGAAACAGAAGACTCTCTGCTTTCATAAGAAAAATACTTCTACTGTAATAATAATGAAAATCACACCCCTGTGAAGTGAGCAGTGCAATGTTGCGCAACATTGCACTGCTCACTTCACAGGGGTGTAGGCCTTATTTTGTGAATAATAGTTCTTCTGGTCCATGCATTTTCTGAAATCCTCTCTGGTGGGCGCAAGCTGCATTCAATAGCCAATTACTGACAAACTATATTTGTATATATTTGTATATTTGTTTTCCTCCTAAAAGTAGACATTCAGGGCTTTCATTCAGTGTGTAGTATGTATATGATAATAATTTATTTATGTTTATATCTGCCTGTCAATCTCTGTGACTTTAAACCTTTATAACTCGCTATGATAACTTCATGAGGAAATGCTCACTTCACAGGGGTGTGATTTTTATTATTATTACAGTATTAGTTTTTTTCTTATGAAAGCAGAGGGTCTTCTGTTTCATACGGTATATAATATGTACATGTCGCTATAGGCCTTATTTTGTGAATAATAGTTGGACCTGAACAACTGCATTCAATAGCCTGACAAACTGTACATGGGATCAATATTATGTATTTGTTTTCCTCCTAAAAGTAGACAATTAGGGCTTTCATTCAGTGTGTAGTATGTATATGACAATAATTTATTTATGTTTATTTTTATATCTGCCTTCAGAACGATAGTATAACGGTGAGATGCGTTACTGGATCGGTGAGTTTAGTGGTTGAGGTTGACATGTCTGGACATGTTTGAGGAAAGAAGCACAGGAGAGAGAGATGATCAAATAACTGGCTGCTTTGTTGGACAACGCTATCTTCACTTTGTTTGGGCAAAGAAGCAGAGATCAGCGATGGAAAAGAGTTTTATCCACGGCAGATAAGTAATGACGTATTATCGAGGGACCGCCATGATCAACTAACTGCCTGGGACCGAGGCTACGTTGTCACCAGCCAATGCAGCCATCGCTATCCGTTGTGTGATTGTAGCCTTTTTATTCATTATAATTGCAGTGATAAGACCTATATCACAGCCGGGCGTCTCTCTCGATACCGTGGATATAGCCTACACCCTACATCCACAATCACACAACGGATAGCGATGATGGCTGCATTGGCTGACGAAGACGTAGGCAGTAAGTTGATCATGGCGGTCCTTCGATAATACGTCATTACTTATCTGCCGTGGATATAAAGCTCTTTTCCATCGCTGATCGTGCTTCTTGCCCAAACAAACAAAGTGAAGACGCGATGGCGATACACACAACGGATAGCGATGGCTGGTGAAGACTGAAGACGTAGCCAGGCAGTTAGTTGATCATGGCGTGTGCCGTGTGCGTGTTGAAAACGTTATGAAATGGCGATCGTTGAAGATTATTCTTGGTTTATATACTGGCAGAGGGCAAATCGACACGACTGCGTTATATCTTTTTCCGAGAATGAGTGAGCGGTGCAAGGCGATCGCAAGGCGCAGTGGGGCCTGGGGGGGGGAACTCAAACTGCCAAAGCGATCAAGAGACTCCCCCCACAAAGCTTCCTCGGGAGAAACCATGTAGAAACAGGAGGGGAGGGGGAATCGAGTGTATTCACAGACACTAGAGTATGGGTAACTCCATTTTAGATGCCCTGACATCTGCGTTGGTCTATGCCGTTGCCGTGCAGACCCATACGTGTAATGGAGGCATTGGAGGAGGGAGCGTCTTCGCCACAGACAGACCTCTTTTCAGGAGGGAGGGGCTTTTTACTCCCGGATCACATATTGGAGCTTCCTGGAGACGAAAGCTGTTATTTTCTTCGGTGTCCTGGAGCATAGGACGTTGATGTACAGTAAGCAATAAAAAAACGTATAAAACGTATACATACGCTTCGCGCGTACGGCGTTCGATATTAATAAAGCGTATGGATACGTTTCCAGCATTTTTTGTGTTAACATGGGGCTCAATGGCAGATTTTGGCACGTCAAAAAATCACTTTCACCTAGAAACTCCATTCACACTTTTTATTATTCAGCTTACTGTGGAGACACATGCTGGAACGTTTTACTTTGAAATGTTTTGTAGTTTCTGAGTTATTTAACTTAAACGCCCAATGCATTCTCTATGGCAATAGCACAAACTTTGGCATGCTACTATAGTCCTACATACTTAAACCTACCAACCCCATTCTAGCCTACTTAGGTTCATCTTACGGTGGACATGTTTTCCTGAAAAGGAATCTTTGAAATGTTTCATAGTTTTAGAAATAATATTTCCTATATTATAGGTCATGGTTTTGGCCCACCATCTGACAGAATAGTCTGTGTATTTGCATACTGGACCCTGATTGGTGCCCCCAAAACTTGGTGGGAAAGTCCCTCTTTTATGTCTTGATTTTATGTCTGGATTCCAGGCCAGTTGGAAAAGGGCAGACTGAGAGGTGGTAAGAGTATGTTAAATTGGACATTTTCATGGTAAACGTTCAGCTGGACAGGGTTCTTTCAGACATAAGCCCCATCTGTTAGTTCTCAGGAAACTGGGGGAGAGAGCGCCCCTCCCGATGGTCCTCCGTGCACCTTGATGACATGGGACTTGAACCTGCCAACTGTCTGTAGCAGAGGCAACCGATCAAGCGCTCCACACTATTGAGCCAAGGCACCTTTTGGCGTTCAGCAGATGTCTCCTGGTGCTTTTGAGTTTTTATTTTTTCGTTTGAGCCTTGAAAAGTTCAAATTTCTGCAGCATTGAGCTGTAGGAGGAATGGGACTTGAACATGGACTGTCTGTACTGAAAGACTGATTATTACACCACTGCGCCATCAGTCAGACACTCTAAACCAACGTCTCCTGGTAATTTTGAAGTGAGCTTTTGTTTGTTACAGTTAGTAAAGTAATAACACAGAATCATATTAATCAGATGTTTCTTAGCGCTGTTGAGGTCTTCTTTTGCATGTTAGTGTAACAGCCGGGAATCGAACCCTGGTCTCGCACGTGGAAAGCCAACATCCTAACCACTATTGTATAGTATGTCCTTTTTCATGGTTTCGACGACATACTATAGTATGTCATTTTTTAATGATTTTTGACGATGAAGAAATGATGAAAATCATGAATAGTATGTCCTCAAATACCATGAAAAACGATATTTTTTTATGATTTTCATCAATTTATTTTAATTGTCGAAAACCATGAGAAAAGACATAGCCTACTATAGCCTAGTTGTTTTTGTTGTTGTTTGTTGTTTTTACTTGTTCCTAACAAAAGAGCCAAAGAACATAATTTAATGCAAAAACATATTTATTTCTGTCATCATACTCCATAAAGTGTCAAGATACATAACTGTACTCTTTTTTTTGCTCCTGACACTTGAAAAATAAAATAAATCATATATATATATAACTGTACTCTTTTTTTGCTCCTGACACAAAATTATTTATATGTATATATATAACTCAAATACTCAGTGCAATATTGACAAAACACCACTGTTCTGTCTTCTCCCACGGTGCAAACATACAGAATTCACCAAATAGTAGATTTATATATACATACTTATATACGCTGGCAGCAGTAGAACTAGACAACCGGTGTTGTTCATGTCCTGTAAGACATGAAGCACAGGTTTGAGTCCCACTGTTACACGGCTATATAACATTGTTACATCACTTATTCTGTGTCCATGCAGGGATTGCTACATTACTTCCTTTTGAAAAAAGGGGAATTATTGGGTACGCTCCTTTGAGGACACACGGTACCCACAGGAAAAAAAAAGGCTGAGTGTGTTGCAATTATAATCAACCATATAAAGTGTCCACAGGAGTGACAATCAAACACGCCCCTTGTTTAGCTGTTTGATTGGTCCTCCTCTTTCATGTTGATTGAGTGCACCTTGAATTAGTCCAAGTGACCACTTTTTGCTGACATCAGGGCTTTGGGTTTGACTATTGATGTGTGTCTCTGGTTACTGTTTGCTAAATTTCCACACAGCACCCATTGGCTTGAAACTATATGTTTCACACGCCATGCACGCACGCACGCACGCACGCACACACGCACACACACACACACACACACACACACACACACAGAGTATTATTTAACTAAATTTGTTGTAATTCATGATAGCATTCTCTTTCTTTTTCAACTGATGGCTGCACCACCTTCACCTCACCCCACTCCTCTTTGGATTTGATATATACTTTATATACTTTCATTTTTGTTTTTAACTTTACATTTTGGATGATTGTTATTACTACCATCATGTTATTTCGGTTTGATAACCTCCCTTCATAGCCTAAGGGCCTATATATGCATTGTAGATGGCAGACTCCCTTCGCGAAGACAGATAAGTGACTGCTTCATATCATCAGTGTAATTCGAAGGAGTGTATAGCAGAGTGGCTCACAACCTCAGCCTGCATGATGACCTAAAAAGTCTAATATCTCCCCTGAATCATAGGGAATTCCCATTGCTTTAGTGGTTAGCTTTCCACATGGGAGACCCAGGTTTGATTCCAGGGCGTTACAAGTTACAACGGTGCCGTGACCCAGATCGGGTTTTACTGTGGGAGGAGGTCAAAAGAGGGGTGAGTGTAGCAGAGTGGCTCACAACCTCAGCCGGATGACCTAAGCCCTAAGGAGTCTGATATCCATTTGGCTTAGTGGTTAAGATGTTTTACAGCAGCGTTAACTCTGAAATGTGGCAGTCTCATGGCAATAAATGATATTCACTGCGGGGAGTTTGATATGCATGGTCTTTTCTTACTTGACAATATGTCATCGGTATGAGAGTCAGAAGAATAAGACGTAACATGTTCGAGGATGACATCTTTTGACTCCACCATCTTGAGTCACAGTGAATCTTGGTCTCCAAGGCAACCATTCACTGTCACAAAGCGAGATCGCTTCACTTCCAATTTGACATCAAGGTGATTCCCTACCCATTCAAACAACCAATGGATACATCAAGAAATGCTAGTGGCGTAGCATCCACTTCCTGACCCCCTGGAATCCTATAATCTAACTCTATAGCCTACTAGGGATCTGATGGTTCACACAACTCCATTGGTTGCATTTTTCTTTTCAAACAAGCAAACAAAATGTGCTTGTCCTTTACAATAGATTAATATATTTTCTTGTAAAACGGGTGAAGTTTCCCTTTAACCCTATACTAGGGATCTGATGGTTCACACAACTCAATTTGTTGCATTTTTCTTTTCAAACAAGCAAATAGATTCATATATTTTCTTTTAAGTGGGGAAAAGTGAACAATATGTCGACATGTCTTCAACCTAACATGTTTTTAGAGTACATCACAGCAGACCTCTTGGATTTTATCCAGAAAATACTGGTCATTTTGAATGTTGAAGCGAGCTGAGTAGCCGACTGTATTTGTCGAGATTAGTGGCATGATGTCATGTACTTCTTTTGTTGTATTTTCTCATACCTGGGTTTATTCCTCTGTATTATAGGAGCAGCACCTGCGAGGCTGAACGCTGTGGTATGAATAGCCGACATCATGCATTTATTTAAACCAGAGTTATACTTAGAAGTTGTGCGCCAGTGTTGCTGTTGTGTACTGACATGTAGCTGCACACTACAGCTGCAACGTTGCACGACACCGGCACGCGACAAAGTATAACTCCAGGTTATAGTTGTCTCTAAGACCTGTTGGTAGGTGATAGTAGATACTAGAAGGAATGCTGCCATGTTGTTGTTGGTCTTTCATGTTAATTTAGGCTGTTGGTATTATGGGCTGTCCGGACTGTGTTGTGCATTGTGATATATTATTTGGGCTGTTTGGGCTTCAATTTGTTTTAGAAGCCTTACATTGTCATTAATATATTCTATTCTGTCAGAGCAGTGCATGTTGCTATACTCACTCAGAAAACAAAAACAAATTATTTAAAATGCTGCTTCCCTTTTCACAATAAGTTAAAATGTATCTTTTCATTTGTTTTTGTTTAGTTTAGTTTTTTTTATATATAAAAATGATGGCATCTCAAAGACAAAGTCTCCACACACTCAACAGATGGGTATTATGGCAAGTGTAACACCAAAATCCTCCAGGATTCAGATAGAAAAATATACAAACGAAATAAAAACAGTATAGAAACACAAGAGAAACAACAACAGAAGCCTGCGCCAAGTCTGGGAGATTGGATCGAGATTTGGCTACAATAGTATATATGGCCACAGCCTCACCTTTAATGGTCTGTTTGTGCGTTTGTGCGCTTGTGTGTGCGTGTGTGAGAGAGAGAGAGAGAGAGAGAGAGAGAGAGAGAGAGAGAGAGACTATATAGATGTATCCCAGCAGACAGTTTGGCCACCGTACGGGGGAGGTCGTTTGCTCTTCCAGCTGGGCAGGGAGGGCATGCTGTCCTGTTTAATCAGGCTCTTATCTTTGATCTCTTTACACAAAACTCTCTTCTTCTCAATCATCTGAAGCATCGTTGCATCTCCACACGCCCAGGACATCTGAGGAGGAAGTCACATGTAAGGAGAACACACTTTCAATTCCAATTCAGTTAGATTGAAAACATTTTCTTTTTTCATTTTCAGGGACAATTAAACGTTTCGGCTATCCAGCCTTCATCAGTGTGATGAAGGCTGGATAGCCGAAAGGTTTATTGTCCAATATACCGTTATGTTTTGAACGGGTGACGCACCTAAAGTCAGAGTGCAAAGTCAGAGATTCAAATTATGATTTCTGATTCATTGTCGCAGTTGTACATGCACGCACGCACACACGCACGTACGCGCACGCGCGCACACACACACACACACACACACACACACACACACACACACACACAGGGTGTAAAGGTACTGTATCACGGGATGGTGTTGAGTTAAAACATATATTTACCTCGACAGTGTATGATTTGTATGAACACACTACATAAACTCCTCAAAGAGGCCCCAGAACCCACTTTTGTTAAATATCATACAGATATTCTACTGTGTTAGACGGATGTTTACTGTTGATCCTAGATGACTATTTCCATGTAGGCTATTTGATTTATTACCTTGTGTTTAGGCTTACTGTAAATCTCTCTGGATTAAGAGCATCCATGCTAAATGCCTAAATTGTAGTTGTAAACTACTATGAAGCTTGAGAAAGCTGCTATATTTGAGCCACTACTAATGGTACAGGCGTACAGCCCTTTCAAGGATCTTTTCATCCAGCCTGCTTACTTACAGCTTTGAAGGCAGCATCCAGTGCATGTGGGAGGATTTGAGAAGAATGAAGGACAAGTGTTTCCCCCTGGGCCTCCCTGCTGTAACCCACACCCTGCAGGCTAAACACACGTACGTTGTGCTCGGTCCCCGGCGGACGCACACCACCCACAAGGCCTGGGTCCTTAATTCTGTAGCTGTGGGCGAGTCGGCCCCGTCCCGCTCCCTGCCCTGCCAGCTCTGAAGAACAACCTTTGGCTAGCTTCTTCTACCCGCATGGATGCTGATCAAAGGCATCAAAAGACAACTGCCAGCTGCTGTGGAGCAGCCACTGGAGGGAGACTTGTCTCACTGATAACGACCAGGTCCATCAGGAGCCAGCTGCGCCACATCAACTTAGACTAGTTATGTTATAGCTTAAATGGCTCACGGTAATTTAAAAGCCTTGACTTAAGTTTGAACTTAGTGGTGCAACTGGCTCCTGTTATCAAATTTGCTATAGCCTACAAATAAAACTAACTTGACTATTTTCAGCATTACATACCATTACATGTCATTATGGTGAATAGGTGTGAGGAGCATTGCACGGAAAATGTAACTGTAACTAAAGTTTTCAAAAAAATTGCCTCTGATGTAATGGAGTAAATGTACTGAATTTCGCTAACTTGGACTCAAGCACAGTACTACCACTGCTTGAATCATATCATAAACTCACCTTTCTTGTGGGAATTGTACTGGATCCTGGTTCAATGCAATGCAACCATGGAGACTAAATGATGACGTCACGTGTATGAGGACCCTTCCTTTATTTGAAAGTAATGTACACTTGTGTACCTTTCATGCTTTATTAAAAACAATCCACAGGCACTAAGACTATAAGCTTGTTCAATATAATCTCTACTGAACGTGTATATTAATGTTGCTTGTTGTTTTGGAATTCTTGTCCTATGCTGCTATATTAGGCTATACTGTACCCTACATAGTACCTCTCTCTCTTATTTGTGCATATTTGTTTTATTTTCCTTCTTTAAAAAAATCTTGTACCTTTGTTCTCTTAGTAATTGGAAGGATATTGTATTGTTAAGGCCTATTGTCGACCTGTAATAGGCTACTGAATTATATTTATGCCACGTACCGTAAGGACCTCCCCCCACACAGGCACACACAGGTGAGGATGATAGTGTGTAACATTAACATAACATGAAACATGTACTCACATTTAATTACTTTGATAAAGGCTACAGACAAAACGATTTAGCTGGAATTCGGAGCCAACCAGCTTGTATCGGTCATTTTTTTTAGTGCCACCATGCATTTCCATCTTGATGGTTTTCATGAAATAACTACTGAGCACCATGGCCGAGGAGGCGAACAGAGGAAACGCACCTTCTCCATTTCCTGAATTCACACAACTGTTATATATTACCAGAGAATTGACAGGTGGTTATTTTGGCGGACCGTCCCCAGAGTTAAGTGACAATTTAAAAGGGTAATGACAGTTTATTTTTTAATATTTTTTAATATTTTATATTAATATTTTGATGATGTCACATTGGGAATGTAAATCTAAACCAATTCAATTAATGAATCTTACTGTACTGTACTGTTACTGTCTCCCCTCGGCCCGCCTCGCCTTCCTCACACTAAACCAGCAAATGTAAATCTGTGTATATAAAATATAAATTTCCCATCAAATATCTTAGTTGTATTGTAGCAACATTGTTCATTTGCAGTAGGCTATACTTATTTATTGAAATTATAAGTATCGCTATGTCATTTTGCGCTCGATGTCTCCAGCGCTGTCACCATGAACTTTACACCAGTGTTAAGGTCAGTGGTTATACAGGGGGCTTGGTTACAATTTAATTGTAATTAAGATATTCAATAGAAATTAAACTTAACCTGCTAGCTTACTAAGCCTAGTAGCGAGCGCTCAGTGCGAGACCACATGATGTACAGTAGCTAGGCCTATATTTTCGGGCCATGTCATAGAAACTTTAAGTACTTTTAAGACATTTTAATACCTTACCTTAAAGCTTTTAAAGGGATATTTCACTTTAAACAATCTTTGGGTCATTTTATCGTCTACTCGTCAGCTTTTGTGAAGACCCTGGACAGTTGTGAAGTGCTTGAATCAGTATTTAGATATTTGATATAATCATTTTAGCTCAACTCCTATAATTTTAAGAGCTTGTCAGGGTGGGGGGGTCCCCAGTTCCAATATGATTATTTTGGAGGGTCACAGCGTGAAAAGGTTGAGAAATTGAAGACAAACACTGTCTAACAGCTTTATTTTTTATTTTTGAGACTATACAACCCATAAAGTGTACTAGCTCTAATTTGGTGTACTAGCTCTATCTACTACTAAAGTAAAGGGGAACCGAGATACAGTTGATAAACTTTACGCCGGCATGTAAATTTTTAAGTCAGGGGTGAAACAACTGCTTAAATCAGGCTTAAACTAGAAAAAGTGCCCCTCGGGGCACAGGTCTCCACCAGGCCAGGTCAGGTTGTGGCCTCCTGGTGGCACTATAATAGGCCAATGTGAAAAGGGTGCCATTTGTTCTTATGATTTGAAGCATTTTGTTCCAAAAATGTGTTTTGCAAAAATCCACCTGTCGGTGGCGCTATAACAGGCCAATGTGAAAAGGGTGGGATATATTCCTCAGCCTAGTAGGAAAGTCTGTGAAGGATTTCACGTAAATTGCACGCTGCATTCATGATTTGAGGCGTTTTGTTTCAAAAGGGCCAATCCTGCAAACTTTGAAAGCCTATATGTTAGCCAATTAGAGCCCAACACACACCGGCTCCGTCCGACGCGACGCGTTGCCGCGCAGCGCCGCCTGGAAAATAGAACTGGTTCTATCGGCGTGCCAGACGAGGCGCCAGCGCGCGTCGGTGTGCGATAGGTTAATTGAAAATAATGGAGGCGGCTGTTTTGACACGCGGCGGTCGGCCTGATGGAGTCGTAGACAATAAAAATGTAGTCCAGTCAACCCCCGTTCACATGCGCAGTACTGCTTCCGTAAGACTGTATTGGGAAAACCGGGAAAAACATGGTACTGGCTGACAAACAACGTTTTACCCCAGACTTAACATTTTACGTGCCGGCATTAAGTTTATCAAAGGTAGCCTATATCTTGGTTCTGATACCTTTCCTTTTTGGAAGCGATACTTGCGAAAAGGGTTTAATCCACTGTTTGTGGACGGCTCGACTCCATTTCAACCTGTGCAGGGATATCACCTCATGTTGGAGCTAAAGTGGAGATATTGAGGTTCCAAACGGAGCTAAAAGTGTACATTGGTTTGTGTGTAAACTGTACAGGAAGGAACACAACAGGGCATAAAGCTTAGAATTGAAGCAGAAAGACTAAAACAGTACTGCATGTCATTTTGCATACATATACAGAATATACTATATAGTATATATATGTATATAGTATACACACACACACACACACACACACACACACACACACACACACACACACACACACACACACACAATGATTTACACACATCATACACATCAAACAGAACCCATTGTTTTTTATTTTACATTACATGAGGAGTTTTTGAGATTTACAGAACAAAGACATCCACATTAAAGGAATTATTATTTTCCATCTTTCTTTAAATATACAATTATCATTTATTTATTATATTTATTTCATAATTATATCCATGTTGTGTCCATGTTGTGTTATATGAACACTAGCTGTCTGAGATATAAGGTTAGAGAGGGTTAGTATGAAGTATGTTAGTAGAGAATTAGTGCACATTATGTTCTAAATGTAACGATACAAAAACATATTACTGTGACTGTGACTCATGTCCAGTCATTTTAAACCCTTCATTCAGAATATTAAGGATTTGTGAAGCGGTATAAATGGAGTTCCTCATACAATATCTATCTGTTTAATAAGATATCATGGAAGACTGGCACATGTACAAAAGCCAGTTTTGTACTGTTGTTTGTATACTGTTGTTTTCTTTTTTGTATATTTTTCGTTTTGTTTTGTTTCTATCTTGTGTAAAAAAAAAAAAAGGCCTTTCCCGTTGAAACCTTGTTCAATTATAATCAATTTGTCACTGGTTTCCAGTATGCCTATTCTGAGGGGAACTTTCGCAGAATATAAATAGCAGATCTACAAGATCACGTGAGCTTTTTGGCAAAGAGATTTGGCGTAGATGGGGGAAGAAACGGAAACTGTCAATGAAGGCCTACAACTTTGTAACTCAAGTCAGGTTCTCTAAGACTAGAGGCTTAAAGTGGTTTATACAACAGTGTTGCTGCTGGTTGTGTGAATTCATTCTGGTTTCTAAAACTCGCCATAAGGACACAATCATCTTCAAATAGTACCAGTAATGATGTACTGTTGAATAAGTACAACTTACTGACTTATTACATTAGACACAGAGATATACATTCAATGAAAGCATCACAAAGGTAGTGGAATGCTCAATGGTTTTCTACAACATCAGCATTATTAAATGCTGATAAGGTCTATGGTTAACATTAGTTTGATGAATTAGGGTTAGTATAGTTTAATTTCAGAGCTTACGTTATTTGGATGCATGTATTTAGGGTGAGAGTTAATTATTTGTTAGGGAGGGTTGTAAATATTTAGGGTTAGGGTTAGTTTGATGCATGTATAAGAGTCTTTCATTCGTTTACATACACACAGTATCCACAATAAAGATGAATGTCCTACTTTAATAGCCTGCTTAGTGCTTTCTAATACCAACATTTCTATGTGACACCAAATGTAAACATATTTTGTGTATTTCTCTTACAAACATCACACCCGTGTGAAGTCATGTTGCTATATGATTAGGCGATGTAATGGTGATGTAAAACAAACACAGACAAAACAAACATTAAACTCTCTTTATTGTTAATGGCATTTAATGTTTGTGTTAGCGACTAAACAAACATTAAACTCTGTCCATTGTCAATGGCGTTTTTAATGTTTGTTTAAATAAAAACAAACATTAAAACTGTATATAGGAGGGGCTATAGTGCCCCTCAACAACAGAAAGATGGTTCCCATGGTAACTGATGTTTGCTTTCATCCTTTTGACAATGGTTAAATGATTATTATTTATTGGAATCTTTGGTGTGGTGAGAGTTGACTCTACTGCTGTCATGGAGACAGAACTGTTCAATAACAGTTGCCATACTATTCCACAGGCCTCAACATTTTCTAGCTTCACAAAGCCTCAAGGTCTTTTCACACGGGGAGCGACACTATGCTTGCATACTCGCACGTAGAGAAAGACTTTCAACACAATACTCTAGGTCACAGACAGGCATGTGTATGGAAAGAGCAAGTTTGCACCCGGTTGTGGCAACACTTGTTAGAATGTCCGCGTCTCCCTACCTCCCAGCTTGACTCTCATTTTACAGTTAAAGCACTTTCAATCTGGCATGCATTTTGGGCAAATTTTCACGCACAAGAAAAGTAAACATTCTGTAAAATGTTCAAAGATTCTCTATCCACCACGGCACTATATCTATGCCTATGCTCTCTTGTGTCTCCTCCTTCTCTCAAAGCTCCCTCTATCCTTTCCGTCTCTCCCTGCAAGGTGGCAGAGCTTCAACATTATTTATGTAATATAACTATAATTTATATACAGCATATTTACATAGCCGACATTTCAGAATAAATAATAAATAAATATATTTATTTTAATGATACATGCAAGCTCAATATATTTACGACACTTTTGCCATTAATTATTAAATGTCACTGTACAGTCATAGAGCTGCCATTAGGATCTCATCATCAGTTACCATGGCAATATAGACAAGTGAAGCAAACTACTGTTTTGGTAGTACTAAAAATAAAAATAAATAAAACACTATTAAATCCCACAAAGTTGCATACGTTAGGCCTCTGGATTAAAACAGACTTTTCCAGGTGCCTCGTAGCTGTGATGAGTGTTTCTCTGGGTATGGCGCATACCAGCACACCAACAGGATGATCATTACCAATCACACATATGAATGCTGATGATGCAACATGGAAACATAGACAATGATGACACCACAGACAACAAAAGAGCAGCATTCTGAACTGATCTAAAACCTCCTCAACAATTCGACTGTATAGCGATGACGTTTAGATGGATGATTCAGTTTGAACGGAAACAAACACTGACCGACAGGAGGACAGACACCATAGAACGGCAGGACAACAGACAACATTCTCATTCAGTCTTTCAATTGTCTGTCTGTCTGTAACTGTGTTGTGTCCATCAGCACCAGTCTGTCTGCCTTTCAGCATCAGTCTGTCTGTCAGCATCAGTCTGTCGGTCTGTTTGTCTGTCAGTGCCTGTCTGTCTGTCAGCGGCAGTCTGTCTGTCTGTCAGTACCTGGGTGAAAGCAGGGTGTGTGTGGAAGTGATGCCGTTGGGGGGAAGGAACTCCGGATGTGGAGGCAGATCGACCAAGTTTATAACCTGTCTTGCTCTCTGGAAAGAGAGAGAGAGAGAGAGAGAGAGAGAGAGAGTAAAGCAACCAGTAAAGCAGACAGACAATCGGCTAGATAGACAGACAGCCAGTCAGTCAGACAGACAGACATACCTCTTCCCAATCGGGTGGGGCTGACAGATGATCTGCCATTCCTACAGGGGCCGGAATTATAAGAGATGTTGGTGGCGGGGCTTGGTGACTGCACCTCCCACTCCTCACACCCACTGTTCAGGCCACTTTCTGCTGGAGAGACACACACATGTAGTTAGATTAGAGATGAGACGAGAGAGAGGGAGAGGGAGAGAGAGAGAGAGAGAGAGAGAGAGAGAGAGAGAGAGAGAGAGAGATAATTAGATAAAGATAATTAAAGCTAATTAGATTGAAGAGACATTTAGTTAGAGAGACATTTAGAGGTATTTTGTTACTGGTGCTGTTTGGGCACAGGTTTACACTGGAACAATGCTGGAACAATGCAAGTAGAGAATTCATGCCCCATCCGGTTATACCAATACACGTTTTACCTGTTGTACCCATTGTCAGAGACCTACCTACCTACCTACCTACCTACCTAACCTACCTACCTACCTACCTGCCTGCCTAGTGCCTACCCTGCCTGCCTGCCTGCCTGTCTTTCTGTCTGTGTCCCTTTTATATACCCATATATTGAGATCTCTGTATCTGTCATCAGTACCTATTTATGGGAATATCGATCCGATCGGCAACTCTGGAAGACCGGATCTCCATACAGTATATTATATGCCTATGGGCTTATCAGTCGTTTCGGCAGTTCTTGACAACCCAATCTGAGCGACTTCAAGCCTGGCACCGCACTCCATCTGGGCCATATATACGGTATGTATGCCGAGTTTGTAGTCGATCGGTCATGTGATTCCCAAGATGTGTGAAGGACAAGTAGATGTTGTGAATGTATCAATAATTATTATAATTAACTGCAAGTTGTGGGAAGCTTGGACAAAAACAATCATTTCACCTACTATTTTATACAATATCTGTAAGATTGTGATGTGAGACACATACAGCTTTAGTTAGATTGGAAATAGAGACTTTAATTAGTTTAGCCACATTAGAAATAGAGACTTTAATTAGATTAGCCACATTTAGTTAGATGTAGGCAGCTTTACAGTAGTTAGATTGGGGAAAGACAAATGTAATTAGGTTGGAGAGAGGACAGAGAGGGACAGTTTAATTGAAGGTGCATGGCATCTCCTATACTCCTAGCACTTTTTGACTTGCACGGTTTATTGCTTAATAACGTGACCATTAATCCTTGCAGTTGTTCTGTATCTGGACAAGAGCCTAATATCTGCTAAATTGTGTTAGTGTGAATTGCTCATAACGGTACAGTGCCTTACCCTTGATACCTCTCTTCTTCCTCCTCAGGCTGCCGATCTCATCGAGTGGCACTACAGTACCAGCACCAGAGGTGGCAGTAGTGACGGTGGCAGCAGTACTGTAGTTGTCTAGCGAGGCAGTTGGGGTTCTGGAGCGTCCAGACGAGGAGGACGAGTTACTGTTCTTAGTCTTAGTCTTACTGTTCTCGGTGGTGTGGGCCTTTTGGGCACAGCCCGCCATCAGCACGTCATATGGAGGCGGCCGCTTGAGGCTGAGCGGCGTTAGCGCTCCGCCCATGCTCACGGGTGACGGACACGCCGAGTGGCTCCGCGCGCGGCCGCTGTGCGTGGAGGAGGACCCGGAAGAAGACTTGGAGGAGGGGTAGAGGTTGGAGGGGAGGGGGGGAGCGGAGGAACGGCCAGAGGAGGTGACGGTCTGCGTGGAGGAGAGCGGCGGGGCAGAGGAGCGCCCAGAGGAGGTGATGGTGTTAGTGGGCGCCTTGTCGTCCTTCTCCTTCTCTCTGACATTTTCCATTACGGGGAGTTTGGTGACGTCTATCGGGGTCAAGGGCGACTCGTCAGAGTTCGGGGAGCACTGAGCGGGCGCGGGCGGGAAGGTGAGCAGGGGGGGTCGGGGGGTGTGGAGATTAGGGAAGGGGGGAGGGGGGAGCGGCAGTGGGTCGTCGTCGTAGGCGGTCGCGGGGAACTTCATCTCCTCGTAGACGCTCTCCTCGCTCGGCTCGTCCTCGGACGTGGTCTCCTGTCGCCCTCTCGACTCTTCGAGGGAGTTGCCGACCATCTCTATGTAAACCGGCTCCTCGTCTGGACTCCTGCCCTGGGACCACGACTTGTCCCGCCGCCGTCGCAGCGACGAGTTCTGGCTCCGGAAGATGTAGGACTCGTCGAACGAAGTGCTGAGCTGAGTGTCTGGGTTCCTCTTCGGTTTGGGCGGTGGCATTCTCCCCTTGAAGCCTATAGACAACACAGACAGATATTATACAACTGCTGCCCGGCCGCACAGTAGTACAAAACCCTGATGCTGGCCTTCAAAGCAACCAAAGGTATGGCACCCCCATATCTCTGTCTGATCGGACCCTATACAAACCCTCCCGTGCGTCTCAGATCAGCCAACGCAGGGAGGCTGGAAGAAGATTCACAAAAAAACGCCGGGACAACACTCCACACGTCCCAAACTCTTCTCCCTTCTGGCTCCAAAACTATGGAACGCACTTTTCATTACAATCGGAACTGCAGACTGCACTCCCAATCTTCCACCGTAGTCTGAAAACCCACCTCTTCAGACTCCATCTTGGCCCGTAGCACTTGCCCTAGCCTTGACGTGCTTACAGGCGTATGCAAAGGCTCAACTTATGTAACTTACGTAGATAGCATTTTATGTAGACATAGCACTATATAGTATATTATATAGATATTCCATTGTTACGTTCTTAGCTTACGTATGATTCATGATAACTATTTTTTATGTGATATGTATTGCCATGTTTTTTGTTCTTACTTAATGTAAATCGCTCTTGTAAATTGTATGTAATTTAGTTAGCATTTCATGTAGACATAGCACTCTAGTGTATACGCATAGTTTCATTATTGTCAGACGGATGTTAAGTTCTTGGTGTTATTAAAATAACACCAAATATTATTCAGAGTTGCAAATGTATCTACAGATTTCATGAGGTTATCAGAATGTAGTTTCAAAGTAAAAAAAAAGAAGAAAACGGAAATAATGTTTGATTAAAAAGAACATCAATCTGAAGTCAGCGTGCCACTACGCATGGTCATCCCCTTTCATAATATGTACTGTTTTTAATATTTCTACAATGAAATAGTCATCAAAAATAAAGGCTTTTTAACAATCTTGCCTTGGACCTTTCTTTCTTTGCTGAAGTAAGGGTTCTTGCGTGTGAGTGAAAGCTCCCCGTTCTCATAATAAACTGTGCTGACAGAGCGACTCTCTGAAAGTTCCACTGTGTCTGTGTGACGCACGGGAGCTACTGATCCAAAGCTGCAGCTCTCTTCGGGACCGAGAGAAAAAATACAGAAAAGCCACTAACTGAGGTCACAGAGAGGGGGAAACAAAGAAAAGAAACACCCACGGGTGTTACTGAAGAGACAGCCTGCGTGCATCACCAAATTGTAGGCCTATTGATGTGCAGAACAGTGTGTGATGTGTGCATGAAGATAACTCTCCTGCACTTTTGTCCTGCACAACACTAGCCCCCATAAATGTCCCTGTCCACTTCTCTCTCAAGTGAACAAACAACATTACAAATAGAAATCGGCAGTGGTGCCTCCACTACAAGTCTCTGTGACAAAAACAAACAAACAAACACAAAGAAATAACTTTGTCTATGTAACGTAATACAATCTGATCAGCCCGCGTAAATGCTGCATTTTGCAAACCGTGCATACTACTGGATGTCCTCCCATTACATCATGCAGTATGCAGTCAAGTAGCTTGTTTTGGATGATCTGGGGATGTGGAAAATGGCACGGCATCGCATTTATATAGCGCTGTCATCCAAATCTCTACAGAGATTGTGCATTACATTGACCCAATGACCTTTGAAACGCCTGCCTCCTGTAGATGCTCTTGCTTTACACTGTTCACCAATGATGAACAGAATGCTTGGGGCTATAGTTTAATAAATGCTCTGGAGAATGTCCTAGAATTCCTACAATCTATAATATTCAACAAAATGTGCTGGATCACGGTATACCAATGACCACAACGATAAGCATGGAAAACAATACAGTGTTCTGTGAGCATCTGGTTGTACACAAATTCTTATAGCGTGGCATTTCCAAACACAGGGAGCACTACTAGACAGACCTTCTGACATTGTGTGTGCGTGCGTGCGTATACAAACTCACCGTCCAGTTTGTCCTGGGAGTCTTTCAGTTCTTCATGTGCCCCCTTCAAGGCTTCTGGGACCCCGTCCACGGCTTCAGCGCTACTGCTCAGTTTGGTGTTGGGGTCTCTCTTGGGTTTCGGGGGTGGCTGCTTGCGGGAGTTGGGTCCACCATCGTCGCTCCCCCCGCCTACCGAGTGGAGCGACTGGGAACGAACTGTGAAACCGTGGCAGGGAGAGAGGGGCAGTCTGTCCAGGGGGGCCGGCATCGTCATGCACCCCAACCTGAAATGTCTCCCAGAATAACCCCCCTCTGTTGCCCGGGCAACATCCTCACCCATCCTGGTGGGGGAAAAAAACACAACAACGGGGTAACAGAAATATTAGAAAAGAAAGAAAGTTTTGCTTTATTGGTGGTGTAGCCCACATTTGCAATTTGTTCAATTTGGTATAGCCTATCATACATCTGATCGTTTTCCATTTCAAATCATTTATTAATGGGAAGGTTTGGCTGGGCTTAGCCAAAACAGTATTGTTTAATATTTCCAGATATTGTTCTGACATGCATGAAGTCATTTTTGTTTCATGACTTTGATTCCCCCGTTCAAAGTGTCACAAATGGGATCAAGTTTACATTTATCTGTTTGGAACAGAGCAGCCAGAGCCATCTAATAGAAGAGTCATGACATTGAGGGGGCAGAAACCGAGCGCTCGAGCGCTGTTCATGCAGCCTAGTGGAGAGGGACGAGCTGCAGTTTGAAATACATTGTTTTCAACGCGGCGTATTGTACAGTAACAACTAAAGTATCTTTATTTTATGTTGTACGATTACTACAAAACAATCTAAAATAAAGGGATTTAAGATCATTAAAGCTGGGCTGTTGCCTGAGTCCAATGCATTTCTGCCTATACTTCCGGTCCAGGACTTAGACCTATTTGTTGTCCTCATTCTCAATAGAAGTCTATGTAGAAGAGCCGCCATTGGACTGAAGCCCCATGAAGTGAACGAGTAACTCTGTCTTAACTCTATGGCTCCGAGAGCAACTACATGCAATAATTCAGAGACCTGTGCAGTTATTTTCTCTCCAGGCAATACTATATACCTCACGCTGCTTTCACACTAGCAGTAAGTGAGGCTAAAAAGCTAACAGTTATATACCTCTTAAGGGCTTCCTGTTGCCGTTTCTTTTTGCTCCAGTTTTTCTGCGTTCGGATACGGTCACTCTCTCTGGATATGTCCGAGGCATTTTGTATCACCAGACTGTCATAGGTTCTCAGCCCTCGATCTTCAACATACTGGAAGAAATCCTGCTCCTTACTCGTAGTCATGACTTCCCACTGTGGAGGGGAGAGGAGAGGAGGAGAGGAGAGGAGAGGAGAGGAGAGGAAAAGGTCATACGTGACATTGTGATCTGCCTCAAGATTCAAGGTTCAGCTTGAATGTATTGGGGAAATTAAGTGCAGCCACAGTCACATCAATTTAGAAAACAAAACATAATATAATATAAATGTGATGCAATACATAAATACAAGGTATACGGTTAAAAATAACTCCCATAAGTTATACTGCAAAATGCTAAACACTATAGACAATGGCCAAGTTAAAGGCAGCAGCAGACACTAACAGCTCATAATTCATGCTACATTTATTCCACGTGAGATTCAGAGATTTTTTAGTGGAGTTCAGCATATAGGCCTATACTACTGTACTGTCTGGGACAATGGATTTCTGCTTCTCGCAGGCAGTATGGTGACAATCTGCAGGTGATTAATCAGAACCTGCTGATGGTAGATCAAGCAGATTAAGCTGAGCTCGACAAAGTCCAATAATTTTACTTACCACTCTGACTAGGCTTTTTTTATTGGGCAAGATGCAGGTTACCATACCACGCTATACCATACAGAAAAACAGACTCAATGCTTATTGCTTGGACTTAAAAAAGGTGTCATCATTGTTGAACACATTAAAATAGTTTGATTCCACAGAAAGAAGAGATACGTTGTTTACACTCCAAACAAACACATCTGCATCTATCAATAACTGTGTCAAGATATTTATGGTAACTGCATGTCCATCAATTCAATGTCAGAAGAATCTTTTATGGCTCTCAAATGGGACTTGGAGTTTCTTAATAAAATCAACAATCATATCATTGGTTTTACCGAGCTACATTTAGGTGAAGCTAGGAATGACCATGATTGGGGTTCCTGTCCCTGAAGAAGGCTAATGCCTAGTTTATTTTAGACCCAGTGGAAGAATATGGCTGTTTAAAATAAGAATTGACCCTCACCCGGCGGCGAGCACAGGGGTTTCTGACAGGGGTTGGTGAGGGCTGACCTCACAGGCCATTTTGCGAGAACCCTGGTCTAGAGCAGAGGCACCGTATCTACAATAAGGCCTTTTTCAAATCTATTTCTGCCTGGCCAAAATCCATACAATGAGAAAAAAAAGAGGACAAAAACAAGACCTATATCTCTTTGAAAACCTTTAGTGCTACGATTGTGCGCAGGGAGACGACAATTAACACATCTTGCCTGCCCAAAATGTAATTCCTGGAAATGCCACAGGTCTAGAGGCTCTCTGTCTGCCATTAAACCTCACTCTTAATTAGCTTAGATCTTCATAAGGAAGTGAGAGCGACTGGCCGGAAGTTGTTAAATGCCTTTGGAGTATTGATATCAGCTCCTGTGACTATTATGGAGTGTTTCCAGATCATAGGAACCGACACAAAGACAGTGGAATAATGTACTCAGCTGCCCCACACACAACTTAAGCACCTAGCCACTAATGTGATCTGGGCAGCTTGCTTACATTAATATGGTGGAAGAAAGGGCCTCTTAACACTCTGAAGATCCATATCTGCAAACTGTCAATTGGTCATTTGGTTTTATAGTGTTATTGAACAAGGAAAACAACCGCACACTGTCTTCAAATGCAGTGACCAACTTTTATTTTCAGGGAAATAGCAACGTTCCGGCGCTGCGGCCTTCATCAGGCTATTTTTGGTAAGATAGCCTGATGAAGGCCGCATAGGCCGAAACGTTGCTATCAAGTTTCCTTGTTCATTTTTGGGGCACCGTACCCTCTCCTACGCACCTGTCGCCTGTAGGTGTGCAAAAGCTTTGCTTTTTTTTTTATAGTGTTATTAACATACCGGATACCGGTATGTAAAATCATTGTCAGATCTTAAGCCTTTCACTAAATTCAATTCAATTGCACCCACACACATAACCCAATATATAGCACCCCTGGTCCCTCATTTTGTCACGTAGGCACAAAACCAAAAGGATAGAGACCGAACCGGAGCGCTAGCCCCGCCCCCAAGCTATTCATTTCAATGGAAGTAGCTCAGTGTCGTTTTGAAGCACCCGGAAGACTGCCGGAAGTACAATTATAACTCAATGGCTCGAGCGAGCGGAAGTTTAGCCTAGCCTAGCCCGGACCTCAAATTTGAGGTTATAAATTTATAAAGCTTTTTTTTAAACAAATACCAGCATTTCTTGCAGTCACTTTAGGACAAACAGCTTTTTCAGTAGCTCCCATGCGTCACACAGACACAGTGGTAGTATTTAAATAGTATACAAAAAAGCTCAGGTTAAAGGTAGCAGCTCTGTTTAGCAGTGGTTGTATTCCATTTTGTCGCAATAGTTCACATATCTTGCTGCTGCGTTTGCACATCGTTTTATTTCTCCCAATAGGTATGGGAGTTTTTTGTCGTCGGTCATAGATTCAAACTCGCTTTGGGTGTGTGTAATCTGTGGGAAAAATGTGTATCTGATGTCTTAATTGGTATAGTGGGCAGGTGGTTAGAAAGTGAAGCTCTGTTTCCACTACATTTTGTGTGCAGTGGGTATAGTCTGTCTTCCCTTGGGAGTTGGGTCTGTCTGTGGCAGCCTTTCTCACTGAGTCTGTGCTTTCCTAAGTTGTGGGTTGTTTACCGTGCTCAGTGTCACGATGTGTGTCAGGTTGTGGACCCACATGCAGAACAAGCAGGCAGGCAGGTAAAGTCCAGTATTTATTAGAACAAAGAACAGCTTACATGATGACGAGGCAACAGCAGGACAAAACACGCAGGAACACAAAGTAACATCAAACTTTGATCTGGCAGTGTGAGAGCAGAATGAGTCCAGTACTTATAGACTACAGGCTGATCGTGAAGCAAACACAGGTGAGTGTCATCAGGCAACTGCAGGCTAATGACAGAATGGAGACAGGTGTGTAACAGGGGATGAGGTGAGACAAGACAGGCAACACCTAGGCAAAACAGGAAACCCTAAGACATCACTACAAAATAAGGGTATACAGTTCACAGTCAGATCATAACACTCAGGTACCAATGTATATTTTCTTTTTAGTGATAGATAGCGGTCCATTTTGCTTTAGTTTTGGGTAGTCTCTTTCCATTATGTCAGGTAGCTTTCTTTTTGTTTTCTTATGTTAAGTCCAAAGGGTTTTCCGTCTGCTGGTTGTGCTTGCTTTTGTGCATAATCCCTGGACTCATCTGTGTTATGTATGTTTTCTCCATGATTGAGGGCTATGTTATGGAGCGTGTCTAGGGTGCTTTCTTTTAGGTGGTTATGGAATTTAATCGCTCTCTTCTTTATTGTGATAATGAGTGGGTATCGCTCTAATTCTGCACTGCAAGCATTATTTGTTGATTTTTGTTGGGTGCGGAGGATGGATTTGCAGAGTTCTGCGAGCAGAGTCTCAGTTTGGTGTTTGTCCCATTTCTCAGGTTCTTGGTTGGCAAGGGGACTTGGCAAGGCCCTGCCCTCATCAAACCCTGTACACTCAAGAGAATGTCCCCCTACCACCCTTAGATTGCTCTTACATTTAATATGGTGATCTGACCTCATCAAACCCTGTACACTCAATATATATGGCCAGTACACAATTCATTCCATATTGATCTGACCCCCCATGCCAAAAGAGCCAGCGCTCGCCCAGCAGTCTACCGTCAACGAGGCGGATGGTTGTTGTGTTACTGCTGTTGTAAGTATAATGTTATATTGCCCTGTGAGGGTTTACCAAAGTTAAGTAAAGACTGTTTGAGTTCAAGTCGTGGTTTCCTGAGTTTACTCTGCATAAGGGTCCAAACACTGAGGTGTCCTGACAATTTCAACACCTCACTGAATACCCCTGACTGAGGGGAATTATTTTGGAGGAGCATCTATAGCACAACTCCCAGTTCCGGCGTTTGTTCTGCCTCTAGCCCGAATCAGACCCGAAAAGGGAGTTGATTCCAGTCTACTCATTCACTGGGTATGTACCCATTCACGCACTCTGGCATAATTAAGGTGCATCCAGGTCCAGATGGTCACATCCGGTTCGACTACCGGTCTACAATCAGTCTTAAAACTGAAGAACTTGATGGATTTAAAAGGCTTGTATGGAATAATTTGACATAAATAGCTGTACTTGTTCAATCGGAATTGTTTATTTTTCTTGTAATGTATTTGTGTTTGAATTGTGTTATGTACTGTATAATCAGGGCGTCGTTGTAAAAGAGCTGGTTCTCAATTGACTTCCCTGAATAAATAAAACTGAAAGACTGGAAGAAATAAAAAATAAAAATCTCATCTACACTTGACCTATCACTAGACTGATTGTACACCCTGGCCTTCCAGCTGATTAAGATGCAGATAGTGCTATAGCCTACAGTTTCCCAGCAGTGGAGCTTTTAGCCTTTCCTTGATAGCAAATGCACTTCATACCTTTTGGGGCAGCTATAAGAAAGACTATGAATTCAGATCGTATTCTCTTGGGCAATAGCCTTTAGTCAGACCTTGTTGATATTGCAGGTGTAGCACTTGTGTCGTATAGGTAGTGTAGGACAGCTACCAAATTACAATGAAGGGTTAGACGTTGGGACTAGTTGCAACAATGCACAAACATATGACAAAAGACAATAAATGAAATAGGTACCTTGGTAGCAATATCTGAATCTTAGGGTTTTTTAATCTGTGGGTGCACCCAACTACTCTGACTGACAACACCATATGCAATTCAATTGCAGTATTTATACCAGTTCAGTAGTATCAATCACATTTTCACAATCAATTGCTCTTTGAATTTGAATCCAAAAATAATCACTTCACATTCACAATAACCAAGACAATAAAGCAAAACACATCAATTGACAATAAACCCCTACACACCACTTAGTGGCTATGAAATAGTCCAAAAGACACAAAGTGTCTACACTTTTAATGTGAGTGTGTGTGTCTACTGTTAGCCTGCACTGCTCCTTGCAGGGCAGAGAGTTGGTGTGTGCTACTCATAATTGTCCAGTCCTGCACTGTTCCTCACAGGGCAGAGGGTGTGTGGAGTATATGAGTGTGACAATGTCCAGTTCTAATGTGTGTATGTCTGTGTGTATCACCGCCCAATACTGCACTGCTCCTTGCAGGGCAGTGTATGTGTGACAATTTCCTACCACACTGGGGGGACAAGGGCTACGGTCATGGGTATGTCCCAAGGAGAATTCAGCAGGGTCTGGGTTCTTCCTAGCCCTGTAAACATGACTCTCGTATTCATACGAGAGTCATGACGCAACTTCACCCTGGTTTTTGCAGATGCTACATTTACAAATAATTAAAATATATAAACATTCGCATTTCAAATATAAAGTACTCGCAAAGTGTCCCACGGGTGTTAGTTAGTAGCAGCGCCAGCGATTAGATCGAATTTCTGCATCCCGCGTTGTTTAATAAAAAGCATTTTTATCCGAGGTGTTATTTTGCCATTGGCTTTCAACTACGCGCCCCTATCGGTCGGGAGGAGGGTGGCACTCGGTGTGTTCGATATAGGTACGCTGACCGCCCTGCCAATACAGACTAATAGGCGAGTGCGCTCCCGGTGTGCAACTGTGGATTTCCCAAACGAACCCCGTTTGAAAAAAGTAGCCGGAGAGCTCGGACAAAAATGCTTTTTATTAAAGAACGCGGGACGCAGCAATTCTAATCGCTCGCGCTGCTACTAACTAACACCCGTGGGACACTTTGTGAGTACTTTATATTTGAAATCTGAATGTTTATATATACGGAAATCTTGTAAATGCAGCGACTGCAAAAAACAGGGCAAAGTTACTGCATGACTGTCATGATAATTATCATGGCAGTCATGTTCCAGGGCTAGGTTCTTCCAATCACGGGTAGCTCGCCATCCTTGGGCCGACCAGAGTCGGGCTGAATTAGAACAAACGTATCCAAAACAAAAAACCTGGCATCTCTGTGTTAATGTCTAAAACATTATCTTCTTTTACACAATTCTGTATAAGGTTTCACTTCAAATACAGCAACCTTTCAAATACATATTAATGTAACAATTACAATTCAATTCAACAGTAGTCCAAACAAAACAAAATATAATAAATCTTCCTCTCACCGATGGTAGTTGTATTCCTTACACTCAAAGTTATAGTAACTGCAGGGTCCAGCAATTGTGAGTGAGACACTACAAATAAAAATGAATGACACTGAGTACACATTACAATACACTTTAGTGTAAAAACGTGTTTAGCTGAACACCAAACAAACTGTAAATTACAGTTGCATTACTTAATTATTCATTGAACACACTGACACAACTAGTCACCACTAGTGCTGGGGCGGGAAGCACCCTATGATCCGACGGACCATTGCTCCGAAGGAGCATTGGTCCGAGGTGCGCTGGGGGTCGGGAGAGGGTTGGGGTTAGGTTTAGGTGTCTGCCCCGGGGGGGTTAGGGTGAGGGTTTGAGGTAGGTTGTCGATCGGACCAATGGACCGTCGGCATATTGACGCGGACACTGCTGGGGCTTCCCTCATGTTAGCCACCTAGCAGCTAATGCATCAAACACTGTTTGTCACTCACCAGGGTTTGCAAATGAAATCAGCACATCAGTACTGCTTTAGATGACTCAATGTTGCTCCTCACAACAACCTAATGTCATTAATGCTGTGTTTTGTTCTACACAATTGACATTATTATTCTATATTTTCTTAAACAGAAGTTTAGCTTTTCACTCTGTCTGCACTCTGCAGTTCTCCTCTCTGTTCTCACTCTGCTCTCCCTCTCTCTCTCTTTCTCATTGATTAGGACTCGTTTCACCTGCTGTCCCTGCACACAGGCAACAGGCTCAATTGACACTCGTTCAGACCAGTTTGGGCAATGTCTCTCATCTAATAAGGATGAACTGATCTGAGGGGGTTCTCTGTGTACATTTCAGTGTAGTGAGGGGATATGACTGAATTAATTAATTGTCACTTGAGGACTTTTTAACAGTTATTTATTTATTCATATTGAAGGATGAGTTAGCCCATTTTAATCCATTGTATTTATATATTTATTGTAAAGGGTGATTTAGCCCATTTTAACCTATATTCTGGACCTGGGTTACACAGGACATTGTGGGCAACCTTTGCATGTATTGAGAACAGAGTCAGGTGTCAGTGTGCAGCTCCTTATGGAATATATAGGCCTACGCAATATTCAAGGTTCAAGGTTGGACTTTATTGTTACATCTTGTGTACAGCACAGGTACATAAGAGTATAACATATTTTAGTTTAGCTTCATTACAGACAATGCATAGGTAGCATAGATAGCATAACATTAAAAAAAAAAAAAACACAGCAAACAAAGGGATAGAATAAAGAGTGCAAGAAAGAGCAATGAAGGAGTCGAAAAATTGTAACATACCGGTATGTACATGTGCATGTTTTCCCTGTAGTATAGCAATGTTAGGTAAACTTGTTTGTGAACAGCTTCGAGTTATGTTCCATATACAACACAGTTTAGTTTAAAAGGTGCAAATCGAAGCTATGTTCCATAAACAATTAGTTTAGAAAGGTGCAATTTGAGCATGATAGTTCGAGAAGAGGGCGGGGGGTGGGAGGGGGGTAATGTTTTCCTCTGCCCGGTTTCACTCTGGTTCTTGTCAGTTCGTTCATGTATCTGATTGTTCGGTTAAAGAAGCTTTTTTGCAGTCTATTCCCATTGGCTTTGAGACTGCGAAAACGTTCTCCATGCGGCAGCATCTCAAACAGTCTGCGGTTGGGAGCTTTGCTGACACAATGATCGTCATACGGGGCTTCGATGGGGGGGAGATCACATCCGCGATGCGTTTGGCTGTTCACACAACCCTCTGCATTACTTTGCGGTTGCGGTCGGTGCAGCTGCCATACCAGGCAGTGAAGAAGCCAGTCAGAATGCTCTCTGTGGTGCCTCTGTAGAAAGCTTTTAGGACTTTGGGGCCCATGCCAGCTTTCTTGAGTCTCCTCAGGACGTAGAGGCGTTGTTGTGCTTTCTTCACCACCCGCTCTGTCTGTACTGCCCAGGTGAGATCCTCAGTGATGTGCACCCCCAGGAATTTGAACTCTCTGACCCTTAAGTTTCCACTGCAGCACCCCCAATCTGGGATGTCTCCTGTAGTGGAAGATCATCTCTTTTGTTTTGTCTACTCTATGGTCACATTCTCACCTAATACTTCGGTAGACTCAATGCATATGGGCGGAGAATTTGGGATTCTTGCATATTTAATTTGCTGCGGTTTGCCTTCACACAGCTGTCATCCGCAGCAATTGGAAACGCAGCAGGGGGGACCTTTATCAATGTGTTCCATTCATTAACTAGCCTACACAGTGAAATCTATGGTGATAAAATTATACTCATAACGTGCATGTGTCGTGCCATCTGGGACTGGACCCTCCTCTCTCTCTCTCGCTCTCTCACTATACGCACGCAGCCGCACACATTGTTCTTTTGGGCATGGAGGCACAGCGCTGAGCGCACTGATATAACAGACAGCAGCGCAAAATGTTTACACGTTTATTGAGATGAAAGTTCCTACTCCCCACACAGTGTCAGCACTCCATGTTTACGGCATGCACAGACAGACAGAATATTCTGTAGGCTACAGTATAATACTATTACACTGCACTGCAGTGTTTATGTGTTTTCTTAAGCAATTGATTAATCTCCTCATTCGACCACGTCTATATCCACGTCTATATATAACGGGACATCTTTGCGCTGCGTAAAATATGCCTTCTCCGTCTCCAACTGTGTTCAGCTCCTCACCCGCCACATTGTTTGCTTCATTTCCTTTATTTACTGCGGATTGCATTCACACCTGCACCGAATCGTAATCAAGTGCGATTGGAAGTGAAGCGAAACCCCCGTTTTTGCTCGGAGTATAATGCGGTTCTTTGATACGCATTACGATTCGAATGAGCCTTCACACCTGCCAAACGAAGTGCACTTTCTGAAAATGCGCAGCAGGATTCGTTTTAATCGCAGCAAAGCTCTCTGGTATGAATGTGACCTATGTTGAGAGCCAGGTTGTTCTGGCACCATTGTTATCCATTGTTTTCCACTTCTCTCCTGTAGGCTGATTCATCGTCTGTGGTCAAGACTATGACATGACAAGTGGTGTTGTCTGCAAACTTGATCACTTTGTTGGAGCTGAACAGAGCCACGCAGTCGTGGGTGTACACTATACAGGGAGTAGAGAAGAGCGGGTGGGCTTTACTCTGCTTTGCCTCTCCTTGTTGTGCATTTGGGTCACACCACTTGAGTCATAACAATTTCTTGTTTTTTATTGTAAATGGCAACATTTCAAATGGATTTTAGTGAGGTTTTACAAGGTCAGGAGTGCTCCATCTGCTATTTAGGCGCCCCAGGACAATATTCTGACATAACTTCACAGTATGACCAGTATTACTACATTATGAACCACACACTCACATACAAGACAGATTTAGGTACACAGTTACCTCCAAACAAGCCTGGAGCCTGTACGTCTTCATTGTGTTTTTACTGACACGTACCCAAGGCGAGCCTGGCTTAATCCTGCATCAGTAACCTGAAATACAGTCCACCTTAACGGTCTCCACTACTCTCTGTTTCTCTCTCTGTCTCTCTCTCTCTCTCTCTCAATTCAATTCAAAGAGCTTGATTGGCATGAGAAAACATACATTTACATTGCCAAAGCAAGTGGAACAAGACAATCAAGATAAACCAATGTATGTACAAATACATATTGAATCTCTCTCTCTCTCTCTCTCTCTCTCTCTCTCTCTCTCCTCCCCCACTCCACTCCATCTTCCTGGCTCGATCTCTCTCTGTTTCTATCTCTCTCAATATCTCTCTCTTTATATCGCTTGATCCTGCGATGTCTGTCTGTCTTTCTATATCTGTCTCACCGATCTCTGCCCCCCTCATTCTGTCTGCCCCCCACGCCCCCCTCCCTCTCTCTGTCTGTCACAGCTGTATTCTAAAAATGGAACATGAAGGGTAAGTGGTTGCCTAGCAACAGCAGTATCTCCTACAGGGGGAATATTTACGCTGAAAGGAGGGAGGAGAGGAGAGGAGAGGGGAGACCATGCAGGAGCAGAGGAGGGGAGAGGAGAAGCGACGAGAGGATTGAGTGATAGATATATTTTATTTGAGAATGTAACAATACTTATTGAATTGTAAGCTGCTCATGGACAAGAGATTGGACAAGAGAGCCCCTCGAGGGGAAGAAAGAGGAGGGGAAAGGCAGAGGAGGGTTTCTAATGAGATAAAGCTTTTCGTGTGTGTGTGTGTGTGTGTGTCTGTCTGTCTGTCTGTGCGTGCGTGCGTGAGTGCGTGCGTGCGTGTCTCAGGTAGAAATAGGAGATAAGACATAAAGAGACCACGTCAAGACGACATGCTTGACATTCCATCGGCTGCATTCCTCGTCTGGATTCCATTCCATACTGTGCTGCCTCAGACGCCCACTTTACAGGAGAGCAAAATAATGGCCTGTCATTTGATGTAGGACAAAGATTCTGAATGTTCAAAACACTTGTCTATCGTTCAACTTAAAGTCAGAACTTAAAATGAGTGTGATAATGTGACTTGATGCATATAAAGTCAGGTTATCAATGAAACAGTTTGTGGTTGTATTGTGGTGGCTAGGGCCTTCGACGATCCGATTTTGGGATGCATGTTTTTAATTACATGAAGTTGAACTGTGAATCGGAGATGTATATTTGTCCTTACATTTCCAACCATTTACATATTTTGTATATCTGGGCCACCTGCTGTATAGGCTACATCAATCTGTTCTGTTGTTCAATGCAGCCACTGCCATGAAAGTCTTAAATGTATTTGTTTACTGTAATACACTGACCTGTCCCTCACTTCATGTATATGACTGGAGTTACATTTCCCATACATTTGATGCATACTTGTCGGCCGAATGTTCTCGACGCTGTCAATCCGTCCGTCCGTATAGGCTCAGAAGCACAAACGTCCGTGTGTGTCTTTGTGCACAACTAATCTCTGGACCGATCTGCGTGGAACAGTAGGCTCCCATACTCATATCAATAATAATAATAACAATAATCAATCAATCAATCAACTTTATTTGTCTATACTCAGGGTGACAGCCAGGGTCCAGTATAAGTCGACTCTTAAGATTTGGACTCTGTTTAAACGCCATTTTGGTATTCAACTATTTAAAGGGGAATACGCTAACATGGTGAATCACATCTTGATGATGTCATCAAGATGTGATTCACCATGTTAATGATGTTTTTCAGACCTCCAGTTCTAGGAAACACTTTTTAAATTATTCCCACACAAGAGCTCTAAGGTAATATTAATGACATAGTAAAATGTTGAAAATGAGTGGAATGCCGCTTTAACCCCTATATGCTAATCCATTATTTCCTTCTTCTTTACAAGATCGGGCATTTAAAATTTGGTATGATCATCATGGCATTAAGTCAGTCAAAGATTTGTTTTGACAACGGCACGTTTGCTTCATTTGAACAGATTGCTCGAAAGTATGATGTACCCAGAACCCACTTTTTCGGTTACTTGCAAGCCCGTTATTGTGTTTGTCAAAAATGTACTAAAGCTTCCCGTGATTGTGTTTGACAAAAATGTACTAGTTTCCCGACCATTCAACCTAGTTCACCTATAGACATACTCATACGTAGCATCAGCTAAGATAGCATTACTTTACACCTCATTATTCGATCTTCATTTACCCTCAACCATTACTATACAATCTTTGGCCCCAGGACCTGGAGGAAGATATATCTCTGATGAAACCTGTGGGCCATTATGGGTCGTGTTCACACTTCATCAATATGTGCAAAGCATGGGGTCTTGCAATGTAAATTTCTCCACCGGGTGTACTGGACCAAGGTTATAGGTTGGCCAGGATTTATGATGATGTAGATACAATGTGCGATAGATGCCATCAGGCTCCAGCTAATCTTCTTCATATGTTTTGTTATGCCCATCCATCCCTTAGTATTTCCTTGTTCTGTGTTTTTCCTGAAACCACCCCCCCCCCCCCTGCCTCAATCAATCAGACCTTGTCGTTTTTGTAACTCTTCTGGCAAGATCTTATTCTGATCCACTAGAAAATAAAACATACCCTCCCTCACATTCTCGTTGGATCGTTGGAAAACAATATAAATATACACTGCGTGATTCCATCTCCAAATTGCCATCTGCCATACTCCAAAGTATGGCAGCCTTTTCTACCACATGTTGACCGCCTTTCCCCCGACTGAGCTGTTACCTGACTACCCTGCCTGTCTTGCCTGGATGATGTTTGTGACCATGAGCTGATTTGTATTGGAGAGACAGCAGCATAATTATAAAGTTCTGAGACTCATTAAGATCTAGTTTCTCAGTAAGGCATGAAACGTGTTACACATTACAAAACAAGTCACTTGCACTGCTCCACCTTGGTTATTTCAATAGTAATACATAATCATGTATCGGATTGCTCAGATTTCAATCCGATTGGCTACAAATGCGGAACACAGCATCCGATTGCCATGAAACTGTGCACGCACATTCCCAGGAGGCTCACTATACACGTTTTGTCGTGTAACATTTGATCCGTAAGTCATACAATCATTACCCACCGGATTCCTTGGATCTAGATGCAACTATCTGGAGGTTATGCAATAACCATGGTTATATAAAGGATATGAGTGAATCAATTCACTATGGGGTTATGTCCATTGGGGAGTTGCATATTATAGGGGATTCACACTGAGACGGACTGAATCCGTTTCATTGGAACCGTTTCCGAATACGGTTGACTGGTCCCCGATGGCCATGATTCACATTACCCGAGATTCAACAGCGCACCCGGGTACACTTGCATAACACACTTTAATCCTCCTGATGACAGTGTGCTTGATGGCTGGCGCGCACGGACACTGACCATCAACTGTGCGACATTGTCTCAAATAAATTCAGACACACTGAATTGCATTGCCTCTTTGCCGTTATACTACTATACTGTCAGCCTGCCTGCTATTCACTGTGTCAGTCAGTTCTGTGCTCCAGTGTCGTGTTTGATATTATTTTGCTATGGATTCTACTTTAGCATTATTATTATTTTGTTTTACTTTGGAAACTATGCCAAGCAAAGCCCAAGAGCCACGTGTAATAAGATCAGCGCGTACTGCGGTGCTGCGCGTATACGCAGATTCAACAGGAGACGGGCGGCGTTGAGAAATGAGCTGGTGTTACGCGTTGTGTGTTTTCTTTTGTTGACGCTTGGCTTGTCGACTAGAGATTATGTCACGTTCTTTAAAAAAAAACAGTCCACTTCCTTCTTTAGGTACGCATGCATTCACATTGGAACGATCCGTATCTGAATACACTTCAACGGTCCAGAGACCCGCCCCCCATGTGGTCCCGGGGACGGTTGGGCGATCCGCTCCCGGGAACGGTACGCATCATTCACACTACCACAACATCTGCCAAGTGGTCCCGAGTGCGCACACGGGACCATAGTGTGAATCCCCTAATAAGGCCCCAATCCATTTGTGCCAGACTAGACTTTCGAAGAAGAATGCTATGCTATTGCAAACCACCGTCACCGCTCCAGCCCTTCTCTCTGTTTTTACTTGTGATATTAGTCTGGCTTATTAGCCAGGCTAGTTTTTACTCACCACCGCTCAACGTTATTTCAGCTCCGGTGGTCAGCTCACCATCGAAAATCCAGACTATAAATAGGCCTTTAGTAAGGGGTCCTCAACTAGAAATGATGAAGGTCCACAATTTTTTTTTGAATAAGACCGAGGTCCGGTCCCATGCGCGGCGGCGTCCTTCGGAGAGCGGGGCTCTATGCCCGTTTAGTATGGTCAAGCCAAGCTTATACAAATCAGATCCCCTTCCACCCAACCAATAATGGGGTGCAGAGTGCAGGCCCGGAATGGAGCGCATGGCGCGCGCCAGAATTTTGGAGGCCCTTGGGGGACATTTTGGGGGCCTTTGCAGCAATTTCACATGAGAAATATACCATCTGATGTTATTTATATTATTAACTTAAAAAAAAAAAAAAAAAAAAAAGGGGGGTTTTTTGTTTGTTTTTTGGGTGGTCCGCAAAGAGGTGGTCCGCGGTCCGGTCGCAGACCGCGGTCCGCCAGTTGAGTACCCCACTATTTAATAGTGTCATTGTATGACATTCATAACTCTACATTCATGTGTAGTACGTGCCTACATGGTTTGTAATTAGTTAATTGAATTGTCCCTGCAGTAAAACCTTCAAGGTCAGCTCCTGTCTGCTTGGAGTTGTTTTAGAGTGTAACTTGCTGCCAAGAAGATCCAAATCTGCTTGGCAGTCCTGAGGCAACTTTAGGACACATTATTACAATGGCTCCATACGACAGCAACCCAGGTTTCCAATGACCCCACATGCATACTGGATATACATCACAGTTCCTTTTCACTCTCCCTTGATCCTTGCCTTAATAACCATGACCTTTTAACTCATTTTGAGTGGGAACCCCTTTTGGTGGTTACATACATTATGTGTTATAATTTTGCTATTGAAAAATAGCAGATCTACAAGCTGAAAAATCGTTAAAATGTGCCTCAAATCTTTCAGAAAATTGTCATGATGTAGAAAACTTTTTTTTTTTAAATTCGACGTCATGCCTGAATGGCTTAATGAATTTCCCATAGAGGATCAATCAATCGATCAATCGATCGATCGATCGCCAGCCAGGTTAAAGGGTTTGTGGTGCGTTTGTGATGGGGAAGAGCCTTTGTGTATGTCTTTATTGTTTTGTTGCTGAATTGTTTTGTTGTATATATGTTGTATATGTTGTGCCATGAGGACCCCCTTGAAAACGAGTTGCTACAACTCAAGGGAGTATCCTCTAGTGAAATTTCAAATAAATAAAATAACCATATACTTACTATCAATATCTAGCCTTATTGATAACTACAACATAGGCCTTTTTGAGATGCTCTTATCCAGAGTGACTGCATGAACCAGGACCTGAAGGTACAGTAATATCTCTGCTGTCGGGAATAAACCATGTAACTCCAAAAAAAGAAATCTTCCAGAAAGTTTAAAATAAAACATGTTCAGGAAATTATATAATAAAATATATTTAGAAAACAAAGCAATACTGCCTCATCAAAGTTGGTGTTGTATATTTAGATATTGTCAATTAATTGCATGAGAGGGGGAGAGGTGGTGGAGTTAGCTGCTTATAGCAGACAGGTTGGGGGTACAATGGAGTTAAGAGGTTTTGTCCCAAGTGCTTTTTTTTCGTGGCTTTCGCCTTTATTTTATATATTTTATGGAGGGACAGACAGTAGGCTGACAGGAAATGGGGAGAGAGATGGAGGGAAGACATGCAGTAAAGGCCGTCGGGATCGGGAGTCGAACCCGCGGCACACTGCCAGACTGAGTTACCAGCCAAGGTGCCTGGACCACTGAGCCATGGCCCAGGCCCGAAGTGCGTTTTACTACTTTTCATTGCACTGATTTATGCAAAAATATAAAAATATCTAAAACCAGTTGAGTTAGGTGGTTTCCTCCTGACAGCAACGATATGTAGAGTGACTGGAGGTACAGTAACCAGGGTTTTGTACTGGGTGCAGGCAGAAAACGGAACCCATAGTGAAGGGAGTGAACAATATGCGGAAGCAAACATTTTGACGAAACTTAACTAAAACGAATCAACTCAAACCAAATTATGTTTCTATCCACATGTAACCAGAAGGTCTATGCACGAATACATACATACATACATACATACATGTGACATCCCCATGGGAAATCTATAGATCTAAAAAAGCGGAAGATGTATAGCTTTACCGCATTCAGATTGACCAACGACCATAACGATCGTTGAGGTTTGTAAAATTGCAGACAATAAAGAACCACACAAACATTGCATTGACGTCAATCGTATCCTTGTTAATTTAGTTTGCATATTTTTTAGACGAATTCTAACATTATCGAGTATCGACACACTCAAGACCAGTGTTGTGACTAACGCCCTTACATCGCGTTACGTTACATAACGTAACTACTATTTGCAGTAACTTGTAACCTAACGCTTTACCTTCCCCATTCCATAACGGCCTTATAGTTATTGTGCGAGCGTTACCCGCGTTATGGCGTTATGTGAACTTATGTGATCAGTGAAAAGTCTCGCAGCTCCGTGACTCTGTGAGCGCTCTCTGTGTTGACAGTTTTGTTTGTGCAGTCATACTAGCCTCTCAGCCCACATGGCTTACACCCTAACATGATAAAAGCACGTCGCAGAAGAGGTCATTGATTGGCTAACGTAGGGCCAGATTTCAGGGTAAGCCAATCAGAGACAGTCTACAGGGTGGGCGGGCTTACTGGCTGTTGTAAACAGTAACAGATTTATTCACAGACACACGAACCCTTGTAACACATACATAGATACTACACAGACAGAAATCGCCGTAGAACGAAAATCATAATACAGTACCACACGCTAAAATGGCAAATGCGGATCATGACAGCGAGATCGGTTGCTTTGGGAGTTGGAAATTTAAACACTATTTTGAGTACTTGCGACCCAAGGTAACTTGTTTCTGACGAGGGTAGCAAGTTAGCAACTAGTTAACATGGGAGCTAACATTAGTTTAACTCTGGTCCATATCGTTAGAAGCCAAGGAGTCCTCCTTAATAACACTATGGTACTTTCCATCCGTTCCCCAACCCTCACACTCGATGCTGCGTTTACACGGGCAGACCATAGACTGTAAAAAATATGGACAAAGCGTTCCCCGGGTCTAACATGGACGTAAAATGAAGATGAAATGAAAATTCCTTGCACTGTAAGTCGCCATCTTTCTAGATCCTTTTGGGCCCAGCTGGCCCATTGGCTGGCCCAGACAACGAGGCGGGACTTCCCCCCTTCTTCTTTGTTGGTTTTTATTATGATAAAAATGATAATGTGCCGTTCCGCATCCAGCAGCTTCTCTGTTCTCTCAAAATCTGAATCTGAATCTGTGTGATGTGACGTCACAATTGATGGTGCATATAGTGCTTTCATCCAAATCCCTTGACATATAGATTGGGCATTACATTCACCCATTTACACACACATTCACACACCTTTACATAGATTGGGCATTACATTCACCCATTTACACACACATTCACACACCTTTACATAGATTGGGCATTACATTCACCCATTTACACACACATTCACACACCTTTACATAGATTGGGCATTACATTCACCCATTTACACAGACATTCATACACAGACGCCGGAGGAAACCATCCAAGGCACCAACCTGCACATCGGGAGCAATTAGGTGTTCAGAGTCTTGCTCAAGGACACTTCGACACGGGTCACATGACACTATAACTCTGGGAGAGCCTGGGATCGAGCTGGGTCTGAGGAGCACACTTTAGATTCCATGCGCGGACAGAAGAAGCAGTGTTTTGCGTCATTTCCATTTTTTTAGACAGCTGGTGGATGGAAAAGAAGCTCCACCCACACCCGCGTCGGCCAGATTCCCGGAAAAAGCTTGCCCCAGCGGCACTCTGCCGCGTGGGTGGAGCTTCTTTTCCATCCCCCGCTGTCTAAAAAAACGGAAATGACGCAAAACACAGCTTCTTCTGTCCGCGCATGGAAGTTCAAGTGTGCCCAGGCTGACTGGGAGCCTTGCAGTTCCCATCCTGCCTCTACCCCTGAGGCACTGCCGCCCACTATTCACAGAGATCCACTAGAGATCTGAGAGCGCTCAGAACTCATTCTCTGAAGTCTGAAGTTTCTGAAGTGTATATGAGAGCTAAAAATAACAATAATAATACAATAATGTTTCTTCTGATCGTGAATATGTGTATAAAATCTCCAAGTGCTTGTATTCAAAGCTAAAAACTGAAAGGATTCATAAATTAATCCATATCAATTTCATAGGAGAGACAGTGATGTTTATTTTTAGAATTTCGGACACATTTGTTTTTAAAATCCTGTGCTTGTTTTTGCGTCACTTTAGGGTTGATGGGAAGGGTCAGTCTTATGTTCCTCTTATGTATCCTCTCAGGGTTGGGGTTAGGGATAAGGTTCAGGTTATAGAGTTGATAGAACATTGGGTTAGAAGAACAGATATATACTCTCTTGATGGGAAGTGCTGCAATAGAGGCATGGATTTATGACTTACTGTAAAGATAATGGAGGAAGGAAAAATGGTCAAACCCTAACCCATATAATTTGACCCCTAAAGCTGACTCTAAAGCATAGCCCTAAACCCTGGCCCATCAACGCTGACCCATAAACCTTTCATTCGTAAGTCATATCCCTGGACCGTGACCCCTAAACCATGATTCGTATTCCCTGACCCTAAACTCTGACCCTTAACTTTCAAACATAACACCTAAGGCCTATAAAAAAGGAAAAGAACCGCTTTTATGTCCTGCTGCTATACAAAGACAACAGCAAGAGAGATACACAGAGAGAGAGAGAGAGAGAGAGAGAGAGAGAGAGAGAGAGAGAGAGAGAGAGAGGAAAATGAGTACTGCTGTGCTAGCCTAGCCAAAGGCCAGCTACAATGGTAGAGAACCCTAATCTATTGTTCATACAAAGAATGTTCTCATTAGTCAGCAGCTAATTGCATGAACTTAAAAAATAAAGCTTCTGAGTTCTGAGCAAGGCATTAACACAAAAATCATCGTAATGAATGAATGAATGAATGAATGCATGCATGAATGAATGAATACAGTCAGCTGTTCTGGGTAAAAAATAAAATAATGCTTGCTCAATGCTAACAAAAACATTTGAGTCATAAACACACATTTTGTTAAATAATAAGTGTATTATGAAATCGCTAAATGCATTAGCTAAATACTATACTATAAACACAGCAAAATGGCTGGATGAGAAATGAATTACACATTGTTGTAAAAGAAATAAACACTGCTCCTTTCTACACACACACACAAAAATAAAAAATAAAAATAACAATCAAATGACTATACAGTCCTGTCCTACCGTGTCTAGGTGGCGCTCTCCTAACAGCAAGCACGCAGGACTGGTGTAGGAGAGAGGAGGAGAGAGGAGGTGTAGTGGAGTTTATTCAGGGTCTCAGAAAGCCAGCAGAGGACATCCACCATCTTTGTGTCCATGTCTGTCTTCATGTCTTCCTGTCCTGTCTTCACCAGTGACACTAAAAAGGAGACAACTCATCATCCTCACCTCCCATTTGAAGAGAGGGGTGGAGTGATGGATGGATGGATGGATGGATGGATCCTTCCCTTTTTTTCTCTCACAAAGCACAAAAATGCTCAAGCTCCAATCACCAGAGGAGGAGAGAGACTATCGCTGAATCCAATGTGCAGCGTTGCTAATCCATGGAGGAGAGGAGAGGAGGAGAGGAGGAGGAGGAGAGAAGAAGGAGAGAAGGAGGAAAGGAGGAGAGGAGCAGTGGCAGCACATAGACCAATGTCCCCTTTCCTTATTTCTTAAGGCTTGAAGGGTCCTAGCTCTCCCTCTCTCTCTCCCTCTCTCTCTCTCTCTTTCTCTCTCTCTCACACACACATACATACACACACACTCGTCAACGGTCGCCACTGGAAACAAGAGACTGCAACCACGGCAACCTGACAGCATCTTCTCTCTGCTGGCTCCGCCTCTGCTGTGGTGTGTGTGTGTGTGTGTGTGTGTGTGTGTGTGTGTGTGTGTGTGTGTGTGTGTGTGTGTGTGTGTGTGTGTGCGTGCGTGTGTGTGTGCGTGCGTGCGTGCGTGCGTGCGTGTAGTGCGTGTGTCACATTCATCCCTTGCTCACGGCACTGAAAACAGGAGAGTGAAGCAGCGTTGCTCTACTAGCTTTGTTCTCCACTGTTTTCATTTCATTATACATTCAAGCATATGAATTCATCTGATGAATGAATGGTAATCTCAGTAAAGATGTCTCTTATATTATACCATGGTCTAGTGAATACTCAGTAATAATAATCTCAGTAAAGATGTCTCTTATATTATACCATGGTCTAGTGAATACTCATTTCTGATTGACTGGAAGGTGTGCATGAAAACCTTTTATATACCGTGATGACGGAAGATTCTCCTTTCTTATTTTGCAATAATCGTTAAGATTGTATATCAGGACACCTCAAACATACTCCCTGTCAACAGTTTAATCAATGGTGAATCAGTGCACATGATATATTCAATTAAGAAAATAAAATGAACACAGCCACTCTTTTAAAAGAGATCTGATGACACACACACTACACACATGCAAGGTCATCTAATTGCCAAAAGCAATTCCAAAATGCCGCAAATGCAAAAACTCTAACCGTTTGTTGCAGAAAAATGATTTTTGGGGGGATAAGTCCCCTCCGAATTACTTCCACATGATCGCAGGGGTAACGTGACATTGTAATTGGCTAGCAAAAATAGTGGGAGGGGCCTATGTAAGTGATTGCGTCAACCACACTTTGCAGTTTTTCCAAAATTGAGACTATTCTAGTCTCAATTGTCATACTGTCAATGCTATTCACTGTGTCCTGTCAGTGCAGGATACAGTAATAGTAGTAGTTATAATAAAAAAACATAATAATGATAATCGCTAAATCAATTAACTGTAGCCTATATAGTGCTGTATACATTCCCCGGTTATTTGGCTCTACTGCCAATGTGCAGGGTTAGCTAAGAATGAAAACAATACTTTTTAACCCAGAATTATGTTTATCAGTGGCATTGAATGGGTGCTGGTTAGATATTTTTGTCATTGCTAATATAACAATGAATGGACATTAGACATTCCTGAAGAAGATCCTAAGGGATCGAAACGTTGAACGTTTCGATCCCTTAGGATCTTCTTCATTCCTGAAGAAGATCCTAAGGGATCGAAACGTTGAATCAAATAAACCAGTGGAGCTGAGTTTTTCATACCAGTGTTGCAGACTCTATTTTTTCTCTTGTACTGCCTTTTGTCTAGCACCTGGGCTAGAGTGGAAGTGCATGCTCTATTTCCTTTATAAAGTACAGCAGCCTTGTGTTCCTAAAACAGGGTCGAACGCCGGCCTCCAACTCCTCTAAACCATTCAAACGGCCCAGTTTTTCCCAGGTGTAAGGATAGTTTGTTATCAGCGAGCCAGGTGCAGATTCTACCGAGTTCAGAGCTGAGGGTCTTTTCAACCTGCAGTTTGTTCCTGTCCGAGACCAGCAGTGCTGAGTCATCTGCGAACAGGAACAAGTTGCAGTCACAAGCTGAAGTCATGTCGTTAACATATATTAGGAACAGTAAAGGCCCTAGTATGCTTCCTTGTGGGACGCCACAGCTCACTGGGAGGTTACCACTGCCTGTCTAGCACCACAGCGCCGGGCTAACTTGAGCCCTCTCTCTCTCTCTCTCTCTCGACTCTCTCTCTCTCTCACACACACACACACACCCTCACACACACACACACACACACACACACACACACACACACTCTCTCTCTCTCTCTCTCTCTCTCTCACACACACCGATATGGGGGGGCGGTCTCTCTCTCTCTCACACACACACACACACACACACACACACTGCGTCTTGCATACGGACTGCCTTACGCACCGGCACCGCCAGTCTCTCTCCCTCCGTATCTCTCTCTCTCTCTCTCTCTCTCTCTCTCTCTCTAATAATAATAAAACGCATCACAGCGCGACAACTTGTGAAGATTAGATATATTTGAAGAAACTAGCATTTAGGAACCACTGGAAAAAATAACAAGTATCCGTGCGCAACTTGGAGCTCTCCAATAGCCACATTCAGAAGGCATGTGATGTCTTCGTCACCACCAGAAGTATAATGAAACTTTCATCTCATTAATCATTGACATAGCGTTATTTAGGCTATAATGATCAACTTGTATGGGTGATCATTTTATGTATATCAAATATTATATTAACTCAAGGTAATTAATGCTACAGCTCTGAATATAAATGTCGGAACTGGTGTAAAATGGAGAATAAGCCTGTTGCAGTGTTGCGCACTGGTACGCTCGCCCCTTTTCCAACTCACCCCCACGAAAAGTGAAGAACGGTCGCCCTGGGATTTCGAAAAGTGAAGACGGCTTGCCCCAAAGCCATGAATAGCTCGCTCCCAAAGTGTGGTTATCTCGCCCCACAGCGTGGATATCTCGCCCCAAAGCACGGATATCTCGCCCCATGTTTATTTCATGTTTATTTTACCTTATTTCTCATATTAGAACCTTTAGAATCAATGTTGTTTGTCAAAGGAGAACATTTAGAACCAGTTTGTTGTTGTTGGTCAAATGAAAATGATGCATGGTACCCGGGGGCAAACCACCCTTTTTTTAGGAAACCTGCATTTGCCATGACCTCAAAGGTTGTCCACCAGAAATAATATCTATGACCCCATAGGATCACAACCTATATGGACAACCCGGTCAATTTTTTTGCTGGAAATCCAATATGGCCGCCCCAATATTAGCCCCTATTAGTTATAATAGGGGGTGAATAGGGCAACATTTTAAACTGAGGGATATTTCCACAAAACTTCACAGGTTAATCAATGATATAAATACGAACATTTTTTCTATTGCAAGTTTCCATGAAATCCAATATGGCCGCCACAATATGGCCACCATAATATTAGCACCCAGAAAATATAGGTTTGGCTCTAACTTCTGAACCAGATGAGCTAGAAATGCAAACTTGGTGTCTGTTTCAGAGGAGGGAGTAATATTGATATTAAATTGGGGGTTTAATTCAGGTTTAAAATTTAAATTAAATTGGCTTTAATTTGGGGTCCAAGCTAAATGTAGGAGGTAAATGAGAATATATTTCTCATTGTAAATGATCACATTTAGGATATTTCATATCCTTTGTAAAATTAGGTATAGGTTAATTTGGATTGTTAAGCCTACAGGTTTTTATTTTAGTCAAAAACAATATAGCCTGTATGGGTAATTTGATTCTGGGACAAAACAGTTGCTTAGATGTAAATGAGGGAGTGATTGAGTGCATTTGACACCTGTGTGGAGTGCATGCAGGGGGGGGTCAATCTCTTCCCTCAGTCAGTGACTTGACTTGCTAGTCTAAAAATAAAATAGGCATTTCTATGTTTCTTTTTTTTGAGTTGCAGATTGTCACTGTCAATAGTTTTCTAATTTCTTTATTTTACACTTTCCTGTGTGGATGGTGTGAGAGAAACAGTATTGAATGTTTTCCTTGAAGTGAGTTTCTACTCATTCTGTGGGGACAGTATGCAAATGAGTATGCATGTCTGTGACTGAGTGAGAGGAGACACAGCATGAGTGTGTCACAGTGTGACTGTGTGAAAGTTTAGTGTGTAGATTATTTACTATTTAGTAGATATGATGGACGCAGGGATAATCCCAGTGGACATTGTCCAAGAGAAATATTCAGTTTCATGCAAGGATATTTTGAAGATTTCAAAGAAATTTAACGAGCGTTGGCCGGACATTGACAGACCATGGCCTCTGGAGGGTCATTTTGATGCAGGGTTCTTGTGCATGGATTCAGAGCAGATCAGAAAACGAATGAGCGAAAACTCAAACGCAAGACTGAATTATCAGTATTAGATATGTTCTGTAAGGAAGGCCCCAATGTCAGTGAGTCAGTACTGGACAAGAAGCAACAGTGCATTGACATTGTGGACCACAGCAATGTGCTCTCAGCAAAGGCTGAGGTGAAAGTTCATGACAGCGGAGACATGAGGACATCAAAGCAACGGCCAGAGGACAGCGACACTCAACGCTCTGTTAAGAAAGAGCTGGAACGGGTACGTTGCCTGAAAGAGGACTTGACCAGTGAATTAAGGACACAGAGACAGTCTATGCGTACTATAGAAACAAGGTTGAGTGAAATTCTGATGAAAGAGGCACATCTGATCCTCGACTTGGGTGACCTGCAGGATGAGGCTGCGCACAGCCACAGAGACGGTTTACATGGAGGAAGCTACTCTCCGGTGGCTGCGCCAAGGGGCAAAAAGACTTTGACTTTTGGGGGATATGACACACACATTTGGGATATTATAGCTCAAGTGGAGGGACGTACAGTACATGCAGGGGATGAGGGAAGCCGTACCTCTGCCCGTGACAGACGGACAGCAAGCCCCGATCCGGCAGTGAGCACCCTTTCTGTCGGTGGCAGTGACAATAGCGACAGCCAGTCACAGGAGGAAGAGAGGAGGGACGCTGTCGTGGTGCTGAACTCTCTGGGCGATAGTCTCAATGTTCTTTGCAGGCAGATTAATGAGACGATGGACACTATGCGGGAGAATAGGGCGGAATCAGCCGCTACTACGTACTGTGAGGAGCGTTTGGCTGGATTGAAAGGTCAAGAAAGTGACCTGGTCCAGCTATAAAATCACCGTTCTAAGAAGCTGAAAGAGCTGGAGCGCAGACAGTTACTTTCTTAGCTTACGCATGTTTCATGATAAATGCTTTTATGTGATGTATTCCCATGCTTTTGTTCTTGCTTAAATGTAAGTCGCTCTGGATTAAGAGCGTCTGCTAAATGCCTAAATTGTAAATTGTAAATTGTAAATTGTGCAGTGACAGAGCTGCTGGACGCACAGAGGAGCGTGTGGAATCAACTCAACAGGAGGAAGAGGAGGTGGACAGTGGAGCCCGTACACAGCAGGGCTACCATTCCGACACCTACAGGGGCCCTGCGGACTGGCAGGCGAGCTCTCCACGTCACTCCAGGGGGGAGATCGAACGACAGGAGGACAACATGATGCTCCCGGTGATGATGAAGGGCAGAAATATGGAGTACAAGCCGTGGACATCTGTCGACATGACGGATATTGTGGGTCAACTGCCCCCTTTGCGGGATGGTGCGTACCCCTGGATATCAAAGTTCAAGGTTCTTGTGATAGGAACTCAACTGGCTATGGGGGACCTGGCCATGGGGGACCTTAAAAAACTATGGACAACTTTGGTGGGCATACACGGCATGGATGAGATTCTGGACCGTGCCGGACTCCGACATTACTCAGCCGCGACGGGCGGAGATACAGACCTCTTCCTGGGTCACAGAGGAGCGTTGTGGCACGCACCAAAGGAATTGTATCCGACTGAGGTGCACCCGGACACTATCTCAATGACTCCGATGGGGGACTCCGAACATGCACGTGAATATATTGCCCGGGTCAATCAAAAGTGGATGGATATTACCGGGAAGGACCCAGATCGTAATGACTTAGAACGGGCTCTTGTCCGCTCGAAGATTGAACTTGGACTCCCTGAAAAAGTCAGAGCCAATTTGGAGACAGTTGTTGGCTTGGCGAAAATGCCTCTCAAGATGTACATCGAACAAGTTGTGCATTGGGTTGGACTATTCCGCAAGAAAGTAGAGGAGCAGAAACAGAGCGACGTAGAGGTGATTCGACTGTTGGCCAAGACCCAGTTGAAAGTTGCACAACAAGCTGTACAGGCAACAGTTGTGGCCACTATGATGGAAACTCCGCAAAACCAGTTTGGACCCCCAAAAGGTCAACAAAAGGGTCGGCGCTTTAATCCTACACGTGGCTCCAATTATACAGGCTGTTTTCGATGTGGCGGGATGACGCACTCGCAGCGGTACTGCACTGTTGTCTTGACAGGTGACCAACAACAACAGCAGAACCAACAGGGGGTCCCTTCACAACAACAGAACCAGCCGTGGCCATCTCAGAACCAGCAGCAGCCGATGCCACAGACTCAACAGGGGATGGGTCAGCAACAATCTACAGCACCTCAGCAACCACTTCTGCCATGGAGAGTACGAGCGACACCTGATTTCTTGGGGCGACCACAGAGGCCGCAGTGGGAAAACCCACCGCCACAGCAGGAATGGCAACAGGGGGGGTGTCAGCCACCCTATCAGTGGGCTGCACCTCAGCAAGGATATATTCCACTGACACGTCACAGCCCAGAAAGCTGGAGAATGAGAGGTCATAAATGTGGTCAGTATGGTCATTTTTCTGGACAGTGTGTCCAGAAACCACAACGGGAAACTTTGAGGGAAGTCAAGTTGACCGGATCTCATGAACAATGAGTTGGACAGCTAAAGGAGAAGTGTCATGGCTCCTCCATGTTCTTCTTTTGACAGTTGACTTGACACGCCCCTCTCTGTGCTATTGACAGCATGGCTTTTGATCTGTCACCTAGCTGTCATCTGACACTTGACCCCGTTTTGTTTTTTGATATTGAGGTTTAGTTTAGGGAAAGAAAGACTTTCTAATGAAAAGGGGTAGTTCAGTTTAGGAATGATGTCCTAAACGGTTTGATTTGCTTTATAAGTTCTATTCATTGTCATACAAAAGAAGATAGGTTAATAGTGATCAGATGAGTATTTTAGAACTTCCTTAAATATCACAGTGAAATCCAATCCAAAAATGAGAATTATATTCTCATTAGTAATACAAATATTGTTTTAGCTCTTGGTTTGTGTGTGGCTTTCCAAATCATGGGTTAGATGATGGTTTCTGCAGGACTATTCATCTGTCCATTATTCTGTGAAAGTTACTCACAAACTAAGGGGGGGAGAAGGGGATATTTGTAAGGGAATGTTATTCTTATTAAGTCGATATTGGAATCCACTTCCACACAAATATTAATGTCCATACAGGTACAGGGATCAGCCTCTCTCCTCTCTCCCTTGCTCAGCTGGCAGGGGGGGAAGGGGGGTCAGATGTGCAAGGGGTATTTGTGTGTCTGTGAGTGTATTTAAGTCCTGGCCAGGCCTGTCTGTGCGAGAAAAATGTTGGGGAACATTTATATATTTGAATTAAGCAATATTACACGAGAGGGTGTTGTTTAACGTGATTATTGCCACGACAGGGATGCGGTCAGGAACGAGACGAAGTCGAGTTCCGCAAGCATCACTGAAGTGGCAATAATCACGTTAAACAACACCCTCAAGTGTAATATTGCAATTCTACAACAGTTACCCTTAAAACAAAGAAAATCGCTGAAAAATATATTTTTTTAATGACAGATGTAGTCACTACGACCACAAATGTCCAAAGAAACTAGCTAGCCTAGCCACCGAGTTTGCTAGCGCTCTGGGAAAACAGAGCGGCTGAATTCTTTGTTTTGATTAGGTGGTGAACAGTAGTGGTTTGATCAACGGCTAGAAACCGTTTCAACCAATCAGATTGCTTCCTCTTAACGACCTGTTGTAGAATTCATTTTAATCATTCTGTTTAATTCTATTTACAGTTTTCTTTTAATGTTTAAAGTTTTATTTGCTGTGAGGAATTCTCAAATCAGGACTTTTATGTCAAGAACAGTATGTGAGTCTAAAACAGTCGCAGGGCAAGATAAGACTGATAGGGTCATTGTCTAACAGATGTCAAATAACATAGCTTTTGATTTTGTTCGTTTTGTTTTGAGTTTTGTGTTAACCTGACTGTGTTTTACCTTCTCAGTATCCAGGGGGGAAGAGGGTAATTACCTATGAAGGGAGACAGTTTGGGGAATTTGAAAATTTTTGGAGCTTTTTGAGAATTCTTTTTTTTAAATAATTTTGGTCATTTATGAAATATGAATTATGTCTGGCACAAGTTGCTATTTTATTTTGACTGATTATGTATATAGTATACGTATGACTAGCTCTCAATGATGACGTAAGACATACATATACATAATTATACTATATAGAGTATGTAGTTGTAAATTGATTAGCGGTATACTGTGGTTACTTTGCACCAAAAACGTGACAGCCGTCCCGCCATTTGATGTTTATGCAAGAAAACAGCAAATCTGTGCCTGGTTTGCTGGGACCAAACGATCACAAATGACCATATTTCTTACGTCATCATTAAGAGCTAGTCATACATATACACACCACGTACTCTGGTCCCTGCAGATCAGGCACAATTTGCTATTTTATTTTTACTGATTATGTATAGTATACGTATGACTAGCTCTAAATGATGACGTAAGAGATATGGTCATTTGTGGTCGGTTGGTCCCAGCAAAACAGGCATATACTATATAGGCATATACTATATATAGTATATATATAGTATATAGGCATATACTATATACTATACATATACTATATAGAGTGTGTAGTTGTAAGTTGATTAGCGGTATACTGTGGTTACTTTGCGCCAAAAACCGTGACAGCTGTCCCGCCATTTGATGTTTATGCAAGAAAACAGCAAATCTGTGCCTGGTTTGCTGGGACCAAACGACATCAGATTAAATATTTTAATCGATTGACAGCCCTACTCTATGTGCATATTATAAATATGGTCCAATCCCTGCTTCAGACAGATAACTACTTGCAAGATATGGCAGTGCCATACCTTTGGTTTCTTTGCATCAGAGTTTTGTACTCTACTCTTTTATAAATCATGACAATTTTCTGAAAGATTTGAGGCACATTTTAAAAAGTATAACATATAATGCTTAAAAAGAAATTAAAAAAAATCACTCACCGTATCCATTCCCAACTGTGCTCCTCTGCCCAATGCTATACTAGCATGCAATTTGACAGCCCGTCTGGTACAGTTATCTCCTACCATCAGTTTGGTGTAGCCTTCGCTTCGAGCTGTATGGACCAGTAGATGTCGTCTACAGAGGACACATTAGCCATTAACTTGCCATTAACTTTTCTCATTAACAAGATCTTGTTTTCTATTTACCATATAATCCATTCACACTTTTTTTGCAGTTTGCATACAGTATGTTGGCGACCCCAAGTGGCAGCCAGAGGTAAACGTTTTGATACTCATTACTGGTCACTAGTACCAGGTCACTGAAATTCATTGCAGATTTACAACATTTTAATCAGGGGCAATGGGCTGATCTTATATGTTTCTTACATGATTTTAGATTGATACAACTATCTAAATCATCGTTGCATGGTGCAGATTTAACAGTTCACTTCAAGGGAAAAGGCACGATCTACTCAAAGAGTCTTTTAAAGATTCAGGCTGTGTGTGTGTGTGTGTGTGTGTGTGTGTGTGTGTGTGTGCGCGCGTGCGTGCGCGCGAGAGAGAGAGACCTGAGTGTGTACAGAAGGTCTTCTTTGGCTGTCAATGTCTTCACTGAGGAAAACAGTCTCTGCAAAGCCTGGGTACTAGACTCATCCGGAGTATTTTGGAGTCTATAATACTCCATGGCGACGTGGGATGTATAAACCAAAAACCACACATATAATGACAATTGCTCTGCACCGGTAGAATTACTTATATATATATATATATATATTATTATTTTCTCATCATATAGGTCGGAACAAACATGGTGGAGTATTTGGAGGCCGCCAGATCGTCCAGGTCGTACCCGTTTGTGCTACTGCTTGCAGATGGGATGATGTGCTCTCAATCCTTTGTTGTGATCTCAGGCAAGGCTATTGAGACTGAGACGGCTCTCGCAGCTGTGGACACGTGTTTCAAGAGTTTTTATGTCTTTGACACACACTATCCGAGTGAGTGTACGCCTACTTGGCAATTCTTCCAGAGTGCGGTTTATGAACTTGATGGAACTGTTTCCCCAGCAGTGAACTTCCTCAAAACGGCAGTACTTGCTTGTAGTACTAGGTAGGCTGGCCTGGATGCCCCCCACCCATCTCTTCTTTTCTCTCAGAGCCATCTGTCAGCTTATATCCAAGGACAGTAGCCTGTGTTTGTTTCCTCCCCATTGTAACCAGGGACGTGCTGGGGCCCTAATTTAGCCTGGTAATTTTGGATTGGGAGTACAGACCATTTTATTTTTTGCCGCAGTGATGTGGATTTAGGTCTAATTTATGTGGTATAAAGATTGTTGTCAATCAAGGCACCTTATAGGCACTTTATGTTGCAGGCATTTCTTGGTTTGTGAGTACAGGCAACTCCGGGTTTGCATTTTGTTGTTGTCAATCAAGGTACCTTAGGCACTTTATGTTGCCTCATAACTTTGTATATAGTTGCCATGTCCATAATATGTTTACAAGAGTTAAATCTCTGTTTTCTGATTTGCAATGTTCATTTAAATGCTCTCAGGGCAGTGGCCTGTGTGTCAATTACAATCATAACTGCAGCCTCACTCCCTATCTTCCGCCGTAGTCTGAAGACCCACCTGGGTCAGAAATTTACAGCACCTGAATTCAGAAGCCTGAAAACTTAAGCCCTGGATGTGGTGTGACTATACCCCATACACTAGCAAGGCGTTGGCCATCAGAGAAAATGACATACAAATACTGGAACTGGATGCAGAACAGGCATCATTTGTACAGCAGGCATCTCTGGGTTTCCAAGTGCAGGCATTTCTTGCTTTGTGAGTACAGGCATCTCCGGGTTTGCGTTTTGTTGTTGTCAATCAAGGCACCTTAGGCACTTTGCCTCATAACTTTGTATATAGTTGCCATGTCCAAGAGTTAAATCTCTGTTTTCTGATTTCCAATGTTCATTTAAATGCTCTCAGGGCAGTGGCCTGTGTGTCGGCCTGTGTGTCATGTGCATAATAGAGTTTAATCTCTCAGTGTGTACTGTATTTTAAACATTGGTTCATTGAAATGCTCTGTGGTTACATGATGTTTTAAAAGCATGTGGTCCATTTAAATATCATGGTTACATTTTGTTTTAAACGTGTTCATTTAGGGCAGATTCACACTCCGTCCGTTTGATTCAAATATTCCCGAATACGATTTCCTGGTCCCGCCAATAACTGTCTAAAGAGGACGAGACACAAAGACAGTCCTTGGTCCCCGCTGGCCTTGATTTTTTCGCACCCGAGTGCAGTTAGAACTGTATTCAATGCGTTCACATTGCAGTGATACATATCCGAGTCCACTTCAATCGGTCCGGAGACTACCTCCATGTGGTCCTGGGAACGGTACGCAGTATTCCCCTACCACATCTGCCAAGTGGTCCCGAGTGCACAACTGGGTGTACATCTGCCAGAACATGTGTGAATCTGCCCTTACATGCGTGTGTTTTTATGTCTGATGCAGTCAAGTTCATGGCGGCTCCAAAAAAAAGACTGACTTTTGAATTTGAATAAATCATTGTTATTGTCATTGTTGTTGGTGTGAGAATATATTTGATCAATTCCATGCTGTATTGATGTTGGTACCATTAGGAGAGATAACAGGCAAATGCTGAGTAATGAAGATGCCAACAAGATGTATCACACAAAGTTTAATTGATTTGTGCCATTAAATGTCAATTATAAAAGAGAACAACCCATTATAAGTAATATGATTATAATATAATCATATTACTTATAATGGGTTGTTCCCTTTTATAATTGACATTTAATTGGCACAAATCATCAATTTAACTATTAATTAATAACTTAAATTAATAACCCAACATGCTGGGTTTAAGGAACCCAGCAGTGTAGTCAATGTGAACCCTAAATTGGGTTATATAAACAACCCAATTGTGTTATTTTAACAACCTAATTGTTGGGTTAAATGGACCAACCCAATCTGTTGGGTTAAACTAACCTAACGTGTGTTCTGTCCAATAGTTAACCAGCGTAGGGTTAGAATTCTACCCAAATTGGGTTGTTAATAACTCAGCAGTTTTCAGGCAGTGGTACAAGCACACCAGAAGGGCTGGCCACAGAGAAGACAACGCTGTGACGGCATATTACACCAGTACTGGCCGATGCGTCACGCAGTGTGCATCAAAGATGGTGTAGTAATGACAGCAGACAAGATCATCATTCCTCAAAGCATGAGAGGAGTCATCATGGATAAATTACACCTGGCGCACCAAGGTGTCCAGCGAATGAAAGCCCATGCCAGGAAGGTCCTGTACTGGCCAGGAATGGGCCAAGACATAGAGAAGAAGGTAGAAATGTGTGCCACATGTCAGCAAATGCAGCCACAAAACCAAAGAGAACCTCTCCAGTCACATGTGGTACCAGAACTGCCATGGTCGAAGCTGGGGACTGACATATTTGAGCTGCATGGACAATCCTATCTCGTGATTGTAGACTACTTGACCAAGTATCCGGAAGTGCTCAACCTGCCAGACAAGACTGCCCACTCAGTCATACAAAGGATGAAGTCGGTCTTTGCCAGACCTGGGATCCCCAAAGAGTTGGTGAGTGATCATGTTCCTTTTGCAAGCTTTGAGATGCAGAGGTTTGCTGCAGAATGGGGCATCAAGCTCACACACTCTAGTCCCGGATACCCACAGTCCAATGGACTTGCAGAGAAATTGAGAGAATATGGTCAAAACAGTGAAACGTGCACTGAAGAAAGCAGCAGCAACAGGGATTGACCAACATTAGGTTTTGCTGTCACTGAGAAACACACCGGTGACAGGCCTGGATGTCTCCCCAGCACAGATGTTGACGTGTCCTGAGAAGCCTGCTGCCGTGCACTAGCGCAGTGTTGTAACCATCCACCCCAAGAGACATCCACGACAGACTCAGGCACATGCAGACGCAACGGGGGCAGTACTACAATGTGGGCACCAAGCCGCTTCCTGAGCTGACTCCTGGAGCTGCGGTACACATGAAGACGAGGCAAGGCTGGAAGCCTGCTGTCGTATTGAGCAAGAGAGTAGAGCCACGCTCTTACAGTGTGGAATCTCCGGCAGGCGTGATCTTCAGGAGGAACAGACGTCATCTGAGGACCATTCATCCGAGCCTGCTTGGAGATGCTGATGCTGAGTACGTCAACCAGCCAGAGACTCTGCGGGACGTGCCACCTACCCCTGAGGCCCAGCAGGACCAGGCCGGCCGGTCCAACGTGAGCGGCTCCGCTACACACTGCACCAGATCGGGGAGGGCCGTCGTTCCACCTGTAAGGTACAGGGACTATGTCCTGAGCCAACGCTGAAGGTTGTGCTCCACCGGTGCAGGGCCATGTTCTGGAACCTCTGGCCCCATGCAAGACACCAACCCGCTTACATACACAGAGTTAATACAAGAGACTTACACTTTTACCAAAGCTAGAGATGTTTATACACTGATTTTTTTTTATTTTTCTGCCGGGTCCTCCTTGCTGTTTTGTTTTTTTGTGCTTACTGTTCTGCTAAGTTTAAAAAAAAGAAAAGAAAGAAAGGAAGGAAAGGAAGTAAGTGGAATAACTGTTCTAATAAGAATTTGAATGTGAGCTTTGCTGTCATTGCAATGCCATTTCAATGCCATTGGTCATGATATTTGCATATAAATACCCCCCACAGAGGCTGAAATTCACACAAATAAAAAATGTCTGGACTCTGTGCAATTTTGAACATTTTTTAACCTAAGACTTTTGACCTTTACCCTAATAAAGTAGGTAAAATAATTGTAATATGTTTTTTTGTGATCATTAGAATGTCTAGAACATGTTTTATTATTGTGAAAGATATCCACAAAATGTAAATTATTAATTTATATTATTATATAATTATTATACATTTTTCATCAAACTTTATTTCTTTATTTCTTTTAGCATATTTTTTAGTCTTAGTCCTAGTAGTACAAAGTAGTAGTAAGGTTGAAATCTATTTTTTGCAAGTAGAAATTAATGCGGTGTTAGAGGGGGGCCCCCATTTGTTTGTTGTTTAATAATTTAGTTTAATAATAATTTTTCAGTTAACCTTTAATCCTTGTTTCCGGCTCATGTCATTGGTTTTCACTCACTCATTGAGCTCCTTGTCCGATTTTCTTTTCTATTATTATTCTTTTTCAATATAGAATCCGATTCAATATAGTCTTCAGTTCATTTCAGATTATTGTAAAAGTAGGCTAACTACAGATGAAACTGCAGTACACCGTTCTCCCGGACCAGAAGTGGCATTGCTGTCTCAATTGTGGGCGTGATTTTGTAGATTTTGTAGTTTATATAGAATTATATATACACTAGAGAGCAGACTGCCCCAGCCATTCATTTCAATGGAGTTGTACAGACTTCGTTAGCAATTCACAGACCATTCCATAAAAACACAATTTGCACACATGCAGCATTATGACATAATGCAATATCACATACAAACATAATATACAGGACACATTTATGTGAACTCCTATAGAAGCAAGTAGATGTCAATAACAATGTCCAATCTCTATTAACACTTATTAACAGTACAGGTAGTAGTCAGAGGTTATGCATATACTATACCTGTATAGTATATGCTCGTATATGGTTTCTGCCCGACAGCAAAGATATACTATATTATAGTATAGGCAAGTTGTGACAATCTTGGACTGTATCAGAAAGGATAGTCTGTTTACATTACATAGAAATAGTCTGTTTACAATACATTAAATAGTCTGTTAATTTATCGTTTGACGGTGAAATGTAACACTGAAATCAAATGTGATGAGTATAGGGGATGAAAATAACATTATGTGAGACACTCTATTATGGGATCGCATTCGGGGACCAGGGCCAACATTTTGTCCCAGCCTGACATGCCTATAGAGTATATGTATAAGTAGGCTTTTGGCACCAAAATGATCCACCACTGAATATTAACCTATTCCAAATAATTTATTTGACAGGATATAGTGACACCAAGTGAAGAAACCCAGCACCCTGCCACCCTCCCAGTTATACAGATTATTTTATGCTGTCAGCAGTGATTAGATTTGATCACTAGCCACTTGGATACCACGTAGCAAGTTCACCTCATTCACTCCATACCAAGTATGGGATGAATGTTGTATCATTTACACTTGATGTGCTTTATTAATAGATGTTATTGCTACTTTTGCAATGTGAGGGGCCACAAACACATGGTCATTCCTCCTGTGTCTTCTCTAGCAAAGACCATAGTGTGTAATAATTTTTGATAATAATGACATCAGACACATTTTCTTTCCACTGTATATAACAACCCATTGAAACGTCAAAGCCTGCATTAGAAACTCTCTGTTAGATTCCCTGAAACACACAACCTTGGTTCTGGTGACTGGTGCAGATCTACAATGAGTTCACAATGTGTCGACAGGTTGTACGTCCATTTTCAAATAGCCAAAGTATAGGGATGAAGTTGTGGATGTATGTTAGACCTATATGTAATAATAATCCAAATATTCAAACTAAAGTTGTCAAATAAATTATTGTTGTGGAGTAAAAGTACAATAATTGCCTCAGAGATGTAGTGAAGCAGAAGTGAAAGTGTTGAAAATGCATAATACTAAAGTCAAAAAATAAATCCCTCAAATGTTTTACAGTACTTAATGTACTCTAATGTACTCTAAATGTACTATTTACACAGTATAGTTACTTTACACCACTGCATGATACTTCATAATGTTTCATGTAGAGTTGCTCAGTGACTCAGATCTAGATGTAATGTATCTACTATAATGCCTATCAGTGATGGAATGAATAATCAATACCCTATTGTAGAAATAGTCTGTTTACAAGTACAATTTCGATATTCAAACAAACAGTTAAAATCACTCAAATAGAACCCAGGTGTGGTTTTAATATAATAATTTAATATATTCAAATATGTCTTCCATGTGTATTTCTGGTTTCTTTCTTATGAACTGGTGGGTGTGGCCACATAAAAACTGAATTTGAACACTTATTTGATATCGGAATCAGAGCGCTCCATCTTTAAAGGGACATTTCACCACTGGAAGAAACTGCAGTCACTCAATGTTAATAGCATTTGTAGTAGATAACAGTAGCAAAATTTGAAATGTAAACCCATATGGTAAGAAAAAGAATGAGTGTGTTTGACTATAGGGTTCGACTGGATTGCTGAATTCGTACAACGACCATAATGCTTTGGTGCACTGCCCCTCGGGGGGAGGCTGTTTGGAAGTGTGACTTGTAGTCCAGGAAGGAAGTGAGACCACATTTTCATGACCAATTTTGGTCATGAACATGGCGTCATGAGTTCATGACATCTAATGATATCTAAAAACACATAATAAACACCAGGAAAGTGTTTATTGTATCCTAAACATCATTAAGATCTGGTTGAAAGGGGTGAAGTGGCCCTTTAAGTACAATAACAAATTCAATGTAATTACTGTACACCACTGCACTCGGTTTCACAGTTGTGAAAATAGCCGATCAATAAAAAATGTCCATCTTTCTTAGGTAATATTGGCTATTTGACCAATGGTTTTATTTATTTATATATATATATATATATATATATATATATATATATATATATATATATAATACTTTTAATACTTTAAAGACCTTAAATTGTCACTTTAAAAATGTGCAGATACCCTGCATATACTTGACTACTGTTGAGTGAGAAAAAACAATGTTGCACAGTAAGCAAATCCCCCATTAATCATTTGGGGACCCCCTTTGGGCTCCCAACCCACAGTTTGAGAACCACTGGTCTATTCATTAAATACACTAGATTTGGGTTTAGGCTACTTTGTATCTGCTTGATTTTATATAGGCAAGCTGTGAGTGAAAACCTGCAACTTGGACTGTATCAGCTGCGTGAGAGACGCTGTGTTTGCAATTAAACATGGAAGGTGTCTGTTAACTAATGCATTTATGGTGAAATGTAATGCTGAAATGTGATGAGCACAAGGAATGGAAATTGGGTTAGGGTGAGATACGTTAATGGGCTGGAGGTTGAGTGATTAAGTACCAGTGCTGCTCCTACATTGAAGCCAGTGCCATTAAGACATCTGACATCAGGACATCTAACCTAAATCTGAACTGTGACAAAACAATAGAAAATAACATCAAACCCCCCAAAATGTGACTAAAGCTTAAGAGTCCTAAGAGTGTGAAGCATACAATGGAAATACCAGTGGTGTAAAGTAACTAATTACATTTACTCAATTAATGGTCAATGTTGTGGTACTTTTACTTAAGTGGAGTATTTGCAATTCTCAACACATTTACGTATTTACTTTCCTCACTGAATATTAAAATAACGTATCATGCTGTCATGACTATACCAAAACAGGCACCCCACACCCTGCCAATTATGCTATTTTTATATCAGAGCCACTGGCATGGTCATAAAGTTTATGCACCTCCAAGATGCACTATCCAGTATCATGGGAATGGTTGGACTATAAGGATGATATTGCAATGTAACAAGAAGGACGAACCATTAAAGGCCATTCCTACTTTTACTTTCTGCATAGCATGCAATTTGCAACTCATATAAGCCTGCTGAGCTGGTTGACACAGACCCACTGCAGAGGTGTTCAGCGTTTCATTTGGTAAGTGACACTTTATCTGTCTTTAATAGTCCTAATGTGTTAGATATCTAAGCTATGTATAGATGTTATCTAATCCTAGTCATATAAACCAGACATGTTAGCATTTCATTAATATGACTCCTTACATACCACATAGATGACCCTGCACTTAGTGGACAGCATAGTCCACATAGTGGACAGCATAATTGATGTTAAAATGTACAGATTTAAATGATTGACTGTATAGTCTTTTATTTGTAATTATGGTGTAGGCCAGATTGGAATTTGCTTTTGTTCATACATTTCTATTTAGACATTTAAATTACGTTATAATGAAAGTTAAATAATAATTATTTTACTTGAGTAGTAGTTTGGCTAGTGTAACCACCTCTGAATGTAACCTTAATTCATACAATGGAATGAAATTGTATTAGAAAGGGGAAAATTATTCTAGCATTGCTTCAGTACAAAAAAAGAAAAAAAGAAACAAGCCAATAACAAACAAACCAATGAAAAGAAGTGAATGGGCAAGCATCAATTCATTTCATTGCATGCAGTGATAATATTGGATGGAATGGATCACTCTTTTCAGATGTGGAACTAATGAGTAATTAAAAAATGTCTCTCATGAAGTGCTGTGCGGCAAGAATGAACAATATAGGATTCATATAATACTAAATCATTCAACTCAAAATTATGTTTTTTTCCCCACACTTAGGACTTGTACTGCACTCAAGATTTCACTGCTACTGGTAGAGGGGAAAAGTGAGTGTTCATAATTTTTCTATTAAACCTAGCATAGTCCTACAATGATCTGCTCAGATGTCAAGTCAGCAAATGTGTCAACACCATCTATTGTCTGTCTGTAGAAAGGCATACCAGCACACACTTTTATTCCATTTATTCTTTGTATATTAAAGGTTCACACCCAGTAGCAGCAACAAATGTACGCCGTTAGGCCTTCCTCAGCGTAAAATAAATATAAAATAAGCAGAGGAAGGCCTATGGGCTGAAACGTCTGTTTGTTGCTGCTGCTGGGGGTAAACCTTTAATAAACAAAGATTTGCTCTTTTCAAATATTGAGGCTTTGAACCATCTCTATCATATTGTAGGAGGAAGCAGCCAACACTCACCTGTCTAAGTGCATGCAGAAAGGTTCAGAATGAGCTAGAGGAGGCAGAGGAGCGTGCTGACATCGCTGAATCCCAGGTCAACAAGATGAGAACTAAAAGTCGTGACTAAGGTAAATAAATACATGTGCAATATCAAGGTTTATTATGTTGGCTGTCTAAGATGGATAAGATTTAACAAAATAAATCATGTTGAATATCTAATAGCATACTCCTATTTTACAGGGAAAGGAGGCTGCTGAATAACTTCTCCAATACAACTCACCATAAAAACTCATAAAATATGACGCATTGTATTCAATAAAGGTGTAATTTCATGTATTCATTGTACATTGTATTCATTACATCACGTTGTATTGTCAGGTTCTTCAGAGTATTCTGGTTTCAATTAACTCACACGTCCACTATATACTATTTTGTAAAACCATTGCAAGGATAAATAAATGTACTTAAAACTCTATATGTATGTATTTAAAATTTTAAATGAGCATTCAGTGATTTGGAAAACCCCCGGTCCCTCCCGGTAACAAGATGTGCACATGCACAGTGGGGAGACACGCAACAGGCCAACAGCACACACACCAAGGCCCGCCACCGCTTGATCATGATGATATTTGATGATATTTGAATTAAGTGAAATCACTGAATATACCTTTAATGATGTTTAGGACACACAAAACACTTTCCTGGGGTTTTTATGTGTATAATATGTGTGTTTAGCTATTTTAGTCATGATGCCATGTTCAGACCCAAATTTGTCATGAAAATGTGACTCACTTCCTTCCTGGAAGTCAAGTCACACCTTCACGCAGCCTCCCCCTCTCCGCAAGGAGGGGCAGTGCACAAAAGCACACAGACTTCATTATTTTTCTGGCCATAGGGTGCACATTTGAAATTGTTATCTACTACAAACACTATTAACATTGAGTGACTGCAGTTTCTTCCAGCAGTGAAATGTCCCTTTAAGTATAATGGTATAATCCAAGCTGTGTTTTGCCATTGCATGGCAGGCACATACTAATAAGTGTCACAAATCTGTACAAAAAATATATGACATTATTTGAAAATGTTCAATAGTTATACAAAATGAGTTTAGCTTTTGCATATTTGTGTCATTCGTTAGTCACGCCTGCCAATCAGTCTGTCACATGCTCCGTAAATCCATATAGGCTATGGCCATCTCCATATTATTAAGATCAATAAAGGCCGTTGAGAGATTTAAAGGTAAATAGGAGGATCTTAAAATCTATTCTCTGTTTAATGGGGAGCCAGGTTAAAATGGGTGTGATGTGGTCAAACCTTTTGGTACCAGTGAGGAGGCGGGCAGCAGCATTTTGACTAATTGTAGTCGTTTGAGGACTGAGAGAGGATTGGGGGATAGTGATACCATAATATAGTGCATTAGCCTACAGTAGTCTAGCCTTGAGGAGATGAATGAAATGGATGACTGTTTCGAATTGTTTAGGGGGGAGGTAGGGTTTGATCTTGGCGAGTAAACGTAGGTGGTAAAAACGTGTTCTTAGAGCTGATCTGTCTGTCGAAATTGAGGTGCATGCGGTTGTCGAAAATAACGCCAAGATTTGTTGCACTGGTATGGTGGATGTGGTGGCCGAGGTTGTTAACAAAAGGGGTGGGCCGTGGGGTGAAGATGATGATTTCGGTTTTGTCATTGAAATGTAAGAAATTTGCGTCCATCCAGATTTTTATGTCATCTATGCAGTTATTTTCGCAGATAAGTAAGCCTGGGACCGAGGCTAATTAAGGGGTCAAATTAATTGTTGCCACGGTGCCCACAACATGCGGATGTCCATGAGGAAAACAATCAAAACATAATCTACTAACGTCAGAATCGGGTTTTCTTAATAAAAAGTGCTTCTGAATTGTAACAGTGTGTTATTTTATTAATCCACCACCCGCACCGCACGCCCTGACGCCACGGACTGGAGGAGAGAGAAGAGTTTCTCCATTCGGCTCGCTCGTAGCAGCGCCGTGCAGGCAGTCAAAGAAGGAGGTTCACTTTGCAGGTTGGAAATCCGCTAGAGAGCGGATACGGAAACGAATGTTTGTCTGCCTAAGGTATGCGTGCAAATGACCGGATATAGAAGGCGGGCTCTCTACTACGACGAATCCACCAACGTTCAAACCATGTTTCTGGTTGGCTGACAAGACTGGCACAACGCAATACTTGGTTCTGATTGGTTCAGAAAAAACCCTAAAACAAAACAGGAAACTAAATGAAATGCCGACGGCAACTGTTTTGAGAAGTAAACTAAAAAGTCAGTAGAAGAATGCGCTAATATAAATGGCAATGCATCCAACATTAGCTCAGCTCTTTAAGAGAAAGGAAAGAGTAGAAGAAGATAGCCTAATGTCATTGAAAACAAGAAAAACAACCAAGACCATACAGTTGCATGACACAGAGAGCGAGACAGATGGGAGGAGGAGGCAGAAGTGGCAGCAGGACCAGCACCAAGCACAGGTAAAGGGACTAAATTATTTTCGCTCCTATGCCACCAAAATGTGGAACGCCCTACCAACAGTCATTAAGACATGTGAATCCCTGGACTCCTTCAAAACCGCTCTCAAAGGGCACCTATACGGACGGCTGCAATTCGAAACTGGCCTCCGTAAAATCTGAATCCCCCCACCGCCCCCCTCCCTTTTCCCCCTCACTGTATATGTTTCTTTTCCCTTTTTGCTTCCTTTATGATGAATTCCTGTTCTGTTCTTTAACTATATATAAGTGTCTATTTGTACGTCTCTAAATGTTTTGATGAATTGAACATGGTGGACCCTGTTGTAAACAATTAAGTTAGTGTAATGCTTAATTGGGTCGTCCACTCACAGTTAACAGTCTTTGTATTGAGTTTGTGCTTGAAATGTACTGTAATTCTGCAAACTGTTAATAAATATTTCAATCAATCAATCAATAATATTCATAATAATAATCATAATAATATCACTGATATTATTATGAAATTCCTGATATTATATCAGGAATTTTATAGCACTCTAAGTACTCAAATACGCTTTACATGTGTCTGAGGGAAGGGGATCCAGAGCAGGTTGCTGGGCAAAGGAAGAAGAGCAGCTCACTCAACGGGTTGCATGGCTCGCTGTGACTCAGGACAAGAGGATAAGGATAACTACTTTAGGGTTAGGCCTCTGTGTTATAGTAAGTGTAATGAAATAGGTAGCCTAATGCAGGTGTAACTGTTTTTTATAACTGCCAAAATGTCAGGGGTACTGCGTGGTTTGAACCCCCAAATTCTTGTCGTCCGTGCCGCAACATTTCTGGGAGCTCCTGTAAGAAATGAAAGCCACTTTCACCCCTGCCCCACACGTGAGAGGGGCAGTGGGTGAGGAAACTTCACCCAGCTGGACGGAGAAGGTCCTATCGGTCAGGTAAGACCTGAACCAGGCTAAGGTCGTCCCGGAGATGCCAACCTGCTGTTCCAGCTGTGCAAGCAGGATTCTGTGGTCGACCATTTCGAAGGCAGCGGAGAGGTCCAGCAAAACTAAAATGGCAGGGCTACCGGAGTAAACTGTTAAATTGAGGTTGTTAAAAACTTTTAGGAATGCTGTTTCCGTACTGTGGCCGGGTCTAAAACCAGCATGAGCATGCGTCACAGAGCGCATGTTCGGGTCTGATAAGTCCCGGAAAAGATGCGCTGTGATTGGCCAGTAGTCACTTGAGTGGCAGCGTGACCTAGTGTGCTGTCCACTCTTCCGGTGCCAGTGTAAATTCTTCCGCCCTCCCGTCAACACACATTGCTCCAACGAACTGCAGCAGCCAATGAGGCATCTATTCTTTTATATCTATGGCACTTCCCACTCCCACCTCCATTCCAAGATGGCCGAAATGTTTGCCAATGGCAGCAGCTTCTGATTCCTCTTGGTGATTCTTCTACACTCCTGTGCTAGCCCTTTGTTCCCTTTGTCATTTTAGGCTTGGTGTCTTCATCATTGAATCAACTGGTTAACTGTTTTTGAGTTATTGTCTCCACCAGGCCAAAGGCATGGGGAGAGAGTATGTTTTGCACTCCGTCCGTCCATGTGTCGGTCTGTGAACTAATCTCCGGCACCGTTAACTCGGTCGATGCCACATTTTGCACACACACTCCCTGGATGCCAACGATGAACTTCTGCCCCAAAATGTCCAGAACGGCCTGTTATAGCGCCACCAAGAGGCCGACATATGTAAAACACATTTTCAAATATTACTCCTTCAGATGTTATCCAAATTTCACGCTGATCGGTACACATGCTCTCCATAGTCATGTGATCAAGACGGGTTTGTTTGATTTCTCATAATCCACCTTCATTGCCTACGATTGGTTTCTAAACTTTTCAGGAGTAGCCTGCTTTGTACCCGTTTTGTACAAATCGCCACAAATACTCAGCGCAGCATCTGATTGCGGTGAAACTGTGCATGCATATTCCCACTAGGCTGAGGAAGAAATGCCACTTGACAGTTTTCAAATCAGCCTCATGGTGGCGCTACAACAGGCCAAGCTGTGTCTCACACACACACACACACACACACACACACACACACACACACACACACACACACACACACACACACACACACACACACACACACACTATATTACTCCTAAACATTTTGCCAAACATCACACACACTCCTATCCTCCTGGTGGAGACCTGTGCACAGAAGGGCACTTTTTCTAGTTGTCTCCACCAGGCCGAAGACATGTGGGGAGAGTATGTTTTGCACTCCGTCCGTCCGTCCGTCCGTCCGTGTGTGTGTGTGTGTGTGTGTGTGTGTGTCCGTTAGTAGCTAATCTCGGCCACCGTTAACCCGGTCGATGCCAAATTTTGCACACACACTCCCTGGATGCCAACGATGAACCTCTGCCCCAAACTTTCCAGAACGGCCTGTTATAGCGCCACCAGGAGGCCGCTTTGTGCAAAACAAGTTTTTGCACAGTACACCTACAGATTTTGTCCAAACATCACGCAAATTGGTACACAGTCTCTCTACAGCCATTCAACGAAACCGCTCTTTCAGATTTCTCAGACTCCATCCTGATTGGTTAAGATTGGCTTCCAAAGTTCACAGGAGTGCTCAGTTTCAAACGAAATGGACGAAATGCCACATGAACAATTTCAACTCAGCCTCAAGGTGGCGCTATAACTGGCCGAAAAGTGTTTTTACCTCTAACTGCACGAATCTGTGGATCACTTTGTATGCCAACTCCCTAGAGGCCAAGGAAAAACCTTTGTCTGGAATTTTTCACATCTGCTCTTTATAGCGCCACCAGGAGGCCCACATATGTAAAACACATTTTCTATTATTACTCCTTCAGATTTTATCCAAATTTCACGCAAATCGGTACACATGATCTCCATAGTCATGTGATCAACACAGGTTTGTTTGATTTCTCATATTCCATCCTGATTTGCCACGATTGGCTCATACAGTTTTCAGGAGTAGCAAATGGCCACAACTCGGCAGCGTCCGATTGCGATGAAACTGTGCACGCATATTCCCACTAGGCTGAGGAAGAATCCTGGTGGAGACCTGTGCCGATTGGCACTTTATCTAGTTTGATTTGAGTTTGTATTGAAAGTATTTGAGTTCTCACTTGATTTAGCATTTGATTTATGTTTGAATTTATAACACTTTTGTTTGAATAAGACGGGGTGCATACTTAGTTTAGACTAGTCATTGGTTAGACATGGGGTAAGATTAGGTTTAGGTGTGCTTCCCCGTGGGAGGTTATGTTTAGGGTGAGGGTTTGAGATAGGTTGTAGTTGTAGGACTAACGACTGGTCTAACCAATAAATAAACCAAAAACTGTCTAAACGAAGTACTGCACCCGAATAAGACTGCATATTATGAAATACACTTTTGTATTTATGTAAGACAATTAATGCATGCATGCTAAAACCAGATTGTTTAATGTAAATCATGACTAAAGAGGTTGATCCTGATCAAATCAAACTATTTTCTCATGCATTGATAGTTTATTTGATGTCATACAACAGTGATTTTGAAACAAATACTCATTTGGACACCTCACCTTTCAGGTCAGGTTTTTTGTGTCCTGAAAGGATATTCTGAACCTCCCTTCCCCCCACAAATGTGGTAATCTGGTTCTCTAAATTGGAGAAAGAGACTGATTTAGAACTGAATAGGAACTGAACTGGGAATTTTCAAGTTAACAGATAAGACACTGTTTAATTGCAAATGCAGCTTCTGTCACAAAGCTGATACAGTCCAAGTTTGTTGTCACAGCTTGCCTATATAAAATCAGGCAGATACAAAGTAGTCTAAACCCAAATCTAGTGTGTTTAATGAATAGACCAGTGGTTCTCAAACTGTGGGTTGGGAGCCCAAAGTGGGTCCCTGAATGATTTAGTGGGGTCTCCAGATGATTTGCTTACTGTGCAACATTGTTTTTCTCACTCAACAGTAGTAGTGTATACAGAGTATCTGCACATTTTTAAAGTGACAATATAAAGTGCTGAGCAGTGGTGTAAAGTAACTAAGTACATTTAATCAATTATTGTACTTAAAGATGGAGTGCCGTGCCCCCCCCCCCCAAAAAAAATCACACCCGTGTGAACTGAGTGGTGCAGCCCCCCCCCCCCCCCCCCCCACCTCTCTCTCTCCCTCTCTCTCTCTCTCTTTCTCTTTAGCAGGCAACATTGCAGCACTATCCCTCTCTGTTTCTGGCGCCCCCTACTGGTACCCTATAGTCATATACTGGTGCTCATGACCACATACATAGGTGTACACGCCGGACATTGCTGGTTGTAGGAGTGGTTGCACCACTCAAAAACCCAAAGGCGAGCACTGACACTTTGGCATTCTCTACTGGCCATATATAGAGGGTCTTGAGTGTACAGGGTCTGATGAGGGCCCAGGTAGGGCCGGGCCTTACATTTTGGGCCTGTGGAGATCGCCGGCTGCCGGGCGCGGCTGCACTAATAACTTTGGGGCAGGCCCGTCTAGAGTTTGAGGACGCGTGGGGATGGATCAACATTATGGAATGTCAGACAGGTCAGCTCCATTCCATTTATGGAGATCTATTAACGGCCAGTTGCTGGCCGGCTCCATATATGCAGATCTAGGTGCTCCTGGTCTTTTCCATGTATGGCTATCCAGGGTTTGATGAGATCAGTGTCGTGATCTTCATGGAGACGGCCATACAATATATGGTGGCGTGTCACGAGGCGTGATGTCATGAGGCGTGACCATATGGAGGCGTGATGTCACGAGGTGTGACCATATATGGAGGCGTGATGTCATGAGGCGTTACGTGTGACTATATATGGAGGCGTGATGTCACGATGCGTGACCATATATGGAGGCGTGACCGACTGACGGGTTTTGCAAGTTTACATAATAATCTGCGACCTTCGGTCGATATAATCAAATATCTAATATAGATGATATTATACTAGTTTTTGTATAATATTAAACAATTAAACAACCAATAAAATCTATAGGAAATTAATGTTAATTTCATATGAAACCCCTTTTTTCTTTCACTTTAGCATGCTTTAACTTACACTACATTTAAACTTTGAAAGGTTGAGATATAATCGCAGCAGACTTTGATTACTGCATGTGTTTAACTTTATGATCACTTTTATACTTTTGAAGCTATCCAACTTCAAAGGAGGATGTGAACTGTGGATCTCAGTCTTTTCAGCTTTTCCAATACAACTAATGGTCTTTGCTAGAGAGGACACCGGAGGAATGACCTTAAGTTTGTGAAGTCACTGCGGCCACATTTCTTACACTACAGATCTGTGTGATGTACTACTGCTATACATTTTAATAAGACAATTAACCCATGTCACTCTGCACTGTAGCAATTATTACACTTGGGGCTGTTTCATGCTTAGCCTGTGAAAGTGGTGCAAAGTAACTACGTACATTTACTCAAGTACTATAAAATAAAGTGCAGTGCTCACAATGCACAATAAGAGGTACTATTACTTTACTTTCCATGTTTTTGAGTGGTGCAACCACTCCAAGTAACAGCAATGTCCGTCCCTATGTGACTACTACAACACGCTATTCGAAAAAAGCTGAGCTACAATGTGACGTGTTGTGCTTGTAGATCTGCCGTTTATGAAAAAGCTTGACAATATTTGGAAAGTCTGAGTACTTATTTTACTTTAGTATATAAGTATATAAGTATATTTTGATGAGAATAACACACTTCACCCCCCACACCCCCTCACATGGCAAAAGTATCAAAGTAGCCAGAACAGTATTTAAAATCTATTAATAAGCCACATCAAGTGTAAATGATATTACTTACAACATTCACCCCACGCTTGGTATATGGAGTTAATGAGGTGAACTTGCTACGTGGTATCTATTTTCCAGTGGCTGGTAATAAATGTATAAATCACTGCTGACAGCATAACAATAATCTGTATAACTGGGAGGGTGGCAGGGTGCTGGGTTTCTTCACTTGGTGTCACTATATCTTGTCAAATAAATTATTTGGAATAGGTTAATATTCAGTGGTGGATCAATTTGGTGCCCCTAATGTGATCCCATAATAGAGCGTCGCAGTCCCACCCCCTTTCAGAACGACGAGTGGCCCAGGAAATGAATCCCAATGCATTTTGCCCATAGGCTTTTCTTAAAGTATTTATTTAAAGATGGAGTGCCACCATTTCTTTCCACGCTAAAACATGATCATCAGGTATTATTACAATATAAGGGGGAAGAACTTTTTCCAAAAAGTGTACAGTATTTGTTAAAATCATGCTTATGTGGACACGCCCACCAGTTCATTAAGTATGCCTGGTTTGCCTGGTGGGTGGTGATGGGTGGTGATCCACCTGAACTGAAGCCGCACCCACAGCTGTAGTTGTATGATAAAGGGGGAGGGGTTAGGGGAGGGGCTGATAGTGTGGTGTCACTATATTACTGTTTACTTCATTGGCCCGTTTGACTGTCAAGGGTTCAGCATCCAGGAAGAAACCCTAAATACAAAGTCAATACACAATTGCACATAAAAACAACTCCAGTCTGTCTAATTAAGTACTGTCATGTCACCTCATAGACACATGAAAAACTGGAAAAATACAAAAATTGTGGCACTCCATCTTTTATTTAAAGACGGTTATGCCGCGGACAAAGCCAACTCGGATCGTGACAAATCATGACAATGAACACTGTTTTGAGCCGATCAAATCATTTATAAGAAGAAAAACAAAACAAATAGTGTTGTCTCCTGCCTTTATTTTCTTCTTTCTAATGATTTGATCTGCCCAAAATATTATGTTCATTGTCATGATTTGTCACGATCCGAGTTGGCTTTGTCCGCGGCGTAACCGTCTTTAAATAAATACTTTAAACTAAGGTATATTCAGTGATTTCACTCAAAAAACCTTAGGTTTTGTTTTTGGCTAGGTCGCAAAGCCTTTCATCCAATCAGGATAGAGAGCCAAAAACAAAACCTAAGGTTTTTTGACCAGAGGGGTTAACTGGGGACAGGGAGGAACTCCTTATAATGGTCAGCACACTAGAGAGGATTATCACAACAAAACAAAAGTGATATTTGAATTAAGTGAAATCACTGAATATACCTTAAAGAAAAGCCTATGGGCAAAATGCATTGGGATTCATTTCCTGGGCCACTCGTCGTTCTGAAAGGGAGTGGGACTGCGACGCTCTATAGAGTGTCTCACATAATGTTATTTTCATCCCTTGTACTACTCACTATGTAATGTATTGCACACCCATCCTTTCTGATACAGTCCAAGATTGTCACAACTTGCGTATCGAATCCAGATAATACAATTGCCTAAACACAAATCTAGAGGCTTTTACACTGTCCGGCAGAAACCAGCTAACTCCATTTTTCCAGTTTTTCATTGTTATTTTTATATTTTTTCTTTTTTAATACATAAGTGCTATTGAACACCCTTAATTAGCCTAGGTATATGTGTTGGTTAAAGAAATATTAAACCTAAACTCCACTTGAGCTGGAAGTCTTTAAGTTTTCTTCTCCTTCCGCCAAAAACAGCAGTTCTGTCTGAACCGTGCAGTCGGTTTTCACAAAACATTTGGGTTCAAACACAACTCAGTCATAACACAATGAGTACTTTAGAAGATTCCAATCGGAACTAAAATTGAAACGATAAAGAGAAGATTGGAAGCAAACATTTTACATAGGCTATGCTGCCTGATCTTCTCTGTCCCACTGTCTCACTTGTTTCATTTTGGGAGCCACCGATTGGATGGCCTGTTCACTTGCTCTGCACCAATCAGGTGCAGGTCCTTTCCCAATCAAAACCGACCCGTTACAATTACATGGTCTTCTTTCTCTCAAGTTCAGCCTTCCATGCTTCTATGGCTTATTGTGTATATTGTTCATTGCTTATTGCCTTTTAGTTTAGTTTAGTTTATTTGATCATCTTCACAGTTACAAAACAGCTTAGTTGTTAACACACGGTTACATAGCAAAAAAATTACTGGAGGTGATCAAAAGGAATAGGCTGAAGCTGAAAGCTTATAAATGCCTATCCTATAAACATCAAAATAAAACAATAAACAATCCAAACAATTTAATACCACCATCAAGGAGGTTCACACCAAATGGCGAGAGCCAACCCGATACTCCACCCACCCCCGTGTCACCATAGAGATCCACCAGGATCCCTATAAATTAAATACCAATCATCATCATCATCATCATTTTCATAGGTCAAATATGTTATATCATATTATATATATATTATATATTACATACCACATATTATATTATATAATATATATTTCACATAATACAATTTTTTTTACGATGCACTGTATTTAGCCAAAAGGATATGTTTAAATAGTATCTTGAATCGAGAGATGTGTCTGCTGTGTTTCACCTCCTCGGTCAGGCCATTCCATATTTCTACCCCACAGACAGAAATGCACATGCTCTTCCAGGTGGTGCTGACACAGTGTTGTTGGAAGTTTAGGTCCCATCTTAACTCGTAGCGTCCCTCCCTATCCTTGAACAATTGTAGAACGTTTACAGGAAGTAGTTTATTTCTTACCTTGTACATAATTTGTGCCGATTTGAATTCAACTAAATCTAAGAATTTCAGTGTGGAGGACCTTAAGAATAGAATTTGTAGGATTATAGTAGCCTACCTTATGTACTATTCTTAATGCTCTTTTTTGTATTATAATTAGAGGCTGTAGGTTGCTTCTATAGGTGTTTCCCCACACCTCCATGCAATATGTCAGATATGGTAATATTAGTGTGTTATATAGTGTAATCAATGATTCATAATTTAGTATATGTCTGGTTTTGCCTAGTACACCAACACTTCTAGCTAATTTTGACCGAATATATTTTATATGTGGTTTCCAACTGAATTTTTCATCTATAATCACTCCTAAAAATATGTTCTCATTAACTCTTTCTATGTTTACATTGTCGATCTTTAACTCAACTAGTGAGTTTGGTTGTATTGATTTATTTCCAAAGATCATGAATTTTGTTTTTTCCAGGTTGAGTGATAGTTTATTTGTATCAAACCATAGTTTTAGTTTGCCCAGTTCAAATGAGACCTCCTTCTACAATTGCTGAAGGTTCTCCCCAGCACAGAAGATGTTGGTGTCATCAGCAAAGACAACATACTTCAAGATACTTGAAACTTTACATATGTCGTTTATGTATAATATAAATAATTTGGGACCTAAAATTGAACCCTGCGGTACCCCACAGTTAATGGGTGAGCAACTAGACTTATGCTCCCCCATCTGTACGTATTGTTGTCTGTTTTTGATGTAGCTCTTAACCCAACTAAGCCCTACCCCTCTAATCCCATATTTTTGGGGATTAGCCTTGCTGCTTGGTCCCGTCTTATCGCTGCTTGCAGCTATATGTATATATTGTTGTAAACTCTAAGTACTGGACCCTCGTCTGACATGGGCGATCATGATTATAACAGTTTAATTTTTTTATATTATTATTGACGGGCACCAGCCCCTTCTGGTGACGTAATTAGGATATGTTTCAGTGTCGGGTGAATTAAAGGTAATGTCTGTATGTATACATGTATATGTAATCAAACCTATGTTTATTACGTTACCATCAAAACCCAGTTATAACCCAGCATTGATACATATCTTAACCCTTGGAATGCCAGTCCCAATTTTTTTGTTTGGGTAACAAATTGGCATATTTTTAATTCATCGTTTTAACATACAAGAAAGATCTGGTGGATTGAAGAGATGTTTTTTGTTGTTCATTCATTGCAAATGTATTCTCTCGATTCGCCACCAGATGGCGGGAAAGCATCATTATGCTGATTTTGGCTAAAATAGACGCATCTTCCTAAGTCACTTCCGGTTGAACGATCAACAACATCCTGTAGTACTTTGACCCTAGTCAATAGTTTGGCTGGTCCGGATTGCTAAGCTAATGCTATATTTTTCATAACTAAGTCAAATTAACCTCAAATCAACCCCAAAAGATCGCAAAATATCACATTTTTTACACCGACGCACATAGAGACGGCGCGCGTGCACGATAGCGCACGATCACGCGGATTTCGGCCGTTTTTTATTAGTGATATTAGCGAAAAAATATAATTTTTTGCTCTTTTGACCCCGCGATAACTGATATTGATTGTCATTCCGTTTTTTCCGTTAACGGGAGGTTTAGATTTTTCGATTAATTTCGTTTTTTCCGTGAATTGTAGGCCAAGGGTTAATTACGTCACCATCAATACCTACCAAGCGTATATACACGTGCATTCATACCAGCACGACCACAATACTTGCGCGCTCTGCTTGCACAAGTAATGACGTCACCATCGACAGCCAGTTATAACCCGACATTGAAACATATCTTAATTACGCCACCATCAACATCAGTATATATATATATCTACCAAGCATATGCACTTGAAAAAGCCAGCCGACCACAGTATAGTACTTTCAACTAACGTATACATACATACTTTATACCTGTTACCCAACCAATATTGAAACATATCGTAATTACGTCACCATTGACAGCCAGTTATAACTCGACTTTAGTATTTCATTTCAATGTTTTACAGAGAGGCTGAGATTTGAAAGTTTGTTTGAAAGTTCAAGTAGGCACTCGACAGAGTGCAGTTCTAGTTATTAGTGTGGTTGCCCAAAGTTATTGTCACACTTTATTTTTTTCATTTTTCCAGAGTAACCTACCTAACTTCCGATGTGATTCGCCGAGCTTTGCATAATGTTTGTAGGCCTACTAGCTAACTGGCTAGAGAAGGCTACTACAAAATCCCACAACAACCAGGGAAAGTAAAATGAGTGACGTAATTCATCTTGTATTTGTCCTTCTAAATACCGGTAATGTATTTCACCTCTGATGGGATTTTGTGGGCAGAAGACCAAACTATTCAAGCGTTATAGAAATTTTCAAATTAGGGAGGGGCCCATGTAAGCGACTGCGGCAACCACACTTTGCAATTTTTCAAAATTACTGTACTGTTAATAAGTGTTAATAGAGATTGGACATTGTTATTGACATTTACTCATAATGCTGTGTTTATCTTTCTCAGAGGGGTGAGAAGTTCATCAGAATAACCGCCATGCACATAAAGTGGTGTGGAATGGTCTGTGAATTGCTACCGAAGTCTGTACGGCTCCACTGAAATGAATGGCTGCAGGGGCAGTCCGCTCATGTAATTTATATAACTCTATTTGAGACACAAGGGCGCCTACAAAATCACACCCACTTTCCTTAGTAGAGTGCGTCTACTAAGGAAAGTATAGGCTTTCGACACCACAAAACCGTCTTTCTATTGGTGAGTAGCGAAATCGTTCTTTTTTTATTTTTGCAGCAGTCGACAGGCTCTGCTGCATTTCATGCGTGCGCAGGAAGTCCAGAGTAACATAGTGTTCAGGAGAAGTCCTTGACACTATTGACCAGAGCTACTGTCCCCCATGCCTTCGGATTGGTGGAGACAATTATTGATAATTATTACATGGCTTGGTTGACTGCTTGATTCTGATTGGTCAATCGCAGAATTCAGTGGTGTGTTATTTCTTGATAATGACCGCTCGCTCTTTAACAGGCCCGATGTCTAATCAAAGCCTCAGAGCACCTGCTGCGCCCCGCTTGATTTACTGCTGTTTCCAACATGACAGCCATGTAAACACACACACAATGTCATTTACAGCTAAACATTGCTCTCAAAAATGTTTTAGAAAACATTTGAGCAAAAAATAGACGAAGTATACCCAAAAATGGATTCCATTGGATCAACTTACTTGTTTTCTGACTGTACTACAGCTGGGCAGACACCGGCCAGCGCGACACTTATGGAATGGAATACTTCATTACCGTAAGCAAGGACATACCTTGTTTTGTTGTGTTTTGGGTCAATTTATTGATTTATGTATTAAGTAGCCATGTATTAAGCGGCATAATGTATGGCTGAGTGATAAATCACCGACAGGGTGATTTATCTGTCAACAGCCATACCAAATCACCCAAATCACTGAATGCTCATTTAAAATACATACATACATATAGAGTTTTAAGTACATTTATTTATCCTTGCAATGGTTTTACAAAATAGTATATAGTGGACGTGTGAGTTAATTGAAACCAGAATACTCTGAAGAACCTGACAATACAACGTGATGTAATGAATACTGATAGGAATTTATCTATCAATGACTTTAAAGAACTATTAAAATAGATACTATAAATAGCTTCGACAGCGAGAGCTATGATACTGGGAGCTGAGAGCTCCGAAACACCGGAACTCTAGAAATACTTTTAGAAAGTAATCAAATTACAATATATACTTAGCTTAGCTTTAACAAGGATACTTTAAGAGAATGGCCAATATAAAAAATGTTACTTTAGGAGAATTACCTTTTAAATACCAAAATGTTACCTGAGTCCACCACAGAAGAGAAGTCCATTTCAAAGTGAGGTTTTAGCCATATTTTATATTAATTGATTCAGAGAGACAGAATAGGATCCACATATTCAACATAAAATTTACAATAAGGTTCCCCCAGACACCACAGGGTCTGGTGGAAGATGGTCTCTCCATGCCGTTCCAAAATGGCAGGAGGTATTTATACTGTTTTAATCAAAATGGAGAACGGTGTACAGACAGAGGAGCATCCTAATCAATGTATGGGATATGTAGTTTTGGATGACCTGTAGTTCATAAATCAAGTCACTGGCCGGTAGGGCTGCAACTAACGATTAATTTCATAATCGATTCATCGGCCGATTATTTAAACGATGAATCGATTAATCGGATTATGGCACCTTTTTGCAATTACTTAAAAAAATTAGCTTCAAGTTATTTTAGGCATGTTGTAACTAACAATAAAGACAATAAAAATGAATACTCCTTCAAAATTAATATTTTACCCCCTTTTTTTATCCAATTTGATTTCATTGCCATTCCTACTTGTAATGATACTGTAATCTGTAATGTTGACCGTGTATAGCTGACTGTCTTTCTTTCCATTTCTATCTCTGGGACCCCAATTTTTATTTTTTTATTTCTATTGTAAAATCAATTTTGAGAGTCCATTTGGTTCCATTTTTTCACTCTCTGTTACAGACCCTTTAGGGTCCACTTGGTTTACTTCCTAACTATCTATAATGTAGCTGGAACTCCCACTATGAGAACCACTGTCCTACACAGTCTGTGTGGACACGCACGCACGCTCACAGCCACACACACACACACACACACACACACACACACACACACACACACACACACACACACACACACACACACACACACACACACACAGTATGCACACAAGTTACAAGTAGCATGCTAGCTGATAGGGGAAACCGTTCTTATTTAGCATGTTCTCTAGGGTCTAGGCTCTAGTATCACATATTGCCAAAGTTAAACAGCACTGAATAAATCATTGTTAAGCAAAAACGTTCACGGAGATTCTGCTTTTGCCTTGTGCCCACTCCAATGCGCTGCTGAGATTACACACAGGTGGAACAAATTTGAGGAGCTAACGATCGTTAGCAAGCTACACTGCTAGTGCTCGTCATAGCATCGCAGCCATAGAGCCACTTGGCTGACGCTCTCCCTCTCTCTGTGTGTGTGTGTGTGTGTGTGTGTGTGTGTGTGTGTGTGTGTGTGTGTGTGTGTGTGTGTGGGAGACTGAAGTTGGGAGAGAGAGGGGTAGATGCGGAGCGCTCTGGTCACGTTCAAGACAATCTTGTGTTGTGTTTATACCGACCCGTTGCATATTGTTCGTTCAGCCTAGTGCCGTTACTGAACGGTAAAAATAAAGCAGCTTTACGTTACATTTTAATGTTGGAAAACACCCGCGATAAAAATCGATAAGATAATTCGTTGGCAACGAATTTAATTATCGATTTAATCGATTCGTTGTTGCAGCTTTACTGGCCGGGAAAGCACTGAGGCGGCTGGCGGTGCATGGCACCCGGCTTTAAGGATAAATTGTCAGAGGCCCGGCTGCCAAGGTCAGAAACATGCAGTCTCCCAGGACGAGACAGACAGTGTAATCGGGAAACCAAAACATTTCTTACTAACTAGACGCTGAGACAGCGTGAAGTAATAATATCTACACGATGGAGCCGACATGTGAGTAGGGCACAGGGCATTATTATAATCCATGATTCTGCAAGACCATAGGGGACACCGGGTCATAGTTCACATGAAAACCGCCATCCACCAAAATCACAGATCTACAAAAGAAAAATACCTAACAAATACAATGTACAATGAATACATGAAATTACACCTTTATTGAATACAATGGGTCATATTGTATGACTTTTTGAATACAATGCGTCATATTTTATGAGTTTTTATGGTGAGTTGTATTGGAGAAGTTATTCAGCAGCCTCCTTTCCCTGTAAAATAGGAGTATGCTATTAGATATTCAACATGATTTATTTTGTTAAATCTTAGCCATTTTAGACAGCCAACATAATAAACATTGATATTGCACATGTATTTATTTACCTTAGAGTCACGACTTTTAGTTCTCATCTTGTTGACCTGGGATTCAGCGATGTCAGCACGCTCCTCTGCCTCCTCTAGCTCATTCTGAACCTTTCTGCACTTAGACAGGTGAGTGTTGGCTGCTTCCTCCTACAATATGATAGAGGTGGTTCAAACTCAAAGCCTCAATATTTGAAAAGAGCACCTTACAATTATAGTCCAAGCAAGACAATTTCAGAAAAACTGTAAAGTGTGGTTGTGGCTAATGTGTTATTATTTCACAACACTCTGCCCATGGCGAACACAACTAAAGATCTATATTGTCTTACCGCTTCCTCAGCCTGCCTCTTGTAGCCCTTCACCTTCATCTGCAGTTTGTCTACCAGATCCTGAAGCCTGGCAACATTCTTCTTGTCCTCTTCAGTCTGAAGTGAGAGTGAATTTATGACATTTATAGTTCTTTGTATTTGTATTTTGTAGTTCATGCAATCTATTCATTTAGTTAGTGGTATGATGGATATTTAAGTGAACATGATATACAGTACCTGGTATGTCAGCTCCTTCACTCTCCTCTCGTACTTGCGGACACCTTTAATAGCGTCTGCTCCACCTCTCTGTGCATTGTCGACCTCTCCCTCCAGATCACGCACCTTCACAAAGGAATTATGCACTATGAAATTACTTATTCTTATTTCATTGACTATAAGCTGTGTTGAAGTAAACCACATCTTACCCTAGACTCCAGTTTCTGGAGCTGCTTCTTGCCTCCCTTCATAGCCAGGTTCTCAGCCTCATCCAGACGGTGCTGCAGGTCCTTGACTGTGACCTCCAGGTTCTTCTTCATCCTCTCCAGGTGAGAGCTGGTGTCCTGCTCCTTCTTCAGCTCCTCGGCCATCATAGCAGCCTGGAAAGAAGATAAAATTTATATAAATTCACATGTTGACTGCGAGAAAATATCTTGTAATTTAACAGGTAATAATAGGGTAATAAACAGATACTAATCGTGGTCATAAGACCAGAGGAAACAACAACATCATAGGGGGGCAAAACCTGTGAAAAACATGGATTCATGTTGTAAACAAGGCCTGTCCAGGCTCCGTTCAGCTTCCTAGGTTAATACTACTTCTGGTAGACTGGAAATGTGGCTTTTCAAAATTAGATTTAAATTAGAATTAGATTCCTAATTTCTGTTTTTGTGTTAATAATGGAGCTGGGAACTTCTCCTTTGGTCCACCCATTCCTGGGACATGTGAGAATGATCCAGTGAAAAGAATAGCAAAAAAGAAAAAGAAAATCAAAAGCCCATTGTGGGATCACTCTCTCACTAAACAGGGGTGAAATTCACCCAAACACTAATTAAAAAACAGGGATGTGGTCAGGGAAACAAACCTGCCCTCTATGATGTCACTGAGCATCATGAAGGTACAGTACTGAAAGAACTTCTGAACAGAAATAAAATGTATGTCGCCGACTCGCCACCTCTGTGTCGCCAACCGACACAAAGGAATGTGGGTGTGGAATTCTCTCAATTGTAATAATTAAGCATGCCATAAGGATGTCTAATTGTCCTGGTATAGTGGATAAGAGGCAGAGCTCCTAACTTACATCAGTGATGGCTTTCTTGGCCTTGTCCTCAGCATTCCTTGCTTCTGAAACACTGTCATCCACTTCACCTTGGACCTGGATCAGGTCGGTTTCAAGTTTCTTCTTGGTGTTCGTAAGGCTTGTGTTCTAAAATAAAGATTCAGTTTAGCAATGCAAGTATGAATGAGTTGTATGTTAAAAATATCTTGTTGAGTTTTTCCATTGACTTACCTGAGAGTGCAACAGTCCAGCGCGCTCACTGGCATCCACCAGTTCTTGCTCAGCCACTTTGCGGCCTCTCTCTGTCTGTTCCACAGCCACTCTCAGCTCCTCGATCTCAGCGACCATTAGGCCGTTCCTACGCTCCACCATAGCAGCTTGCTCCTTGCTATCTTCTTGGCCTCTGCAAGCATCATCAAGGTGCAGTTGGGCATCCTAAAATAAATCACATTTGAGGTGGTCACGATAAGAGAAACATCAGAATGTGATTTGTTCAAAGCAGTTCCATTGTTTGAAGATGTGTCTAAATATGTTTTGCACCTTAAGCTGTCCCTGAACGTTCCTCAGCTGCTTCTGGGCCTCAGAAGCCTGGCGGTTGGCGTGACTCAGCTGAACCTCCATCTCGTTCAGGTCTCCCTCCATCTTCTTCTTGATTCTAAGGGCATCATTTCTGCTCCTGACCTCAGAATCCAGAGTGCTCTGCATGGAGTCAACCACCCTCTGGCTGTTCCTCTTGATCCCCTCCATCTCTTCATCCTTCTCTGCCAGCTTCCTGTCCACCTCACCCTTGATCTGGTTGAGCTCCAGCTGGACACGGAGAATCTTGGACTCCTCGTGCTCCAGAGTACCCTGAAATGCAATACAGGATCAAAAGGTTGTAGGACTTTTTTTAATATAACATCCATCAATATACTGCTACACTGTTTGAATGTAAAACATATTGAAATAAATAAAACTTTAGGTTATAGATGTCTGTATTTTATTTATTACCTCTGCTTCCTCCAGGGCTGTCTGGATCTCTGACTTCTCTGTCTCTGTCTGCTTCTTGGACTTCTCCAGCTCATGGATGCTCTTTCCAGTCTCACCGATCTGTTCAGTCAAGTCTGAGATCTCCTCTGCAGTGGATTGAAAGTAATTAATCAGTCAGCAAATATTTTGTTTTTGCATTTTTGCAAATTGCATTTTAATAAAGTTGTAGCCTGATCCACCATTTGATCTGTTTATTTAAATTTTTTGTTGCTCTTAAAAGAATGATCTGAAAACGTACGTTGCAGGTTCTTGTTTTCACGCTTCATGGTCTCCAGTTGGTCCAGAGACTCCTCGTAGGAATTCTTCATCTTAAACAACTCAGTGCTGAGAGAACGAGCCTCTTTCTGAGCTCCCTCCAGTTCTGCCTGTCCCTCTTCAAATTTCTGCTTCCATTCTGCCAGGACCTGCATACAATTTGTAATGAAATGTGTCATTTACCTCCACTTTAAGGACCGGCACACCATTTGTAATGAAATGTGGCATTTACCCCACTTTAAGGACACAAAAATTATTTTGTAATAATGTACGTCAAAGCACCTTATCGAAGTTCCTCTGTTTCTTGTCGAGGTTGGAAGCCAAACCATTGGCCCTCTCCACATCAATCATGAGGTCTTCCACTTCACCCTGGAGTCTCTGTTTGGTCTTCTCCAGAGAGGCGCACTTGGAATTCACAGCCTCAATTTGCTCCTCAGCCTCCTGAAGACGCTGGGCGAGCTTCTTCCTGTTGATCAGTTTTCAATGGACTTCGATTATTGTGGGAAATGTTTTGTATAGTGAGTGGAGCCTACGTGTGATGCGTTTTGACCTTGTAGATCTGCTAATTCCACTCTTTCTGATTATTATTATTTTTTTGACATTTTGACATTTAAATGAATAACACCTTTATGCCCATTTAGAATTATTTTAATCTCAAGCGATTATCTCAGATAATTGCGATTGGGAGACAGGCATAGTGGTACCCTGACAGTGTAAAACCGAGCCCCCAGAGCATCTGGGAATTGAAATTAATAGTGGGGGCTGTCCGCTCTCTAGTTTATATACCGGTATAACTCTATGGTAAAAACACTGCTGACTTACTTGGCCTCCTCCAGCTCCTCAGTGCGTTGGACAGCATCAGTCTCATACTTGCTCCTCCACTGACACACCTCAGCGTTGGCCTTTGACATTCCACGCTGCAGCTCTGCCTTCGCCTCCTGCTCCTCCTCAAACTGCTCCCTCAGAAGGTCACAGTCATGGCGAGCTGATTGCACAGCATGAGCAAGGGCATTCTTTGCCTGCCAGAAGAAAATAGAAAAAACAATGTCAGCTGAATGAAATGACAAAGATTATGAAACTAAAAGGGAAAATAATCTGTTCCTCACCTTAACCTCCTCTTCAACAAGTCTCTTCAACTCCTCAATCTGTTGGGTGAAGGCCTGCTTGCCTCTTGTGAGCTGAGAGACCAGAGCTTCTTTCTCTTCCAGTTGACGACCAAACTCACCTAATTATGGATCAAAAGCATTATCTCTAATAGCGTCAATTTACCATCGACAAACCATGTAGACAAATGATTTATGATTAAATTAACATTTACCGTTCTCTGTCAACAGTCTTGCTCTCTGAGCACCGATATCATTGATCTGGCGAACGTTTTCATCACTCTTGGCCTTGATTTCACTAAGTTGATCCTCAAGGGTGCGGCACATCTTCTCAAGATTTCCCTGGAAACGAACATTATGTTCAATCATCTTTTTTTTCAGATAGGTTCATTTCTTTGATAAAGCAAAGCCAATCGATGGAGTCTATAATCCCGCCGTCCGGTTTATAACTGTATGGTTTCCTTACCCAACACTATCTTAACAGCTTCATAACATTTAGAGTTTGCAATCACCATACTCGTTCACAAGATTACTTGTTTTAAACATTCCCACTGTTAAATCTGAGCTATAAAGACTGCCTTTTAATGCCATGTGAAACTATCAGTTTTAAAATTTGAGTATTTAATTTAACTTTAAACACCTTATTTTGTCTCAAGAATGATATTATACCACGGCATTTCATCATACCTTTGCCTTAGCAACAGCCTCCATGTTGCTGGACAGGTCATCGATCTCCATCTTATATTCACTCTTCTCCTTCTCCAGTTTCTGCTTGACTCTCTGGAGGTTGTCGATCTGTTCACCAAGTTCCGCCACACTGTCGGCCTGTTTCTTACGGAGAGCAGAAGCAGTGGCCTCATGCTGCAGGGTGGACTCTTCAAGGTCACGACGCAGCTTCTGGAACTCAGCCTCGCGCTTCTTGTTCATCTCGATCTGAGAAGCGGTGGCGCCTCCAGCCTCCTCCAGCCTCTCACTGATCTCTTCAAGTTCCCTGGAGAGATCGGCTCTCTGCTTCTCCACTTTGGCACGAGCGGCACGCTCTGCCTCGATCTCCTCCTCCAGTTCTTCAATACGAGCCTTTCAAATTAATGATGTTAGATTAACATCTGAAAATAACCATTCACACGTAGGCCTACTTATTATTAATGATTTTACAGAAAATAAAAATACCTGGAGTTCTTTGATCTTCTTCTGCAGCTGGGCCCCCAAAGATTGTTCATCCTCAATCTTACTCAGAAGCTGGCTTACTTCAAAGTCCTTCCTGTTGAATACAGTCAATAAGTCATATTTTAGCATCATTCTGCAGGTGGTTTCTCTCATTACAGACATTTCATATTGTTGGTGCACATTACTTCTTTATCTTCTCGTCAGATTGCTGCTTGTCATTTTCCAGGTCCATGATGGATTCCTGGGCCAGTTTCAGATCACCCTCAAGCTTTCTCTTGGCTCTCTCCAGGTCCATGCGGAGCTTCTTCTCTTGCTCCAGAGAACCTTCCAACTGCACAACAATTTATTGTTCTTATTAACTAGTACAACAATAAACATACGTAAGTAAGTAATAAACATATAATATTAAAGATGGAGTGCCGTGATATTTGTATCTTTTCCAGTTTTTCATGTGTTTATAAGGTGACAGTACTTCATTAGACCCCTCGGTGTGGTTGTTATGTGCAAGGTTCAAGGTTGCAATGATGTCTTCCCTTTGTATTTAGGGTTTCTTCCTGGAGGCTGAAACCTTGACAGTCAAACGTGCCAATGAAAAAACAGTGATATAGTAACATCACAAAATCATCCCCTCCCCTAACCCCTCCCTCTTTATCATCCAATAACAGCTGTGGCTTCAGTTCAGGTGGATCACCACCCAACACCGCAAACCAGGCATACTTAATGAACTGGTGGGCGTGTCCACATAAAAACAAAACATTTTAACAAATACTGTACACTTTTTGGGGAAAGAATTGTCCACCTCATATAATAATAGTACCTGATGATCATGTTTTAGGGTGGAAAAAAATCACTGCACTCCATCTTTAAATTCAAAACATCTGATTCCCTTTGGTAAACTCACATCGTCAACTTGCTGCTCCAGCTTGGTCTTGGCCTTGGTCAGAGTGTTGACTTTGTCCTCCTCTGCCTGCAGGTCATCCAGGGTTTGCTGATGGGCCTCTTGGAGGGCTTTTTTCTCCTTGGTCAGCTTAGCGACGCTCTCATCCTGAGACGCCATCTCCTCAGTCAGGTTCTTCACCTGATAGAAGCAAAACATAATGTGTTGTCATAGAATGGATCAAATTCAATCAGTACTTTTCAAAGTGGATTCCAGGGATACTCAGGGTTCCTTTAGGGGAGGGGGGTTCTGAATTGACCCTTACAAGTCTGTAACTTTGACAGTATAGATTGACCCTTACAAGTCTGTAACTAGAGTGTATGATCTTGAGTATAATCTATACCTTGTTTTCAGTGGCGTGTTTCTCCTTCTCCACTTTGGCCAAGGTGAGCTCCAGGTCATCAATGTCCTTCTTGAGCTCAGAGCATTCATCCTCCAGCTTTCTCTTCTTGGCAGTCAGTTCTGCATTGATCTCCTCCTCGTCCTCCAGTCTCTCGGTCGTCTCTTTGAGCTTTGCCTCCAACTGGATCTTACTTTTAATAAGACCTTCACATCTCTCCTCAGCATCATTCAGAGCCTCGTCTCCCTAGTTGTCAATGAAAATGAATTTGTCAGCATTTGTTCTGGGTGAGGTGAGGACAAAGAAGAAGCTGGAGGGGTGCAGTGCTAAGTTCCGACACGTGTTTTGGTCCAACGGACATTAGACTGACCACCTACCTCTATCCCTAACATAACCACAACCGCAATCACGGGAGCAGCACATGTTCGAGCGGTAGTCCGACCGTTGTTCCTGCATGTCGGACTAATGCTCAAACTAATCAAACTCCTCCAAAAGGATATAATATAGTAGTGCGTGGGTGAATAGCAGTTGCATATTCAAATTCACCCTCCCCACAGAAGAATGTCAAATTGGGTCAGGCCCTTGTACTGAACAGCCGTTCGACCACCAGGCATTCTCTGCCATGGTCTGCAATGTATACCATGGCAGAGAATGCCTGGTGGTCGACTCTTATCATACATTCTACTTTAGATAAAATATTTAAAGGGCAATATCACTTTGGTAGAGGGTTGGGTTGTGTATTTACCTTGCCATCATGATGTTCTCCAAATTAGAGTAGGTAAACAAACAAACAAAGTTGATTCAGACAATATAGAGCATCACCAAACCCAGTTTTGTTAGTTTTTTTTAAATAAAATGTATAATGCCATTTTTCTAGGAAGAAAACCCGGACTGGATCCGTGGATCCAGATCCAGATCTTCAAATAGTAAATTCAACAGGAAGTTAACATTATTATTAAAAACAAAAACTGTACTGGGTTTGGTGATGCTCTATATTGTCTGAATCAATATTGTTTGTGTTCATTTAAAAGAGTGACTTTGAGAGCTCTTTCAGCGTACAATGTAAGTCAACGAGGAGAATATTTAGAATTATCAATTTCTAATCAATGGAGCAATTATTTTTGATTTCTTGTCCACCTTTGAGTTACATCATGGCAACGTGATTATACAACTCAAAACTCAAAAAAGTGGTCTTGCCCTTTAAGATGATAAACAATATGAAATATTAGCAACATTTCCTGTACAAGTGTAGCTACTTACCGATGCCGATGATGCTGCAAGGTTATTCTTCTCCTGCACCACAGCTATCAATTTCTCTTCCAGTGTCTTCTTCGAGGCCTGGGCAGTGGCCAGGTCAGTCTTCATCTTTTCATAGTTCTCCTTCATGTTCTGCAGTTCCTTCTCAGTCTCAGCACTCTGCAAGAGAGGCTTGATCTTGTAGTAGACCATCATCCATGGCCAGCTTTTCACATTGACGAATGAGCGGACGTTGAACTGGATGCTGTAAATGGCCTCTCTGTGGACAACAGTGGATCATGATTGAAATGTAGATTGAGGGTTTCCATGTAATACGCCTGCAGGCTGTTATTATATAATTGTGTCATTATAGTTGTACTATTGTTGTTGTTATTATTGCTGTTGGTATTATTGTTGTTAACCGCCGCAATGTAAATGCAGGATGACCCCCCCATCCTATAGCCTGATTCTGCTAGAGGTTTCTTCTGCTGTTTATTAAGGAGATTTTTCCTTGCCACCATCATCAAAAGCTTGCTCTGCAATATTTGCTATTTTATTATAATGATTTGACACTTCATTTCTTTTATTGAATAGATGTTTTCAAAGTACCTCCTAGCCGTCATCTTGACATACTCCTTCCTCATGATGTAACCCCTTGCGATTGCCTGAGTCATGCCGACCAGAGCAGCCAGCTTTTCATCTCGCATCTCTTCAAGGACACCCAGCAGACCAGCTTTGAAGAACACCTGAATACAATGTCACAAACACTGTAACTAAACTATATAAATCTATTTTAGTCCTCTGTCCATAATGTTAAACCAGATAGGGAGTGCGTTTACCTTGGTGTGTCCAAACCTGTAATCATCAACAGGTACGTCAATGGACCCAAGCAGCTTCTCAGATGCCTTCTTGTTGTCCATGAACGCGCCTTCGGGACATGCGCTGGCGTTCAGTACTTTGTATCTGTTTAGCAGAAGTTCATGGTCATTTTGCATGCCTCCCGTTAATACGTTTAGAACTAAAAGCTGCTGGAAAAAGGAATTGATACCTCTGCTTGAAGTCAGCATAGGGGATTCTGCTTGGGAAGCCCTTTCTACAAATTCTGATGCCCTCCAGCACACCATTACACCTCAGCTGGTGGATGACCAGGAAGTTCTCCATCAGTCCTGTAAATATGTTGCTTCATTATTATTACAACAAAATAGTTACGCACTGGCCAAAGTTGCATTTAATGAGTCAAAACGAGTCAACCAAAATAGAAATATAGCATTTGCTATAATTGTCTGGGCAAAGGGCCCTAGAGCTAAAGCAAATTGTGAGGACAGTGTCTGGTTAGTCAGTCTCCTAGATGCAGTGGCCTAATCCATGTAATGAACCTATCTCCAATGTCAAATCTTTCCATCACTGAGAACAAGTATGAATATTCCACCTGGTCGAACGCCTTTTCCGCATACAAGGTCTTCCTTAGGGCCTCTAGAAGAGAATTGATAAGGCGTCAAATGTTTCTTTTCTGTTTACCTGGAGTCTTGGACTCGTTGGGAATCAGGCAACGCACAAAGTGAGGATGTGTGCTCCTCAAGTTGGTCATCAGCAACTGCAAGTTTGCCTATTGAGACATAAAGGTTTATAATTAGTCAAAATTAATTCCAACATTTAAAGACGGATATATAATATATATATATATAGATATATAATGTTGATAATAATAACGCTTCATTCTTACAGGGATATATGTTGATAATAATGAAAAGATATTATTACCCTGAAAGCACTAGACACAGTCTGCATGGAACCACCCTTCTTCTTGCCTCCCTTCTTGGTATTATCTGTTTATATTAGAATCATGAGTTATCATTAGTTATATAGAATGAAAATGCTTCCCTTCTTGTCAGTTTCTGAATGTTTATAGTATTGATATAACAATACCTTCAGGCTTAGGTGGGGGATAGAACACATTATATTATTGTCCTATATTAATTTGCTGTTGTCCCGCCCCTTTTGTGTTCCTATTGGCTGGGGTACAGCCATAACTCCAGTTCCCAATATGCTAAATGCTCCAAACCAGTTGTAATAAACATACCTTCAGGCTCAGGTGGGGGATATAACACACAGAGCAGCTTCACTGTAGACTTCTGGTACAGCTGCACCACAGAGTCGTTGAGAGGATCCTTGTTCTTCTCTAGCCATCCTGTGATGCTGTTGATTGATTAATTGAATACTTTATTAACAGTTTTTTAACAAAAGCCTATCGCTTGTTTCCATTGGGGTCCTCCATACTCAATTAATCGAAAACTGTAGTCCACAGTTCCGGTTATATTATATAATATAATGTATAATTATATATAGCATACTATAGGGTTCTGTTCACCTGTAGTCCACAGTTCCAGCATAGTGGACCAGGGAGAAGTGAGCCTCACCCTTGCCTTTACCAGGCTTGGGTTTCTCAAAGGCCTTGTTCTTCCCCAGATGCAGGTCAATCAACTTCTCTGCAAAACTTTTGTCTGTAGCTTTTGGGAACATGCACTGCTCTTCAAGGCTGGAGAAGATGCCCAAGGGCTTTGGGAAGGAGATAAAAGAGACAAATCAACAAAAGCTTAGTGCCAATGACAAAAAAGAAGTGTGTGTGTGTGTGTGTGTGTGTGTGTGTGTGTGTGTGTGTGTGTGTGTGTGTGTGTGTGTGTGTGTGTGTGTGTGTGTGTGTGTGTGTGTGTGTGTGTGTGTGTGTGTGTGTGTGTGTGTGTGTGTGTGTGTGTGTGTGTGTGTACATTATGTCCATTAAAGCACAAAATAATTGTATACCTTAAATGAACGCAATGCTGACACCTAAGTCCATAGCAATACATAATAATATAATACGCTATACTATTAATAATTCTATACCTTCTCAATCAGCTCAATGCAACAGTCTATGTATTCAGGTCAATTGCAGGCAGCCATGTCCATGTACAGTACCTACCTTCTCAATGAGCTCAATGCAGATAGCCAAGTCCATGCCGAAGTCAACGAGATCCCAGGGAATTCCCTCTTTCATGTATTCTTCTTGTTCCAGAACAAACATGGTGTGGTTGAAAAACTGTTGCAGTTTCTCATTGGTGAAGTTGATGCACAGCTGCTCCAGGGTGTTGAACTGTGAGAGGAAATATCATTAGCCCCATCTCTTGTAAATGTGAAACTGTGACAAAAATAAGTCTCCAACTTAAAACAAGTCCATGCTTACATCAAAGATTTCAAAACCAGCGATGTCCAGCACACCAATGTAGAAGTTTCTCTGCTGCTTGGTGTCCAGCATCCCGTTGATCTTAATGACCATCCACAAGAACAGCTTCTCATAGATGGACTTGGCCAAGGCACTGACTGAGTTCATTGTCTAAAGGAAATAGGAACATTATAGTGAATTACACAATTTAAGCAATTTTAGCCTTTGCATAAGCCTGCAAGGTTTTCAAGGCTAGACCAAGTGCTACGCCTAGGGTGGAGTCTGAAGAGGTGACTCTTCAGATTACGGTGGAAGATTCTGAGTTTGTCTGCAGTTCTAACTGCAATGGAAAGTTTATTCCAAAAGTTTGAGAGCCAGAAGGGAGAAGAGTCTCTCCCGAGAGCTTTAGGGAAGGTTGACAGCTTCCCTGTGTTAGCTGATCTGAGTGAGCGGGATCGGTTTTAGGGTTGGATACACAATAGAGGGTATGCACATGCATAAAGTGAATGGCAAATCGAGTGGCAAAGTGAGTGAGTGACAGTCAGTTAGATGCAATCAAATACAACTTCTCTATTTGGCTGTCAAGGCCAGAAAGTAGTTTTTTGCCACTTAGTAGACATTCCCGCATAACTTCCGGGTTTGATGATTATGTCACGCGCATACCCTAGTCTATACACAAGGTTTAGTCATATATACTGTATATATATATATATATATATATATATGTATATATAGTTTTTTTTATATGTTTTTTTAAAAGATTAGTTTTTTGCTTGTTTGCCTTCATTGATAGATACAAGTGAAGATGGACAGGAAAGAGGGAGAGAGAGACCGTGAAAAACATGGACCAAACGTCGTCATGAACAGGACTCAGACACACAACGCACTACGGGCAGAGCCTAGATATGTGGCATGCGCCTGTCCTGGACCACTAGGCCAGCAGGCGCCAAACATGTCAGTAGAGGTACTTGGAACTGCACATGTTTCTGCAGTGTGCTGTTGTTTTTGTAGCAAAAATGCAGGGCAAAGGTTTTTCCTTGGCATTGGTCAAAGTTTTAAGCAAATCAGTGCAGTTACCTGTAAAAATGCAAATCGGCCTGTTATAGTGCCACCATGAGGCTGATTTGAAATGTTTCAAGTGGCATTACTTCCTCGGCTGTATGGGAATATGCGTGCAAAATTTCACAGAAATTGCACACTGCGTTCATGCATTTTGTTCAGTTTAAGACCCAGCGTTGCTTTATAGCAACAATTTAATTGTAATTAATTACCTAATTATTATTTTCTTGCTGTTCTTTTTTCACCTAAACATCATCAGTGATGTTCATTGCAATGCCATTGGTCATGATATTTGCATATAAATACCCCCCACAGAGGCTGAAATTCACACAAATTAACCTATGACTTTTGACCTTTAACCCTAATAAAAGTAAGTAAAATAATTGTAATATATGTTTTTTTTGTGATCATTAGAATGTCTAGAACATGTTTTATTCATTATTGTGAAAGATATCCCCCAAATGTAAATTATTAATTTATTATATTGTTATATAATTATTATATAATGTGCATAACATTTTCATCAAACTTTCTTTTTTCATTTTTTTTTTACATTTTTTTTAACCTAATTCCTAGTAGTACAAAGTAGTAGTAAGTTTGAAATCTCTTTTTTGCAAGTAGAAATGAATCCGGTCTTAGAGGGTTAATGGATATAGAGATACTGTGTACCGGTTTGCATGATGTTTTGGGGCAGAGGTTCTGCTCTGGGATCCACCGATCCAGGGAGTGTGCATGCATAGTTTCGCGGCCAAACAGTGCCTGAGAATAGCTGCTCAGAGACACACAGACATGGTGCAAAACATAATCTCTACCTCGCCTTCAGCCTGGCTGAGACAATAATGTTGGATGATCATTTTAATAATGATTTAAAACAGTCTGGACACAACTTATAAGGTGTGTATGAAATCAGAACATGGAAATAATGTAACTTTACTCACCTGTGGCACAGTTTGTCCTTTAGTGACATATTCATTTCCCACTTTAACTCTGGGGTAGCAGTATGCCTTAAGCATATCCGCTGAGTTCAGACCCAACAGGTAGCAGATCTTGTCAGCCACTGAAATGATCATACAATTTGCAATTTACGATTCAGGCATTTAGCAGACGCTTAATCCAGAGTGCGATTTAAGAAAGTTAAACACAATTGGTAATACATTGAATGCATACAGCTAGTAATCTAGGACCATTTAGGTAAACCAAATAACCTTCAGTATAAACAGTATAATATAAATAAATAATGACAATATATTGAAAATATATTTAGCTTAGTTCTTTTGAAATCCATTTTTTTGTTGAAGATGCAACTTACCCTCCGTGCCGTCTGGCTCCGCCTGTTCCTCACGCTGCTTCTGTTTGAAGGTCAACACCCCATGATGCATCACTGCACCGGTGAACTTGTAGATGGCCGCTTTCTCCTCAGCGTTGAAGCCCAGGATGTCAATAGCATCCTGAAGATTGAGATTAAGCATTATATTAGCAATCCAGTTTAAATAGGATTATTTTGGGAGATCATGGCCTGAAAACCACTGCTGTAGAAAATTTATTTTGCAGAGCAACTGCAATGTGAAATAATGTCCATTTACATCTGTAGCCTCCAACTCGACTTTGTCATCAATGCTGGCCACAGTGATCTGACCCATGCTGATCAACGGGAAGTCGTATGGGTTGTTGGTGATGAGACAACTTTCTGAGAAGGGATAAAAAAAAGTGTGAACATGTGTTTCTATTCATTAGTGTGGTTCAACCAGACTAGTAATGGTAACACTTTATTTTTTTACTTATTTCTAGAGTAACCCTAAACTTTGGTTCACTACTTATCCCACAGTTTTCATGGCACACACTTGACCGGCTTCATCGGGAATCGTATTTTGCTAAGAGAAATGTTTAATGTTTAATTGATTGAATTAATGTATTTGTGCATTACATTTCCCCATTGACATGAATCGGAAAATGCAAAAATTCAGGGCAGGTTCTTAATAATTATTAAAATTAATTAACTTATAATTATATCGGTCGTCTATATGGTGGCGCTATAACAGCCCACTTTATGTTTTGGCTTATAACTCTTGAACCGTAGGTCGTAAAATCAAATTTAATTTTTCCTTGGGTCATGACGCATCTCCACGTCAGGATAGATTTTCCGCCATTTCGAATTTTCTCCAAAACACACTTTTTGCTCCTCCTGAGTCCTAAAGATTATGTCCAAATATCACAAACATTTGTGCACATGATCTGAGGACCTATCCGATTAAAACAACACAGACAGAATTTTGATAGTGTGCATCGTGCGGCCGTAATCGTCGTCCAAAGTTAGTGGGAGGGGCCTATTTTACAAAAAACTTCCAATCCATCCCAAATTTGTCACGGGTGGTTTAATCAACCCAGAGTAAAAGGCAATTCCATTTTCATCCACAGGGGGTGCCGCAAATGCAAAAAAAAACAAAAAACATTTGTTGCAGAAATCTTATATTTGGGGGGATAAATCCCCTACAAATTACTTCCGCATGATCACAGGGGTGACGTGACATTGTAATTGGCTAGAATAATTAGTGGGAGGGGCCTATGTAACCGATTGCGGCAACCACAAAGAAATTGCGACTTTACTAGTTAATTTATGTTCTCACTGCATCATCAGTATAATTCCCCTTACCAATAATCCCAGGTAAGTGGTCGGTCATCATCTGGAAGAAGATATGGTAACCTCTCTCTAGAGGAAGCTGGTAGGTCACTCTAGACTTCTCCAGCAGATCTATATGGGTTGTACAACATAATTAATAATAATAATAATAATAATAATCTATATGGGTTGTACACAAGTCAAAATGTAATCCTCAAATATATATTTTCTTATCTCTGAACTTCATACTTACATGTCTCAATATCAGCACTGGCCAATTTACCCGCATTGTTGAAATGGATTCTGATGAATTTACCCTGTTTGATATAGCACAATTAGTTGCATCCGTCGTGTGGAATTATTGCAGGTTTACTCATAAAATGTCATTATTTTACACTTACAAAGCGAGAGGAGTTGTCATTCCTCACAGTCTTGGCATTACCATAGGCCTCCAGCAAGGGATTGGCTGCAATAATCTGATCCTCCAGTGACCCCTAGAATGTTTTAGACATCGCCCAATTTAAAATTTGGTCTGAATTATTTTAAATTTAATTGCTATATTTCATATAAATGCTTTATGTTCCAAAACATTTTTGTTAAAGTTAAAAACATACAGTACATATACAGTACCTTAATTTTACCACTATCGGCGGCCGATTTCTCTCCACTAGCAGTTGCTGCTGTTGCAAAGTACTGGATGACACGCTTGGTGTTCACAGTCTTCCCAGCACCGGATTCTCCACTGGTTATAAACGCATACATTCAGATAAATGCACTTAGTGAATTTGTGTACAATGTTCTTTTTTTAATGCCTAGTAGATGATGGAAACTTACGTGATCAGGACAGACTGGTTCTCTTTATCTGTAAAATGTAAAGCAATTTTTTTTGTGTCATGGATACACAGCACAAAACCATTGTAGTTATGTATTTGTTTACATTGTCCTGACTAGTACGTACCCATCAGCATGAACTGAAAGGCGTTGTCAGAGACAGAGAAGATGTGGGGTGGAGCCTCAATACGCTTCTTGCCTCTGTAGGCATTTACAACCTCCTGGTCGTACACTGGGAGCCACTTGTAGGGGTTCACAGTTGCACAGAACAAGCCAGAGTAGGTCTGAAGGGGAGAAGAGAGAGAACATTAACATTGAACATAACTTAAGAATCATGAGTTTGTTTGCATTTGTTTTTCTACGGTTTTTCATTTGATGATGTAATTTGTACTCTGTGTTTGTGTTTTTCTTTCTTTGACAGGTGAAATAGTGTACTGCTCTCAACATGTAGAAAAGCTTACATAGATCATCCATGCTGCATAACGCTCTTTGAGGTTATACAGGACAGAGGCTTCACTGAGGTAGGTCATCATGGCCATGTCCTCAATCTTGTCATACTTGGGAGGGTTCATAGGGTGCACATCCGCCTCAGGGACAGTTCTTTTCTAAAAAATAAAATATTAAAATAAAAGCACAACATCAGAATCTAATGTGATTATAGTTGTACTGTGCCACTATTTCATTTTATATACACCTACCTCTTTCTTGTCCAGCGTTTCCACGGTGACTTGTGTACCCTCCTTGCTTAAAATCTTACACTTGAGGTACAGCTCGCCCTTATCAGCCACATATGCTGCAGATTTGGCATCAAAGGGCGCAGTTTGAGCTTCCATTCTCTCCCTCTCTGGCTTACGGAGATAAATGGCGGCCTTGCCGTACTGCTTCATCTCTTCGTCCGTACTCATGGTGGCGGCTTTCTGTAGACATTTGAGGAGAGGAGAAGCAAGCACTCAGTCGGGTAGTTCACAATATAAGAATATTGGGTAGTCTATATAGAAAGGAATTCCAGCATTAACTTTTTATCCATTTAGGATTTTTTATTTATTAAAGGTTTACCCCCAGCAGCAGCAACAAACGGACGTTTCAGCTCTTCCTCTGCTTAATATTTTGTATTTATTTTATGCTGAGGAAGGCCTACGGTACATTTGTTACTGCTACTGGGTGTGAAACTTTAATATACAAAGAACAAATGGAACTTGAAAAAGTGCCCTTCTGGGCACAGGTCTCCACCATGAGGATAGGAGTGTGTGTGATGTTTGGCAAAATGTTTAGGAGTAAGGGCCGATTCATACTCCTATTTTACGCTGTTTCGGCGCTGTAGTGCCGAAATGATTTCGGCTCGTCAGAAATATTCAGTAGCACCGAAGAGCCGACTTTAGGACGGTACCCGCCCCCCCGAACCTCAAATGACGTCAAATTGTAGGCTCTACAGCGCCGAACCGACTTTTATTCGGCTCTAAAATAGGAGTATGAATCGGCCCTAATAGAACCATGTTCCTTTGTTTTTTTTGTTTTCGCAACAATTTTCTTCATTTTGTTGAGGAAATGCAGAGCCAGAGCACTCATAGCATCTCTGAGGATAGAATTCTGGATGAGCAGGACATGTGCAGCATTTTGTACAAAACGGGCCACTCCTGAAAACTTTGGAAGGCAATCTTAGCCAATCAGTGTAGAATCTGAGAAATCTCGGACTCGTCTTGATCACATGACTACAGAGATCAATCAGATGTTTTGATTTGCGTGAGATTTGGATGAAATCTGTGCGACTAACATAAACAATGTGTTTTGCGGCCTCATGGTGGCGCTATAACCGGCAGATGTGGAGGGATTCAGGGAAAATGTTTTTCCATGGCCTCTAGGGAGTGCGTATACATAAGTTGTATAGAGATCGATGCAGTTATAGCCGGTCAAAACTGGAATTGCCCTGTTATAGCACCACCGTGAGGCTGATTTGGATAAAAATGTGTGGCATGTCGTCCTCGGCCTAGCCGTAAAATGTGTACGAGTAATCTACAGAAATGTGTTTTACCTAAATCGGCCTCATGGTGGCGCTATAACAGGCTGTTGAGGAATATTTGGGGCAGAGGTTCATCGTTGGCATCCAGGGAGTGTGTGTGCAAAGTTTGGCATGGATCTGGCCAACGATGCCGGAGATTAGCTGTTAACGGTAACAGCATTAACTTTTTATCCATTTAGGATTCTTTGTTTATTAAAGGTTTACCCCCAGCAGCAGCAACAAACAGACGTTTCAGCCCATAGGCCTTCCTCTGCTTATTTTGTATTTATTTTACGCTGAGGAAGGCCTACGGGCCAAAACATAGTGCTGGTATGCCTTTCTATAGACAGACAATAGATGGTGTTGACGCCTTTGTTGACTTGACATCTGAGCAGATCTATGCTAGGTTTAATAGAAAAAGTATGAACACTCACTTTCCCCCTCTACCAGTAGCAGTGAAACCTTGAGTGCAGTAGGCCTACAAGTCCTAAGAAGGGGAAAAATCATATTTTTGAGTTGAATGATTTAGTATTATATGAATCCTAAATTGTTAATTCTTGCCGCACAGCACTTCATGAGAGACATTCTTTAATTACTCATTAGTTCCACATCTGAAAAGAGTGATCCATTCCATCCAATATTATCACTGCATGCAATTACATGAATTGATGCTTGGCCATTCACTTCTTTTCATTGGTTTGTTTGTTATTGGCTTATTTATTTATTTATTTTTTGTACTGAAGCAATGCTAGAATTATTTTCCCCTTTCTAATTGTATGAATTAAGGTTACATTCAGAGGTGGTTACACTAGCCAAACTACTACTCAAGTAAAATTATTATCATTTAACTTTATTTATAACGTAATTTAAATGTCTAAATAGAAATGTATGAACAAAAGCAAATTCCAATCTGGCCTACACCATAATTACAAATAAAAGACTATACAGTCAATCATTTAAATCTGTACATTTTAACATCAATTATGCTGTCCACTATGTGGACTATGCTGTCCACTAAGTGGATCATCTATGTGGTATGTAAGGAGTCATATTAATGAAATGCGAACATGTCTGGTTTATATGACTAGGATTAGATAACATCTCTAAAACATTTATATGACTATACATAGCTTAGTTATCTAACACATTAGGACTATTAAAGACAGATAAAGTCTAACTCACCAAATGAAACGCTGAACACCTCTGCAGTGGGTCCGTGTGTCGCCCGCCTCAGCAGGCTTATATGAGTTGCAAATTGCATGCTATGCAGAAAGTAAAAGTAGAAATGGCCTTTAATGGTTCGTCCTTCTTGTTACATTGCAATATCATCCTTATAGTCCAACCATTCCCATGATACTGGATAGTGCATCTTGGAGGTGCATAAACTTTATCACCATGCCAGTGGCTGATATAGAAATAGCATAATTGTCAGGGTGTGGGGTGCCTGTTTTGGTATAGTCATGACAGCATGATACGTTATTTTAATATTCAGTGAGGAAAGTAAATACGTAAATGTGTTGAGAATTGCAAATACTCCACTTAAGTAAAAGTACCTCAAAATTGTCCATTAATTGAGTAAATGTAATTAGTTACTTTACACCACTGGGATTTCCATTGTATGCTTCACACTCTTAGGACTCTTAAGCTTTAGTCACATTTTGGGGGGTTTGATGTAATTTTTTATTGTTTTGTCACAGTTCAGATTTAGGTTAGATGTCCTGATGTCAGATGTCTTAATGGCACTGGCTTCAATGTAGGAGCAGCACTGGTACTTAATCACTCAACCTCCAGCCCATTAATGTATCTCACCCTAACCCAATTTCCATTCCTTGTGCTCATCACATTTCAGCATTACATTTCACCATAAATGCATTAGTTAACAGACACCTTCCATGTTTAATTGCACACACAGCTTCTCTCACACAGCTGATACAGTCCAAGTTTGTTTTCACTCACAGCTTGCCTACAGTATATAAAAAGTGTGTTTAATGAATAGACCAGTGGTTCTCAAACTGTGGCCCAAAGGGGGTCCCCAAATGATTAATGGGGGATTAGCTTACTGTGCAACATTGTTTTTTCACAGTAGTTAAGTATATGCAGGGTATCTGCACATTTTTAAAGTGACAATTTAAGGTCTTTAAAGTATCAAAAGTAATAAACAAACTACATTATAAAAAATAAAACCATTGGACACATAGCCAATATTACCTATAGAAAGAGGGAAATTTTTTGTTGATCGGCTATTTTCACAATATATCTGTGAAACCGAGTGCTGAGCAGCGTACAGTAAGTACATTGAATTTGTTATTGTACTTAAAGGGCCACTTGAACCCTTTTGCAACCAGATCTTAATGATGGGGGTTTTTATGTGTTTTTAGATATCATTAGATGTCATGAACTCATGACACCATGTTCATGACCAAAATTGTTCATGAAAATGTGGTCTCACTTCCTTCCTGGACTACAAGTCACACTTCCAAACACTGCCAAAGCATTATGGTCGTTGTACGAATTCAGCAATCCAGTCGAACCCTAGTCAAACACACTCATTATTTTTCTTACCATATGGGTGTACATTTCAAAATTTGCTACTGTTATACTACAAATGCTATTAACATTGAGTGACTGCAGTTTCTTCCAGTGGTGAAATGTCCCTTTAAAGATGATTTCCTGCTCAAAAAAGGCCCCTTTTCCACTAGCAAGGTGGAACCAGAACCTGAACCTTTTTTTTTTGTTCTAGGTTTGTTTCCACAGCGCACAGCGCGGTACGGCACGGTTTCAGACCAGGTTCTCTCAGAACCTTTTTTCGGCCCTGCTTTTGAGGTAGTACTAACACTATGTTCTGGGAACCTATGGGCGGGTCCAGCAGCGCTGCTGCTCTCGATTGGTTGAGCTGAGGTGACAACACTGAGGAGACCGGAGCGAGGAGAAGCGCACAGCCACACAACACAACACCGCACATTTTAAACTCCTAAGTGTGACACAGCGGACACAGAAAAATAACCTGGAAAAGCACACAGAAACACTATGGCCACGAGAGAGGGAGAGACAGAGCGTGTGTGTGCGTGAGGGAGGCGAGCATGGTTTTGTCCTCGGGCTGAGTACAGAGTGACGTAGAGGGTGCGCTGTGACTGGCCAGTCGCTGTGATTGACAGCCTACACCTAACCCTAACCCTAACCTTAACCTCAGTAAAACTATACCTAAACCTAACCCTAAACCTAACTCCCTCTACACCGGAATCTCCCAGTCATCCCTATCTGCCAGACTCTGACGCGGCTGACTGGCACCCCTGTCCTTGCCTCACTCCACTGGTTGCCGGTCCGGTTCAGAATCCAATTCAAAACCCTTCTTTTCACATACAAAGCACTAAACGGACTGGCCCCCTCCTACATCTCTGACCTTTCATATTCCTCCTCCATCAGGACCCTCAGGTCAGGAGACAGACGACTCCTAGAAGTCCCAGCGACAAGGAAGAGGCTCAGGGGCGACCGAGCCTTTGCTGTCGCAGCCCCTAAAATTTGGAACAGCATCCCACTCGCTGTTAGATCTGCCCTGAGAGTTTTAAGTCTAGGCTTTTAGTCCAAGGATTTTAATACATTCTATACATTTGAAATTGTGTGAAATGGACCTTCTGAATAAATAGTAGCCTACTTTTACTTTTGGTACTTTTCTACTTTTACTCAAGTACATTTTTAATATCGAAATTGTACTTGTAGACTATTTCTACAATAGGGTATTGATTATTCATACCACCACTGAGTCACTGAGAAACTCTACATGAAACATTATGAAGTATCATGCAGAGGGAGTGCAACAAACCATGTACAACCCAGATTCGGCACAAACAAGGGACTAAATTCTTTTCGCTCCTATGCCACCAAAATGTGGAACGCCCTACCAACAGTCATTAAGACATGTGAATCCCTTGACTCCTTCAAAACCGCTCTCAAAGGGCACCTACGGATGGCTGCAATTCGAAACTGGCCTCTGTAAAATCTGAATCCCCCCCACCCCCCCCACCCCATTTTCCCTCACTGTATATTGTATCTTTTCCCTTTTTTGCTTCCCATATGATGAATTTAGCTACATAGAAATGTCTATTTGTATGTCTCTAAATGTTTGTATGTCTTTAAATGTTTTGATGAATTGAACAATGTGGACCCTGTTGTAAACAAGTGTAATGCTTAATTGGGTCGTCCACTCACAGTTGACAGTCTTTGTATTGAGTTTGTGCTTAAAATGTACTGTAAATTCTACAAACTGTTAATAAATATTTCAATCAATCAATCAAAAGTGTAAAGTAACTATACTGTGTAATTAGTACATTTAGAGTACATTAGAGTACATTAAGTACTGTAAAACATTTGAGGGATTTCTTTTTTTACTTTAATATGATGCATTTTCAACACGTTCACTTCATCTCTGAGGCAAATATTGTACTTTTACTCCACAACAATAATTTGACAACTTTAGTTTGAATATTTTATTATTACATATAGGCCTAACATACATTCACAACTTCATCCCTATACTTTGGCTATTTGAAAATGGACGTACAACCCGTCGACACGTCGAGAGTTTCTAATGCAGGCTTTGACGTTTCAATGGGTTGTTATATACAGTGGAAAGAAAATTATTTTATTATCAAATAGTATTACACACTAGTCTTTGCTAGAGAAGACAGGAGGAATGACCATGTGTTTGTGGCCCCTCACATTGCAAAAGTAGTATCCAAGTAGCCATTACTGTACATCTATTAATAAAGCACATCAAGTGTAAATGATACAACATTCATCCCATACTTGGTATGGAGTGAATGAGGTGAACTTGCTACGTGGTATCCAAGTGGCTAGTGATCAAATCTAATCACTGCTGACAGCATAAAATAATCTGTATAACTGGGAGGGTGCTGGGTGCTGGGTTCAGCATAAAATAATCTGTATACCCAGGCAGGGTGCTGGGTTTCTTCACTTGGTGTCACTATATCTTGTTAATTAGGTTAATATTCAGTGGTGGATCATTTTGGCGCCAAAAGCCTACTTATACATACTCTGTAGGCATGTCAGGCTGGGACAAAATGTTGGCCCTGGTCCCCGAATGCGATCCCATAATAGAGTGTCTCACATAATGTTATTTTCATCCCCTATACTCATCACATTTGATTTCAGCATTACATTTCACCGTCAAACGATGAATTAACAGACTATTTAATGTATTGTAAACAGACTATTTCTATGTATTGTAAACATACTATCCTTTCTGATACAGTCCAAGATTGTCACAACTTGCCTATACTATAATATAGTATATCTTTGCTGTCAGGCAGAAACCATATACGAGCATATACTATACAGGTATAGTATATGCATAACCTCTGACTGTACTACCTGTACTGTTAATAAGTGTTAATAGAGATTGGACATTGTTATTGACATCTACTTGCTTCTATAGGAGTTCACATAAATGTGTCCTGTATATTATGTTTGTATGTGATATTGCATTATGTCATAATGCTGTGTGCAAATTGTGTTTTTATGGAATGGTCTGTGAATTGCTACCGAAGTCTGTACGACTCCATTGAAATGAATGGCTGGGGCAGTCTGCTCTCTAGTTTATATAATTCTATATAAACTACAAAATCTACAAAATCACTCCCACAATTGAGACAGCAATGCCACTTCTGGTCCGGGAGAACGGTGTACTAAGTTTCATCTGTAGTTTTACAATAATCCGAAATGACTATATTGAATCGGGGGGGAAATAATAAAAATAATAGAAGGCAATAAGCAATAAGAATAATATGCACAATAAGCCATAGAAACATGGAAGACTAAACTTGAGAAAAAGACCACGGAAATTTGACAGGGTCGGTTTTTATAGTGGGGGGCAGGGTTCTTGAAGACTCATACACTAAATTGGCAGTGCCCGGATTTGAACCCATGACCTTGTGTTGCAAAGGTAAGAGCTCTACCTACCGAGCCAACTAGACACAATCAGTTCTTCCATTGTTAACAGTAAAATCATTCAGTGCTTTTGTAGCAAGTTGCGCAAGAATAACTAATAATAAAGGTGGGTATAAAGATAAATTAATTGACTGCGTATAAACCAGAAAATGTACCAGATTCGGACGAGGAGCTCAATGAGTGAGTGAAAACCAATGACATGAGAGTCAGAAACAGGGATTAAAGGTTAACTGAAGTATTATTAAACTTCACACAAACAAACAAATGGGGGACCTTTTAAGTTGGTGACTTAACGAATGTATTTATAGTGAAATGTGATGAGCACAAGGAATAGAAATGACGTTAGTTGAGACAACCTTTTATGGGCTGGAGGTTGAGTGATCAAGTGCCAGTGTTCACTGTTTCCTACATTGAAGCCAGTGCCATTAAGACGTCTGACATCTGAACCATCTGAACTATATGACCCTGGCTAAAAAACAAAAAAACAAAAATAACATCAAACACCCCCAAAAGGTAACTAAAGCTTAAGTTTCCTCCTGAGATTACCGTAAGTGCAGTGGAAGTGTGAAGCATACAATGGAAATACCAGTGGTGTAAAGTTAACTAAGTACATTTACTCAAGTAATGGACAATTTTGATGTAGCCCACTTTTACTTACAACTCTCACTGAATATTAAACTAATGTATCTGACAAGTCATGCTGTGATGATTATACCAAACCAGGCACCCCACCACCTGCCAATTTAGCTATTTTTATGTCATAGCCACTGGCATGGTATGGCACACATTTGACTCATAAAAAACCTCATACATTTACAAGATGCACTATCCAGTATCATGGGAATGGTTTGACCATAATGCAATGCAATGCAATGTCAACAAGAACACCATTAAAGGCCATTCCTACATTTACTTTCTGCATAGCATGCAATTAGCAACTCATATAAGCCTGCTGAGGCGGGCGACACACGGACCCACTGCAGAGGTGTTCAGCGTTTCATTTGGTGAGTGAGACTTCATCTGTCTAATAGTCCTACTAATGTGTTAGATATCTAAGCTATATGTTAGCTGATCCTAATCATATAAACCAGACATGTTATGCATGTAATGTCAGCTACTGGAGTTATTATTATTAATTACAATTATTTTACTTGAGTACAGTTTGGCTAGTGTATACCCATGCACCTCTGAATGTAACCTTAATTCTAATAATTCATACAATGGAATTAAAGTGTATTAGAAACGGAGAAAAAAAGTCTAGCATTGCCTCAGTACAAAAAAATAAATAATAATAACAAACAAACAAATGAAAAGAAGTGAATGGGCAAGCATCATTTCATTTCATTGCATGCAGTGATAATATTGGATGGAATGGATCACTCTTTTCAGATGTGGAACTAATGAGTAATTAAAAAATGTCTCTCATGAAGTGCTGTGCGGCAAGAATGAACAATATAGGATTCATATAATACTAAATCATTCAACTCAAAATTATGTTTTTTCCCCCACACTTAGGACTTGTACTGCACTCAAGGTTTCACTGCTACTGGTAGAGGGGAAAAGTGAGTGTTCATAATTTTTCTATTAAACCTAGCATAGTCCTTGATCTGCTCAGATGTCAAGTCAGCAAAGGCGTCAACACCATCTATTGTCTGTCTATAGAAAGGCATACCAGCACACACTTTTATTGTCTCCACCAGGCGGAAGGCATGGGGAGAGAGTATGTTTTGCACTCCGTCCGTGTGTGTCTGTCCGTCCGGCCTTCCTTCCGTCCGTCCGTTACCACCTAATCTCCGGCATCGTTGGCCAGATCCATGCCAAACTTTGCACACACACTCCCTGGATGCCAACGATGAACCTCTGCCCCAAATATTCCTCAACAGCCTGTTATAGCGCCACCATGAGGCCGATTTAGGCAAAACACATTTCTGTAGATTACTCGTACACATTTTACGGCTAGGCCGAGGACGACATGCCACACATTTTTATCCAAATCAGCCTCACGGTGGTGCTATAACAGGGCAATTCCTGTTTTGACCGGCTATAACTGCATCGATCTGTATACAACTTATGTATACGCACTCCCTAGAGGCCATGGAAAAACATTTGCCCAAAATCCCTCCACATCTGCCGGTTATAGCGCCACCATGAGGCCGATTTCTGCAAAACACATTGTTTATGTTAGTCGCACAGATTTCATCCAAATCTCACGCAAATCAAAACATCTGATTGATCTCTGTAGTCATGTGATCAAGACGAGTCCGAGATTTCTCAGATTCTACACTGATTGACTAAGATTGCCTTCCAAAGTTTTCAGGAGTGGCCCGTTTTGTACAAAATGCTGCACATGTCCTGCTCATCCAGAATTCTTTCCTCAGAGATGCTATGAGTGCTCTGGCTCTGCATTTCCTCAACAAAATGAAGAAAATTGTTGCAAAAACAAAAAAAACAAAGAAACATGGTTCTATTAGGGCCGATTCATACTCAAAAGTCGGTTCGGCGCTGTAGAGCCTACAATTTGACGTAATTTGAGGTTCGGGGGGGGGGGGTAACGTCCTAAAGTCGGCTCTTCGGTGCTACTGGATATTTCTGACGAGCCGAAATCATTTCGGCACTACAGTGCCGAAACAGCGTAAAATAGGAGTATGAATCGGCCCTTACTCCTAAACATTTTGCCAAACATCACACACACTCCTATCCTCATGGTGGAGACCTGTGCCCAGAAGGGCACTTTTTCAAGTTCCATTTGTTCTTTGTATATTAAAGTTTCACACCCAGTAGCAGTAACAAATGTACCGTAGGCCTTCCTCAGCATAAAATAAATACAAAATATTAAGCAGAGGAAGAGCTGAAACGTCCGTTTGTTGCTGCTGCTGGGGGTAAACCTTTAATAAATAAAAAATCCTAAATGGATAAAAAGTTAATGCTGGAATTCCTTTCTATATAGACTACCCAATATTCTTATATTGTGAACTACCCGACTGAGTGCTTGCTTCTCCTCTCCTCAAATGTCTACAGAAAGCCGCCACCATGAGTACGGACGAAGAGATGAAGCAGTACGGCAAGGCCGCCATTTATCTCCGTAAGCCAGAGAGGGAGAGAATGGAAGCTCAAACTGCGCCCTTTGATGCCAAATCTGCAGCATATGTGGCTGATAAGGGCGAGCTGTACCTCAAGTGTAAGATTTTAAGCAAGGAGGGTACACAAGTCACCGTGGAAACGCTGGACAAGAAAGAGGTAGGTGTATATAAAATCAAATAGTGGCACAGTACAACTATAATCACATTAGATTCTGATGTTGTGCTTTTATTTTAATATTTTATTTTTTAGAAAAGAACTGTCCCTGAGGCGGATGTGCACCCTATGAACCCTCCCAAGTATGACAAGATTGAGGACATGGCCATGATGACCTACCTCAGTGAAGCCTCTGTCCTGTATAACCTCAAAGAGCGTTATGCAGCATGGATGATCTATGTAAGCTTTTCTACATGTTGAGAGCAGTACACTATTTCACCTGTCAAAGAAAGAAAAACACAGAGTACAAATTACATCATCAAATGAAAAACCGTAGAAAAACAAATGCAAACAAACTCATGATTCTTAAGTTATGTTCAATGTTAATGTTCTCTCTCTTCTCCCCTTCAGACCTACTCTGGCTTGTTCTGTGCAACTGTGAACCCCTACAAGTGGCTCCCAGTGTACGACCAGGAGGTTGTAAATGCCTACAGAGGCAAGAAGCGTATTGAGGCTCCACCCCACATCTTCTCTGTCTCTGACAACGCCTTTCAGTTCATGCTGATGGGTACGTACTAGTCAGGACAATGTAAACAAATACATAACTACAATGGTTTTGTGCTGTGTATCCATGACAAAAAAAATTGCTTTACATTTTACAGATAAAGAGAACCAGTCTGTCCTGATCACGTAAGTTTCCATCATCTACTAGGCATTAAAAAAAAGAACATTGTACACAAATTCACTAAGTGCATTTATCTGAATGTATGCGTTTATAACCAGTGGAGAATCCGGTGCTGGGAAGACTGTGAACACCAAGCGTGTCATCCAGTACTTTGCAACAGCAGCAACTGCTAGTGGAGAGAAATCGGCCGCCGATAGTGGTAAAATTAAGGTACTGTATATGTACTGTATGTTTTTAACTTTAACAAAAAAAAATTGGAACATAAAGCATTTATATGAAATATAGCAATTCAATTTAAAATAATTCAGACCAAATTTTAAATTGGGCGATGTCTAAAACATTCTAGGGGTCACTGGAGGATCAGATTATTGCAGCCAATCCCTTGCTGGAGGCCTATGGTAATGCCAAGACTGTGAGGAATGACAACTCCTCTCGCTTTGTAAGTGTAAAATAATGACATTTTATGAGTAAACCTGCAATAATTCCACACGACGGATGCAACTAATTGTGCTATATCAAACAGGGTAAATTCATCAGAATCCATTTCAACAATGCGGGTAAATTGGCCAGTGCTGATATTGAGACATGTAAGTATGAAGTTCAGAGATAAGAAAATATATATTTGAGGATTACATTTTGACTTGTGTACAACCCATATAGATTATTATTATTATTATTATTATTATTAATTATGTTGTACAACCCATATAGATCTGCTGGAGAAGTCTAGAGTGACCTACCAGCTTCCTCTAGAGAGAGGTTACCATATCTTCTTCCAGATGATGACCGACCACTTACCTGGGATTATTGGTAAGGGGAATTATACTGATGATGCAGTGAGAACATAAATTAACTAGTAAAGTCGCAATTTCTTTGTGGTTGCCGCAATCGGTTACATAGGCCCCTCCCACTAATTATTCTAGCCAATTACAATGTCACGTCACCCCTGTGATCATGCGGAAGTAATTTGTAGGGGATTTATCCCCCCAAATATAAGATTTCTGCAACAAATGTTTTTTTTTTTTTTTTTGCATTTGCGGCACCCCCTGTGGATGAAAATGGAATTGCCTTTTACTCTGGGTTGATTAAACCACCCGTGACAAATTTGGGATGGATTGGAAGTTTTTTGTAAAATAGGCCCCTCCCACTAACTTTGGACGACGATTACGGCCGCACGATGCACACTATCAAAATTCTGTCTGTGTTGTTTTAATCGGATAGGTCCTCAGATCATGTGCACAAATGTTTGTGATATTTGGACATAATCTTTAGGACTCAGGAGGAGCAAAAAGTGTGTTTTGGAGAAAATTCAAAATGGCGGAAAATCTATCCTGACGTGGAGATGCGTCATGACCCAAGGAAAAATTAAATTTGATTTTACGACCTACGGTTCAAGAGTTATAAGCCAAAACATAAAGTGGGCTGTTATAGCGCCACCATATAGACGACCGATATAATTATAAGTTAATTAATTTTAATAATTATTAAGAACCTGCCCTGAATTTTTGCATTTTCCGATTCATGTCAATGGGGAAATGTAATGCACAAATACATTAATTCAATCAATTAAACATTAAACATTTCTCTTAGCAAAATACGATTCCCGATGAAGCCGGTCAAGTGTGTGCCATGAAAACTGTGGGATAAGTAGTGAACCAAAGTTTAGGGTTACTCTAGAAATAAGTAAAAAAATAAAGTGTTACCATTACTAGTCTGGTTGAACCACACTAATGAATAGAAACACATGTTCACACTTTTTTTTATCCCTTCTCAGAAAGTTGTCTCATCACCAACAACCCATACGACTTCCCGTTGATCAGCATGGGTCAGATCACTGTGGCCAGCATTGATGACAAAGTCGAGTTGGAGGCTACAGATGTAAATGGACATTATTTCACATTGCAGTTGCTCTGCAAAATAAATTTTCTACAGCAGTGGTTTTCAGGCCATGATCTCCCAAAATAATCCTATTTAAACTGGATTGCTAATATAATGCTTAATCTCAATCTTCAGGATGCTATTGACATCCTGGGCTTCAACGCTGAGGAGAAAGCGGCCATCTACAAGTTCACCGGTGCAGTGATGCATCATGGGGTGTTGACCTTCAAACAGAAGCAGCGTGAGGAACAGGCGGAGCCAGACGGCACGGAGGGTAAGTTGCATCTTCAACAAAAAAATGGATTTCAAAAGAACTAAGCTAAATATATTTTCAATATATTGTCATTATTTATTTATATTATACTGTTTATACTGAAGGTTATTTGGTTTACCTAAATGGTCCTAGATTACTAGCTGTATGCATTCAATGTATTACCAATTGTGTTTAACTTTCTTAAATCGCACTCTGGATTAAGCGTCTGCTAAATGCCTGAATCGTAAATTGCAAATTGTATGATCATTTCAGTGGCTGACAAGATCTGCTACCTGTTGGGTCTGAACTCAGCGGATATGCTTAAGGCATACTGCTACCCCAGAGTTAAAGTGGGAAATGAATATGTCACTAAAGGACAAACTGTGCCACAGGTGAGTAAAGTTACATTATTTCCATGTTCTGATTTCATACACACCTTATAAGTTGTGTCCAGACTGTTTTAAATCATTATTAAAATGATCATCCAACATTATTGTCTCAGCCAGGCTGAAGGCGAGGTAGAGATTATGTTTTGCACCATGTCTGTGTGTCTCTGAGCAGCTATTCTCAGGCACTGTTTGGCCGCGAAACTATGCATGCACACTCCCTGGATCGGTGGATCCCAGAGCAGAACCTCTGCCCCAAAACATCATGCAAACCGGTACACAGTATCTCTATATCCATTAACCCTCTAAGACCGGATTCATTTCTACTTGCAAAAAAGAGATTTCAAACTTACTACTACTTTGTACTACTAGGAATTAGGTTAAAAAAAATGTAAAAAAAAAATGAAAAAAGAAAGTTTGATGAAAATGTTATGCACATTATATAATAATTATATAACAATATAATAAATTAATAATTTACATTTGGGGGATATCTTTCACAATAATGAATAAAACATGTTCTAGACATTCTAATGATCACAAAAAAAACATATATTACAATTATTTTACTTACTTTTATTAGGGTTAAAGGTCAAAAGTCATAGGTTAATTTGTGTGAATTTCAGCCTCTGTGGGGGGTATTTATATGCAAATATCATGACCAATGGCATTGCAATGGCATTGCAATGAACATCACTGATGATGTTTAGGTGAAAAAAGAACAGCAAGAAAATAATAATTAGGTAATTAATTACAATTAAATTGTTGCTATAAAGCAACGCTGGGTCTTAAACTGAACAAAATGCATGAACGCAGTGTGCAATTTCTGTGAAATTTTGCACGCATATTCCCATACAGCCGAGGAAGTAATGCCACTTGAAACATTTCAAATCAGCCTCATGGTGGCACTATAACAGGCCGATTTGCATTTTTACAGGTAACTGCACTGATTTGCTTAAAACTTTGACCAATGCCAAGGAAAAACCTTTGCCCTGCATTTTTGCTACAAAAACAACAGCACACTGCAGAAACATGTGCAGTTCCAAGTACCTCTACTGACATGTTTGGCGCCTGCTGGCCTAGTGGTCCAGGACAGGCGCATGCCACATATCTAGGCTCTGCCCGTAGTGCGTTGTGTGTCTGAGTCCTGTTCATGACGACGTTTGGTCCATGTTTTTCACGGTCTCTCTCTCCCTCTTTCCTGTCCATCTTCACTTGTATCTATCAATGAAGGCAAACAAGCAAAAAACAAATCTTTTAAAAAAACATATAAAAAAAACTATATATATATATATATATATATATATATATATACACAGTATATATGACTACACCTTGTGTATAGACTAGGGTATGCGCGTGACATAATCATCAAACCCGGAAGTTATGCAGGAATGTCTACTAAGTGGCAAAAAACTACTTTCTGGCCTTGACAGCCAAATAGAGAAGTTGTATTTGATTGCATTTAACTGACTGTCACTCACTGTGCCACTCGATTTGCCATTCACTTTATGCATGTGCATACCCTCTATTGTGTATCCAACCCTAAAACCGATCCCGCTCACTCAGATCAGCTAACACAGGGAAGCTGTCAACCTTCCCTAAAGCTCTCGGGAGAGACTCTTCTCCCTTCTGGCTCTCAAACTTTTGGAATAAACTTTCCATTGCAGTTAGAACTGCAGACAAACTCAGAATCTTCCACCGTAATCTGAAGAGTCACCTCTTCAGACTCCACCCTAGGCGTAGCACTTGGTCTAGCCTTGAAAACCTTGCAGGCTTATGCAAAGGCTAGAATTGCTTAAATTGTGTAATTCACTATAATGTTCTTATTTCCTTTAGACAATGAACTCAGTCAGTGCCTTGGCCAAGTCCATCTATGAGAAGCTGTTCTTGTGGATGGTCATTAAGATCAACGGGATGCTGGACACCAAGCAGCAGAGAAACTTCTACATTGGTGTGCTGGACATCGCTGGTTTTGAAATCTTTGATGTAAGCATGGACTTGTTTTAAGTTGGAGACTAAATATTTTTGTCACAGTTACACATTTACAAGAGATTGGGCTAATGATATTTCCTCTCACAGTTCAACACCCTGGAGCAGCTGTGCATCAACTTCACCAATGAGAAACTGCAACAGTTTTTCAACCACACCATGTTTGTTCTGGAACAAGAAGAATACATGAAAGAGGGAATTCCCTGGGATCTCGTTGACTTCGGCATGGACTTGGCTATCTGCATTGAGCTCATTGAGAAGGTAGGTACTGTACATGGACTTGGCTGCCTGCAATTGATCTGAATACATTCACTGTTGCATTGAGCTGATTGAGAAGGTATAGAATTATTAATAGTATAGCGTATTATATTATTATGTATTGCTATGGACTTAGGTATCAGCATTGCGTTCATTGAAGGTATACAATTATTTTGTGCTTTAATGGACATAATGTACACACACACACACACACACACACACACACACACACGCGCGCGCGCGCGCGCGCGCACACACACACACACACACACACACACACACACACACACACACACACAAACACAACACACATATTTATTTTTGTCATTGGCACTAAGCTTTTGTTGATTTGTCTCTTTTATCTCCTTCCCAAAGCCCTTGGGCATCTTCTCCAGCCTTGAAGAGCAGTGCATGTTCCCAAAAGCTACAGACAAAAGTTTTGCAGAGAAGTTGATTGACCTGCATCTGGGGAAGAACAAGGCCTTTGAGAAACCCAAGCCTGGTAAAGGCAAGGGTGAGGCTCACTTCTCCCTGGTCCACTATGCTGGAACTGTGGACTACAGGTGAACAGAACCCTATAGTATGCATATATGCACTCTATATATAATTATACATTATATAATATAATATAACCGGAACTGTGGACTACAGTTTTCGATTAATTGAGTATGGAGGACCCCAATGGAAACAAGCGATAGGCTTTTGTTAAAAAACTGTTAATAAAGTATTCAATTAATCAATCAACAGCATCACAGGATGGCTAGAGAAGAACAAGGATCCTCTCAACGACTCTGTGGTGCAGCTGTACCAGAAGTCTACAGTGAAGCTGCTCTGTGTGTTATATCCCCCACCTGAGCCTGAAGGTATGTTTATTACAACTGGTTTGGAGCATTTAGCATATTGGGAACTGGAGTTATGGCTGTACCCCAGCCAATAGGAACACAAAGGGGGCGGGACAACAGCAAATTAATATAGGACAATAATATAATGTGTTCTATCCCCCACCTAAGCCTGAAGGTATTGTTATATCAATACTATAAACATTCAGAAACTGACAAGAAGGGAAGCATTTTCATTCTATATAACTAATGATAACTCATGATTCTAATATAAACAGATAATACCAAGAAGGGAGGCAAGAAGAAGGGTGGTTCCATGCAGACTGTGTCTAGTGCTTTCAGGGTAATAATATCTTTTCATTATTATCAACATATATCCCTGTAAGAATGAAGCGCTATTATTATCAACATTATATATCCATGTAAAAAATAGTCTTTAAATGTTGGAATTAAAGTTTGAAATAGGGTTTATGTCGTTAAAGTATGTTTTTAAAAACAATCTAAATCTGCAAAGTAAGTAGTATCTAAAGAGTTCAAATAAGTATAGTGGAAGAAAAACTACAACATTCTATCACTTTTGACTAATTATAAACCTTTATGTCTCAATAGGCAAACTTGCAGTTGCTGATGACCAACTTGAGGAGCACACATCCTCACTTTGTGCGTTGCCTGATTCCCAACGAGTCCAAGACTCCAGGTAAACAGAAAAGAAACATTTGACGCCTTATCAATTCTCTTCTAGAGGCCCTAAGGAAGACCTTGTATGCGGAAAAGGCTTTCGACCAGGTGGAATATTCATACTTGTTCTCAGTGATGGAAAGATTTGACATTGGAGATAGGTTCATTACTTGGATTAGGCTATTGTACAGCAACCCCACTGCATCTAGGAGACTGACTAACCAGACACTGTCCTCACAATTTGCTTTAGCCCTAGGGCCTATATTTCTATTTTGGTTGACTCGTTTTGACTCATTAAATGCAACTTTGGCCAGTGCGTAACTATTTTGTTGTAATAATAATGAAGCAACATATTTACAGGATTGATGGAGAACTTCCTGGTCATCCACCAGCTGAGGTGTAATGGTGTGCTGGAGGGCATCAGAATTTGTAGAAAGGGCTTCCCAAGCAGAATCCCCTATGCTGACTTCAAGCAGAGGTATCAATTCCTTTTTCCAGCAGCTTTTAGTTCCAAACGTATTAACGGGAGGCATGCAAAATGACCATGAACTTCTGCTAAACAGATACAAAGTACTGAACGCCAGCGCATGTCCCGAAGGCGCGTTCATGGACAACAAGAAGGCATCTGAGAAGCTGCTTGGGTCCATTGACGTACCTGTTGATGATTACAGGTTTGGACACACCAAGGTAAACACACTCCCAATCTGGTTTAACATAATGGACAGAGGACTAAAATAGATTTATATAGTTTAGTTACAATGTTTGTGACATTGTATTCAGGTGTTCTTCAAAGCTGGTCTGCTGGGTGTCCTTGAAGAGATGCGAGATGAAAAGCTGGCTGCTCTGGTCGGCATGACTCAGGCAATCGCAAGGGGTTACATCATGAGGAAGGAGTATGTCAAGATGACGGCTAGGAGGTACTTTGAAAACATCTATTCAATAAAAGAAATAAAGTGTCAAATCATTGTAATAATATAGCAAATATTGTAGAGCAAGCTTTTGATGATGGTGGCAAGGAAAAATCTCCTTAATAAACAGCAGAAGAAACCTCTAGCAGAATCAGGCTATAGGATGGGGGGGTCATCCTGCATTTACATTGCGGCGGTTAACAACAATAATACCAACAGCAATAATAACAACAACAATAGTACAACTATAATGACACAATTATATAATAACAGCCTGCAGGCGTATTACATGGAAACCCTCAATCTACATTTCAATCATGATCCACTGTTGTCCACAGAGAGGCCATTTACAGCATCCAGTTCAACGTCCGCTCATTCGTCAATGTGAAAAGCTGGCCATGGATGATGGTCTACTACAAGATCAAGCCTCTCTTGCAGAGTGCTGAGACTGAGAAGGAACTGCAGAACATGAAGGAGAACTATGAAAAGATGAAGACTGACCTGGCCACTGCCCAGGCCTCGAAGAAGACACTGGAAGAGAAATTGATAGCTGTGGTGCAGGAGAAGAATAACCTTGCAGCATCATCGGCATCAGTAAGTAGCTACACTTGTACAGGAAATGTTGCTAATATTTCATATTGTTTATCATCTTAAAGGGCAAGACCACTTTTTTGAGTTTTAAGTTGTATAATCACGTTGCCATGATGTAACTCAAAGGTGGACAAGAAATCAAAAATAATTGCTCCATTGATTAGAAATTGATAATTCTAAATATTCTCCTCGTTGACTTACATTGTACGCTGAAAGAGCTCTCAAAGTCACTCTTTTAAATGAACACAAACAATATTGATTCAGACAATATAGAGCATCACCAAACCCAGTACTGTTTTTGTTTTTAATAATAATGTTAACTTCCTGTTGAATTTACTATTTGAAGATCTGGATCTGGATCCACGGATCCAGTCCGGGTTTTCTTCCTAATGGGATTATACATTTTATTTAAAAAAAACTAACAGAACTGGGTTTGGTGATGCTCTATATTGTCTGAATCAGCTTTGTTTGTTTGTTTACGTACTCTAAGAGTGACTTTGAGAGCTGCAGCTCCAGTGTCCTCTCCTCCTTCAGTGACTTTGTGAGCTGTCTCAGTGTACAATGTAAGTCAATGAGGAGAATATTTTGAATGATCAATTTCTAATTACTAGAGCAATTCTTTTTTATTTCTTGTCCACATTTGGAGAACATCATGATGGCAAGGTAAATACACAACCCAACCCTCTACCAAAGTGATATTGCCCTTTAAATATTTTATCTAAAGTAGAATGTATGATAAGAGTCGACCACCAGGCATTCTCTGCCATGGTATACATTGCAGACCATGGCAGAGAATGCCTGGTGGTCGAACGGCTGTTCAGTACAAGGGCCTGACCCAATTTGACATTCTTCTGTGGGGAGGGTGAATTTGAATATGCAACTGCTATTCACCCACGCACTACTATAGTATATCCTTTTGAAGGAGGTTGATACACTACTATATTATATCCTTTTGGAGGAGTTTGATTAGTTTGAGCATTAGTCCGACATGCGGGAACAACGGTCGGACTACAACTCAAACATGTGCTGCTCCCGTGATTGCGGTTGTGGTTATGTTAGGGATAGAGGTAGGTGGTCAGTCTAATGACCGTTGGACCAAAACACGTGTCGGAACTTAGCACTGCACCCCTCCAGCTTCTTCCTTGTCCTCACCTCACCCAGAACAAATGCTGACAAATTCATTTTCATTGACAACTAGGGAGACGAGGCTCTGAATGATGCTGAGGAGAGATGTGAAGGTCTTATTAAAAGTAAGATCCAGTTGGAGGCAAAGCTCAAAGAGACGACCGAGAGACTGGAGGACGAGGAGGAGATCAATGCAGAACTGACTGCCAAGAAGAGAAAGCTGGAGGATGAATGCTCTGAGCTCAAGAAGGACATTGATGACCTGGAGCTCACCTTGGCCAAAGTGGAGAAGGAGAAACACGCCACTGAAAACAAGGTATAGATTATACTCAAGAGCATACACTCTAGTCACAGATTTGTAAGGGTCAATCTATACTGTCAAAGTTACAGACTTGTAAGGGTCAATTCAGAACCCCCCTCCCCTAAAGGAACCCTGAGTATCCCTGGAATCCACTTTGAAAAGTACTGATTGAATTTGATCCATTCTATGACAACACATTATGTTTTGCTTCTATCAGGTGAAGAACCTGACTGAGGAGATGGCGTCTCAGGATGAGAGCGTCGCTAAGCTGACCAAGGAGAAAAAAGCCCTCCAAGAGGCCCATCAGCAAACCCTGGATGACCTGCAGGCAGAGGAGGACAAAGTCAACACTCTGACCAAGGCCAAGACCAAGCTGGAGCAGCAAGTTGACGATGTGAGTTTACCAAAGGGAATCAGATGTTTTTAATTTAAAGATGGAGTGCAGTGATTTTTTTTCCACCCTAAAACATGATCATCAGGTACTATTATTATATGAGGTGGACAATTCTTTCCCCAAAAAGTGTACAGTATTTGTTAAAATGTTGTTTTTATGTGGACACGCCCACCAGTTAAGTATGCCTGGTTTGCGGTGTTGGGTGGTGATCCACCTGAACTGAAGCCACAGCTGTTATTGGATGATAAAGAGGGAGGGGTTAGGGGAGGGGATGATTTTGTGATGTTACTATATCACTGTTTTTTCATTGGCACGTTTGACTGTCAAGGTTTCAGCCTCCAGGAAGAAACCCTAAATACAAAGGGAAGACATCATTGCAACCTTGAACCTTGCACATAACAACCACACCAAGGGGTCTAATGAAGTACTGTCACCTTATAAACACATGAAAAACTGGAAAAGATACAAATATCACGGCACTCCATCTTTAATATTATATGTTTATTACTTACTTACGTATGTTTATTGTTGTACTGATTAATAAGAACAATACATTGTTGTGCAGTTGGAAGGTTCTCTGGAGCAAGAGAAGAAGCTCCGCATGGACCTGGAGAGAGCCAAGAGAAAGCTTGAGGGTGATCTGAAACTGGCCCAGGAATCCGTCATGGACCTGGAAAATGACAAGCAGCAATCTGATGAGAAGATAAAGAAGTAATGTGCACCAACATATGAAATGTCTGTAATGAGAGAAACCACCTGCAGAATGATGCTAAAATATGACTATTGACTGTATTCATCAGGAAGGACTTTGAAGTAAGCCAGCTTCTGAGTAAGATTGAGGATGAACAATCTTTGGGGGCCCAGCTGCAGAAGAAGATCAAAGAACTCCAGGTATTTTTATTTTCTGTAAAATCATTAATAATAAGTAGGCCTAAGTGTGAATGGTTATTTTCAGTTGTTAATCTAACATCATTCATTTGAAAGGCTCGTATTGAAGAACTGGAGGAGGAGATCGAGGCAGAGCGTGCCGCTCGTGCCAAAGTGGAGAAGCAGAGAGCCGATCTCTCCAGGGAACTTGAAGAGATCAGTGAGAGGCTGGAGGAGGCTGGAGGCGCCACCGCTTCTCAGATCGAGATGAACAAGAAGCGCGAGGCTGAGTTCCAGAAGCTGCGTCGTGACCTTGAAGAGTCCACCCTGCAGCATGAGGCCACTGCTTCTGCTCTCCGTAAGAAACAGGCCGACAGTGTGGCGGAACTTGGTGAACAGATCGACAACCTCCAGAGAGTCAAGCAGAAACTGGAGAAGGAGAAGAGTGAATATAAGATGGAGATCGATGACCTGTCCAGCAACATGGAGGCTGTTGCTAAGGCAAAGGTATGATGAAATGCCGTGGTATAATATCATTCTTGAGACAAAATAAGGTGTTTAAAGTTAAATTAAATACTCAAATTTTAAAACTGATAGTTTCACATGGCATTAAAAGGCAGTCTTTATAGCTCAGATTTAACAGTGGGAATGTTTAAAACAAGTAATCTTGTGAACGAGTATGGTGATTGCAAACTCTAAATGTTATGAAGCTGTTAAGATAGTGTTGGGTAAGGAAACCATACAGTTATAAACCGGAGGGCGGGATTATAGACTCCATCGATTGGCTTTGCTTTATCAAAGAAATGAACCTATCTGAAAAAAAAGATGATTGAACATAATGTTCGTTTCCAGGGAAATCTTGAGAAGATGTGCCGCACCCTTGAGGATCAACTTAGTGAAATCAAGGCCAAGAGTGATGAAAACGTTCGCCAGATCAATGATATCGGTGCTCAGAGAGCAAGACTGTTGACAGAGAACGGTAAATGTTAATTTAATCATAAATCATTTGTCTACATGGTTTGTCGATGGTAAATTGACGCTATTAGAGATAATGCTTTTGATCCACAGTGATTCCAGGACCGATGATATGTTTGAAATGTTTGAAATTAATATTCAAATGTCTAATTAGGTGAGTTTGGTCGTCAACTGGAAGAGAAAGAAGCTCTGGTCTCTCAGCTCACAAGAGGCAAGCAGGCCTTCACCCAACAGATTGAGGAGTTGAAGAGACTTGTTGAAGAGGAGGTTAAGGTGAGGAACAGATTATTTTCCCTTTTAGTTTCATAATCTTTGTCATTTCATTCAGCTGACATTGTTTTTTCTATTTTCTTCTGGCAGGCAAAGAATGCCCTTGCTCATGCTGTGCAATCAGCTCGCCATGACTGTGACCTTCTGAGGGAGCAGTTTGAGGAGGAGCAGGAGGCGAAGGCAGAGCTGCAGCGTGGAATGTCAAAGGCCAACGCTGAGGTGTGTCAGTGGAGGAGCAAGTATGAGACTGATGCTGTCCAACGCACTGAGGAGCTGGAGGAGGCCAAGTAAGTCAGCAGTGTTTTTACCATAGAGTTATACCGGTATATAAACTAGAGAGCGGACAGCCCCCACTATTAATTTCAATTCCCAGATGCTCTGGGGGCTCGGTTTTACACTGTCAGGGTACCACTATGCCTGTCTCACAATCGCAATTATCTGAGATAATCGCTTGAGATTAAAATAATTCTAAATGGGCATAATCGTGATATTCATTTCAATGTCAAAATGTAAAAATAAAAAAAAATCAGAAAGAGTGGAATTATCAGATCTACAAGGTCAAAACGCATCACACGTAGGCTCCACTCACTATACAAAACATTTCCCACAATAATCGAATTCCATTGAAAACTGATCAACAGGAAGAAGCTCGCCCAGCGTCTTCAGGAGGCTGAGGAGCAAATCGAGGCTGTGAATTCCAAGTGCGCCTCTCTGGAGAAGACCAAACAGAGACTCCAGGGTGAAGTGGAAGACCTCATGATTGATGTGGAGAGGGCCAATGGTTTGGCTTCCAACCTCGACAAGAAACAGAGGAACTTCGATAAGGTGCTTTGACGTACATTATTACAAAATAGTTTTTGTGTCCTTAAAGTGGGGTAAATGCCACATTTCATTACAAATGGTGTGCCGGTCCTTAAAGTGGAGGTAAATGACACATTTCATTACAAATTGTATGCAGGTCCTGGCAGAATGGAAGCAGAAATTTGAAGAGGGACAGGCAGAACTGGAGGGAGCTCAGAAAGAGGCTCGTTCTCTCAGCACTGAGTTGTTTAAGATGAAGAATTCCTACGAGGAGTCTCTGGACCAACTGGAGACCATGAAGCGTGAAAACAAGAACCTGCAACGTACGTTTTCAGATCATTCTTTTAAGAGCAACAAAAACTTAAAATAAACAGATCAAATGGTGGATCAGGCTACAACTTTATTAAAATGCAATTTGCAAAAATGCAAAAACAAAATATTTGCTGACTGATTAATTACTTTCAATCCACTGCAGAGGAGATCTCAGACTTGACTGAACAGATCGGTGAGACTGGAAAGAGCATCCATGAGCTGGAGAAGTCCAAGAAGCAGACAGAGACAGAGAAGTCAGAGATCCAGACAGCCCTGGAGGAAGCAGAGGTAATAAATAAAATACAGACATCTATAACCTAAAGTTTTATTTATTTCAATATGTTTTACATTCAAACAGTGTAGCAGTATATTGATGGATGTTATATTAAAAAAAGTCCTACAACCTTTTGATCCTGTATTGCATTTCAGGGTACTCTGGAGCACGAGGAGTCCAAGATTCTCCGTGTCCAGCTGGAGCTCAACCAGATCAAGGGTGAGGTGGACAGGAAGCTGGCAGAGAAGGATGAAGAGATGGAGGGGATCAAGAGGAACAGCCAGAGGGTGGTTGACTCCATGCAGAGCACTCTGGATTCTGAGGTCAGGAGCAGAAATGATGCCCTTAGAATCAAGAAGAAGATGGAGGGAGACCTGAACGAGATGGAGGTTCAGCTGAGTCACGCCAACCGCCAGGCTTCTGAGGCCCAGAAGCAGCTGAGGAACGTTCAGGGACAGCTTAAGGTGCAAAACATATTTAGACACATCTTCAAACAATGGAACTGCTTTGAACAAATCACATTCTGATGTTTCTCTTATCGTGACCACATCAAATGTGATTTATTTTAGGATGCCCAAGTGCACCTTGATGATGCTTGCAGAGGCCAAGAAGATTTCAAGGAGCAAGCTGCTATGGTGGAGCGTAGGAACGGCCTAATGGTCGCTGAGATCGAGGAGCTGAGAGTGGCTGTGGAACAGACAGAGAGAGGCCGCAAAGTGGCTGAGCAAGAACTGGTGGATGCCAGTGAGCGCGCTGGACTGTTGCACTCTCAGGTAAGTCAATGGAAAAACTCAACAAGATATTTTTTAACATACAACTCATTCATACTTGCATTGCTAAACTGAATCTTTATTTTAGAACACAAGCCTTGCGAACACCAAGAAGAAACTTGAAACCGACCTGATCCAGGTCCAAGGTGAAGTGGATGACAGTGTTTCAGAAGCAAGGAATGCTGAGGACAAGGCCAAGAAAGCCATCACTGATGTAAGTTAGGAGCTCTGCCTCTTATCCAATATACCAGGACAATTAGACATCCTTATGGCATGCTTAATTATTACAATTGAGAGAATTCCACACCCACATTCCTTTGTGTCGGTTGGCGACACAGAGGTGGCGAGTCGGCGACATACATTTTATTTCTGTTCAGAAGTTCTTTCAGTACTGTACCTTCATGATGCTCAGTGACATCATAGAGGGCAGGTTTGTTTCCCTGACCACATCCCTGTTTTTTAATTAGTGTTTGGGTGAATTTCACCCCTGTTTAGTGAGAGAGTGATCCCACAATGGGCTTTTGATTTTCTTTTTCTTTTTTGCTATTCTTTTCACTGGATCATTCTCACATGTCCCAGGAATGGGTGGACCAAAGGAGAAGTTCCCAGCTCCATTATTAACACAAAAACAGAAATTAGGAATCTAATTCTAATTTAAATCTAATTTTGAAAAGCCACATTTCCAGTCTACCAGAAGTAGTATTAACCTAGGAAGCTGAACGGAGCCTGGACAGGCCTTGTTTACAACATGAATCCATGTTTTTCACAGGTTTTGCCCCCCTATGATGTTGTTGTTTCCTCTGGTCTTATGACCACGATTAGTATCTGTTTATTACCCTATTATTACCTGTTATATTACAAGATATTTTCTCGCAGTCAACATGTGAATTTATATAAATTTTATCTTCTTTCCAGGCTGCTATGATGGCCGAGGAGCTGAAGAAGGAGCAGGACACCAGCTCTCACCTGGAGAGGATGAAGAAGAACCTGGAGGTCACAGTCAAGGACCTGCAGCACCGTCTGGATGAGGCTGAGAACCTGGCTATGAAGGGAGGCAAGAAGCAGCTCCAGAAACTGGAGTCTAGGGTAAGATGTGGTTTACTTCAACACAGCTTATAGTCAATGAAATAAGAATAAGTAATTTCATAGTGCATAATTCCTTTGTGAAGGTGCGTGAACTGGAGGGAGAGGTCGACAATGCACAGAGAGGTGGAGCAGACGCTATTAAAGGTGTCCGCAAGTACGAGAGGAGAGTAAAGGAGCTGACATACCAGGTACTGTACAGTATATCATGTTCACTTAAATATCCATCATGCCACTAACTAAATGAATAGATTGCATGAACTACAAAATACAAATACAAAGAACTATAAATGTCATAAATTCACTCTCACTTCAGACTGAAGAGGACAAGAAGAATGTTGCCAGGCTTCAGGATCTGGTAGACAAACTGCAGATGAAGGTGAAGGGCTACAAGAGGCAGGCTGAGGAAGCGGTAAGACAATATACATCTTTAGTTGTGTTCGCCATTGGCAGAGTGTTGTGAAATAATAACACTAACATGAACATTAGCCACAACCACACTTTACAGTTTTTCTGAAATTGTCTTGCTTGGACTGTAAGGTGCTCTTTTCAAATATTGAAGCTTTGAACCATCTCTATCATAATATTGTAGGAGGAAGCAGCCAACACTCACCTGTCTAAGTGCAGAAAGGTTCAGAATGAGCTAGAGGAGGCAGAGGAGCGTGCTGACATCGCTGAATCCCAGGTCAACAAGATGAGAACTAAAAGTCGTGACTCTAAGGTAAATGCATGTGTTGTGCAATATCAAGGTTTATTATGTTGGCTGTCTAAGATGAAAAAAAAATCATGTTAAATATCTAATAATATACTCCTATTTTACAGGGAAAGGATGCTGAATAATAAGTTCTACAATACAACTCACCATAAAAACTCGTCATAAAATATGACCCTGTGGTGGACACTAGGGATCTCACCTCATATTGATCACTGGCTGGGTGGTAACGGGAGGATGTAGGAAGTGACAAAGGGAAGTGATGTGCCTGTGTATTGTTTGTTGGAAGTAAAGTTGTATTGAAAAAGTCATAAAATGACCCATTGTATTCAATAAAGGTGGCAGAAAAAAATAATGTGTTGTTTCTTGTATTCATTACTTCATCAATCACTTTGTATTGTCAGGTTTGTCAGAGTATTCTGGTTCCAATTAACTCACACGTCCACTATACTATTTTGTAAAACCATTGCAAAGATAAATAAATCTTTCCTCTTCTACGGATTTGAACCTGGTTTCCTGTGTGTTGTGCTGAAATGTTACCATTGATCTAATAGAGCTGCTTGCTTGCTAAATAAATTGAATCTTGACCAAAATTCATATCAGATTCTGTGTCTAGTTGAGACGTGACCTTTGACAAGATCTAAATGTCTCAATAGAAAAGCAGGGAGATTAATGCTGCCTACGACCCCAAATATATAAGTTATCTTGTATTAAGTATGGCATAATCCAAATGAGCTTTTTCATATTAATATTATTTTTCAATCATTTCTGACTGCAACTTTTGAGAGTATATTTTTCATTTTATAATAATAGGCTAACAATAATAATCAATAAAAGTATATAGGCTGCAATGCAATTAGGGCCTGTATAAAATTATTTAAAATGTTAAGACAAATATTTGTACAACATTTCAACTGTCGGTCCCTTCGCGCTATGGGATGTAGACTAAACGCCACGTTTGGGGGGGAGGGAAGACGTTCACCGACACGCACCCCAATACTCTATGACACGCACAGATGCACGCTCTATTTGAAGCACGTCGTTGGACCACCGTAGGCTATATGAGTTAAATTAGCACCATCTTGTGGTGACAATGCGAAAGTGCAGTTAGAACTGAGCATTTGTTGTGTGATTCAGTAGCCTATTATAAACTCAAAGAATCAATAAATTAGAAAGCATAGAATTAGATGAGATAATGGATACAGCCCACAAAGAACGTGCATTGAGACAGTCGAGTAGTCTATACATTGATTCATTCTTGCAAACAAATAAATCCATGGGCTCATTGGGGTGCATATCTCCAATGGCCAGTTGATGATAATGATGATGAATGCATCTAAACTAGTCTTGTTTATAATCAGTATACTTACACAATACACAGCAAATAGCCTACTAATTCCCATTCAACGGACACAAAGTGTTTTATTGGAGCAGTGCTGCCATGGTTAGAGCTGCTTGCTAATGTTCATTAAATATTTGTTAGCACAGATCTATAAATATCACATGTCAGAATGGCTTCCTAGTGGCGCCACACTGCTACTAAACAGTGACATGGAGAGAGAGATTGTCTTGGACTGAGCTCAGTCTGGCAGAGCCTCCTTCCTTATTTCACTCATTGAAATGAGAATTTCTTGTGCAGGGCTCGGGGTCTTTGGTAATATATGGTCTGCAAAATAGTTTTAATTCATGCATGAGATGATGAGAAGGTAGCAATTAGTCTACCGGCTGTTGAGAGGGTATAGTAGGCCTATGTACAGTAGGTTGTGGATGGGAAGTGGATGTAGGACAGGAAATAGTAAACGATAGAAACAAGTGGAGGAGAGAAAGGATTTACAGAGTAGCCTAACATGCATTGTTCGTTCTCTTTTCTCAAATGCAAAAGAGACAAAGGTCTGAAGAATCAGTAATCCTCACTAGCTCCTTCTCGACCCCCCCTGAATTATGAATAATTCAGTCTTTACAGTGCAGGGCCACCTACAATAGACAGTAGACACTACTGCTGTATATAAGATTATCCCTGGTCCTATAGCACAATGTCACTGCCAATGTTAGGTTACATAAACTATAGCCTACATGCTTACTGACCACTTCCACTTCTCCTCAGGCTGCATATATGCCACTGCTGAGCATCTCCCTAAGGCATCAAAATTATAGCTATGTCAGCTGCATCTGAAAATAACCCAATAACACACAATTCATTAATATTGAAGCTGAGTATTTGCGCTGCAGCCAAACAATTGAGCATGGCGTGGGCTTAAAATATGCAATACCATACCACTGTCACTTGGTGACACCGAGAGAGAGAGAGAGAGAGAGAGAGAGAGAGAGAGAGAGAGAGAGAGAGAGAGAGAGAGAGAGAGAGAGAGAGAGAGAGAGAGAGAGAGAGAGAGAGAGAGAGCAGAATAACTTCCTTTTCATCCCACGTGTCTACCATGACACCGGACAGGATTAATAGGCCTACTTCTTTTTTAGTTTTTGCTTCATTTCAAGATAATTTTATTACAATAAAAAAGAAAACAGGAAAGAGGAAAGAAAGTAAGTCAGCATCACATGTTTTGTTGCATTTCAACTTGCCATCCCATAATGCTGCTGCTGCTGCTGCATGCATGCATGTCAGTGAGGGTATACAGCCTCGCCCATCAGCAGCCAGACAAGGAAAGGCACCAACGCATCAGAAAAGAGAAGATTGGCACCTATACAGACTGACAGACAGTCCTGTAACCCAACCTTGACATAACTGGAGACGGTTTGGGGCACTGTGCTTACAAGTCCGAGGCGGGACCGTAGCTCATTTGGAACCGCTAGACGCGCTGGTACTTGTAGTGCACCCGCCCGCCACATGTTCCATGTTGACATGCGTAAAAAACTACACTTCCCCCAACGCTGTCACCGGGCGCCCGTGCTCCCATTGGCTGGCCGCCGCAGCCGCAGCCCCAGAGAATGAATGAAATTGAAATAGCTGGTGGTACATTACATGTAGCCTACAATACCGGGCTCTGCAGTGTTGCATTCTATCATACTATATCAAAATGGCCACAGCGGTACAGAACCCCCTCAAATCGTAAGTAGACATTTCAGATTTGCTTCCTTATTCTTCCTTCCCGGGGATCTATTATTTGTGCATGCTGTCAGTGTTTGTTTTTTCCCCCCGTGGAAGCTGTTCAGCATCAGTGTGATTATAAACACATCTTTACGTCCAATGTATATGGAAAACAGCGGATAATGTCAGGGTCTCGGGGAATGATATAGCCTATTCTAACAAAGTTATCTTTGTGACAAATTTGGGGTTTGCCTTACGTGAAGGGATTCCTATATTTTGTTCTAAAAACGTAGAATCTAGCTTGGATGGCGTGCAGAATGATGATCATTTTTAACTGAGCCAGCGTGATCGCATGTGTGCAGCAGGGATATGGAGGAATGTTGGAGGTAGATTTTTTTCCGTGACCCGGTGCGTCCCTTGTCAGTGTAGCGAGCCAAGATCACGGTCAGCCCATGCAGGCTGGCTGTCTGGCCGGCATGTCGGGGATTGTTCCGGCACGGTCCCCAATTAACGACCACAACCTGCCAAGTGTTTTGACTTTAGAGAGGGATGTGCTTTTTCATACCTGTGTGTGTGGCTGTGTGCACATTTTGGCCGCCATGGGTAAACAGGTAGGCTGAATTAAGCCGGCGGCGCGGCCGAGAGAGGCAACCTGATATAGGTTGCAAAATGCATTTCTTCACTGACGGATATCTGCAATGTGTGTGTGTGTGTGTGTGTGTGTGTGTGTGTGTGTGTGTGTGTGTGTGTGTGTGTGTGTGTGTGTGTGTGTGTGTGTGTGTGTGTGTGTGTGTGTGTGTGTGTGCGTGTGTGCGTGTGCGCGCGTATGTGTGTGCGTGCGTGCGTACGCCATATAGAACATAATGGGGCGACTTTGAACTATACGAGACTTGCTCGTTTTAATTTATAGCGCGTACATATCATTCTACGATACAATGAAAAACCCATGGATATTTAGGCTGTTTACTGTAGGCTGTGCAGGCGTGCACATGTTATTATTATTATTTTTAAATTTGTTTTGTTCCATGTTTCTAGAAGGATTATTGCGCGCGGCGCGGAGCAGACGCCTGCTGCCCGCGTGGGCACGCGGCCAAAAGGTGGCTGATGTTGTGCGTCTGTCAGAATGTAGCCTATACATAAAGACAGACAGACAGCCCCCAGCCTGTGTGTGTAGTGTAGGCTATACGCTGAACACACAATATAGCTCCAGTCTGCAGGCAAAACAAGAAAATCTATCCTGGATAGTTTTGAGACAAAGAAACCTCACTGTGTTTGCCTAATAAGGCGCACACAGCACTGACTGTAATATAGCTTACCTGAAGATTGCATGTCAGGTCTGTCTGTCTGTCTGTCTGTCTGTCTGTCTGTCAGCCTATCTGATATCCCAGACAGGCGACATTTCATGCAATTTCATGAGCTACTGCTCCTGCATGCCATGCTTTTGAAGAGCACTTCACAGAGAAGAGGATGCAGTAATGTCACTGATTGGGGCAGGGTGCCCTGATGACTGTGATGGCATTTCTACATTCTGGTAAAAAGGCACAGCAGCACCAAGTTGTTCAGTGCTTATTTAAGCATTAAATGCACATCAACATGCAGTGTACAATACATATTATCAGCACATTGTATCTTAGTTCAAACAGATAAATGGGATACTGTATAAATATTGTGGTCATGGCCAAGGCAGGATTACGTTATTCAGTCTGCCTGTCTGTACAGTACCTACTGTATATGGGGGCCACTGAGTTCAAACCTCCCCTCTCTTCTCCCCATCCCCTCCCCCCCTCTCCTCTCCTCTCATCCCCTCTCCTCCCCTCTCATTTAGGCAGAGAAAGGTGTCTCACCTGTAGTGTGCAGATTGCTCCCAGAGGACATTGTTGATACCCTCCCTGTCTAGGGGATTAAATTGACTGTTTTGCATGTGTGTGTGTGTGTGTGTGTGTGTGTGTGTGTGTGTGTGTGTGTGTGTGTGTGTGTGTGTGTGTGTGTGTGTGTGTGTGTGTGAGAGAGAGAGAGAACAGAAAGATGAAGTCTAGAGAGAGAGAAAGAGAGAACAGAAAGATGAAGTCTAGATAAAAGAGTGAGGGAGAGAGTATGGCATGGTCATGGACAGTTCCATTGTATTTGTTTGTATACCATGGACAGTTCCATTGTGTTTGTATACCATGGACAGTTCCATTGTGTTTGTATACCATGGACAGTTCCATTGTGTTTGTATACCATGGACAGTTCCATTGTGTTTGTATACCATGGACAGTTCCATTGTGTTTGTAATTGTATACCATGGACAGTTCCATTGTGTTTGTATACCATGGACAGTTCCATTGTGTTTGTATGACCATGGACAGTTCCATTGTATTTGTATGCCATGGACAGTTCCATTGTATTTGTATACCATGGACAATTCCATTGTATTTATTTGTATGACCATGGACAGTTCCATTGTGTTTGTATACCATGGACAGTTCCATTGTGTTTGTACACCATGGACAGTTCCATTGTGTTTGTATACCATGGACAGTTCCATTGTGTTTGTATACCATGGACAGTTCCATTGTATTTGTATACCATGGAAAGTTCCATTGTATTTGTATACCATGGACAATTCCATTGTATCACTATCTGTATGCCATGGACAGTTCCATTGTATCTGTATGCCATGGACAGTTCCATTATTTGTATACCTAACCATGGACTCGATTAAAAAAAAGGCTTTGTAATTAATTAATCTTGATTAATCGCATTTTAATCGCATATCAATATTCAACCCGAGAACAGTGAGAAACCTTTTTTTTTTCAAATGTTTTGGTATCCCAGTGAATAGTGACTATACAGGATTTCACTCATTTTCAACATTTTACTGTCATTAATATACCTTAGAGTTGTTGTGTGGATATAATAAGAAAGTCCCCCCCATTCTGTGTTGCCTAGAACTGGAGGTCTGAAAAAAAATCAGTAACATTATGAAGTACATCTCAGTGACATCACAAAAATGTACTTCATAATGTTACTGTTTTTTCAGACCTCCAGTTCTATAGGCAACACAGAATGGGGGGACTTTTTATTATTTCCAGTGCACACAACTCCATAGAAAAATGTTGACAATGAGTGGTATTCCCCTTTAACACAAACTGCACATAGGACGTCTAGAAGCGTCTTAGGGATTCGAACCGAGCTGTACATCCGACGTCTGTAGACGTCTTAAGGCATCCTCAATCATACGGGGCGAGATAAGAATATTCAGAATTTTTCCTTCTTTTTTTTTGGTCCGTTCGCCTTTCGGCTGCCGTATGCTACACTCTGGGCAATTATTAGCTTACCGTTGACTTACATGTTAGCGCGGCGGAAAGAATGACTCGTATCTCCTAATCCAGGGCGCTCTCCGTGGTTATGGACCGATCGATGTACTGGCGCTTCATTTCTGCTCCTCATCCGTCTCTCCCGCAAAATATGAACGCTTTATGGATCATATATCGTATAAATTAAAATGATCGCAATGTAAGCTAGCAATGTAAAGTCAACTTTTTTAATTAGATTGTTTCCGGGTCATGGCTTTCAGAGTAAAAGTGCTGAGACAACCCCGGCCACCCAGAGCTCCTATTTTGAAGCACTTCCGGCACCGAGTGTGTTTAAGCAATACAACTTTTTTATCCCAACAGTGAGATATAGGCAGGTGATACGCAGCAATTGCCTATATAAAGTGTCTTCAGTGTGTATATGAATACTCAAATGTGCTTTACATGGCTGGGCATGAGAAAACAAATAAAAACAACTTTATCATGGGGGAAACATTTCATGAGGTTGGGGCAGACCATTGTCTGACCACGGAATTCCCACGCTTGCTACTTCAGTATGTTTCGCATTGAGAAGCTTGACAGCTTCGTGCTGTGGTGAAATCACCGTGTGTCTCCGGTGTCCTTTGAGACATGTTAAACTGAAGCAACTAGCATGGAAGCTAACGTTGGTCATATATGGATCCTTTCCCTCTGACATTGCACACAGCCATGCCGCTATCCACGCGTCCATCCGATAGCTTTTACATCTAAATGTCCCATCCATGGAGCAAAAGCGATATAAACGGCTTCTTCATTCGATTCATTTGGGTTTGTGCTTTCTGACGGAGCTGTAGCCTGTAGTATAGAGTGTACTGCTGCTGCTCGCCTCGCTCTATGGTGTAGAGTAGGCGTGCCGCAGCCAATTCAGTACTAGAAACGCGTGAGAAATGTTCCGTGGTGAAAAAAAAGGTGCGATTAAATGAATAAATTTTTTTAACGCGTTAATTTTTCTGTAGTTAATTAATCTCGATTAACGCGTTAAAGTCCCGGCCCTAATTTGTATACCTAACCATGGACAGTTCCATTGTATTTGTATGCCATGGACAGTTCCATTGTATTTGTATGCCATGGACAGTTCCATTGTATTTGTATGCCATGGACAGTTCCATTGTATTTGTATGCCATGGACAGTTCCATTGTATTTGTATGCCATGGACAGTTCCATTGTGTTTGTAATTGTATACCATGGACAGTTCCATTGTATTTTTATGCCATGGACAGTTCCATTGTATTTGTATGCCATGGACAGTTCCATTGTATTTGTATGCCATGGACAGTTCCATTGTATTTGTTTGTATGACCATGGACAGTTCCATTGTATTTGTATACCATGGACAGTTCCATTGTATTTGTATGCCATGGACAGTTCCATTGTATTTGTATGCCATGGACAGTTCCATTGTATTTGTATGACATGGACAGTTCCATTGTATTTGTATACCATGGACAGTTCCATTGTATTTGTATACCATGGACAATTCCATTGTATTTGTATGACATGGACAGTTCCATTGTATTTGTATGACATGGACAGTTCCATTGTGTTTGTATACCATGGACAGTTCCATTGTATTTGTATGCCATGGACAGTTCCATTGTATTTGTATGACATGGACAGTTCCATTGTATTTGTATACCATGGACAGTTCCATTGTATTTGTATACCATGGACAATTCCATTGTATTTGTTTGTATGACCATGGACAGTTCATTGTATTTGTATACCATGGACAGTTCCATTGTATTTGCTTGTATACCATGGACAGTTCCATTGTATTTTTATGCCATGGACAGTTCCATTGTATTTTTATGCCATGGACAGTTCCATTGTATTTTTATGCCATGGACAGTTCCATTGTATTTGTATACCATGGACAGTTCCATTGTATTTGTACTAGAATTTCGCGGCCGCCTTGCGGCCACTCATCCCAGAGTTACGTTGCCGCGCACTATGGGAAGAAGGAATTTGCGGGAGTTGACTCCACATGTAGTAACGGATGGGTTATTAGTTATTGCTATGTGTCCTTATTAGTGTAGTGTAGTGTAGTCAACACGTTATGGCTCATACACACTGCCCGGTATTTGCTCCGATTATGCTGTCGGGGAGCATTTTTGGCGCTGGCCGACAAAACCCCTGATCTGACATTAAGCGGTGCCCAAAAGGTAGATCACGATCTACCAGTATAGATCACAAAGGCTTTGCAGGTAGACCACATGACATGGCCCTAAAAATATATATAATTTTAATATTAAAAACGATTTTTGCATCTGCCGCTTTAGATGACATGAGATGACTTGATTGATTGACATCAAAAAGGGCCTGTCAGCTCAAACACACAATGCAATACTTGTTGTTGCTTACAATCATCAGTAGCAAAGTCAAATACCAACAAAAATAAAACCCTACCATTTCCATTTCCCCCCCTCTATTTCCCATTCCATGTGCGTTTGTCTTATATGTAGCCTATGAAAGGCCCCTCAATTACATTTTGTAACTATTTTCAGCAATGGGATGATAGTTTTATTTGGTGGGTATGTTGAGCTGGTCGTTTTGAAAGTAGCTCTCAAGTAAAAAAAAGTGTGGGCACCCCTGGTATAGATGATTATATATATATATATTTATATATATATATATAATATATATATATATATATATATATATTCATTCCGTCGGTAAATCCCTGTAGGCTATACCCTGAATTGGAATAAAAAAATGAATTGGAATAAAAAAACAAATGATGTAGCCGCTGCCTATTATGTATCGGGTCTGTATTGTAATTGTATTGTAACTGTATTGTAATTGTATTGTAACTGTATTGTAATTGACAGCTGAACAGTGGTGTCGGAGGCATGTGGTGTGAGCCAGTGTGAAACCCATACAGATGTACAGTATATCAGCGGTGGGCAACTTTGACGATGGAGAGGGCCACTATATTTCCACACTCACTCCAGAGGGCCCACATTGCATATTACTGTCATAGCTGATCTACAAGCTAAAAACGTGTCGCTCTGCGACGCGTTTTGAGCTTGTAGATCTGAAATTTTTGCTATATTTGAATTAAAATCCTGAATACATTTTTGCTATTTTTGAATTGAAAAGTAACCTCAGGCCTGAGGCCTGAGGCCTACCATTGCGTGGCACATCTATGCACGAAATGTCTATGTTCACAGGCTTCTTTGTGTGGCCTAGAGGAGCATCTGAGCATGTGCAGCACTACAAGTCTTACACCATATGCGGCCAATAACATTTTAATACTAGTAATTAGCTGAAATCAATAATATATCAGTGTTCTGATATTAACCTGCGCGCCACTTGCCCATTTATGCAGTATATGATCCACTGCCCCTAGCGTGTTTTAATTTCACAGTCTGTGTATGCGGTTTGGCTTATAGGCTAAACATGGGTTAACGTCATGTTGACATTTCATCCTCTCCAACTGCCATCTGAAATGTAAAGAGGTTTAACTCTGCCCTGGCCTGCATGTGGACATTAATCACTGTGTGTCTACAGTGGTGGCTGACCGACTTTAGAATTCACAAAGTAAACCAGCCGTGCGTGTGCCCAATAATGCCCCCCAAAAACTATATACCAAGCAATTCTGTCAACAGTTTCTGCCTGTACTTGGCAAACAGAAGGGTGTATCCTCTAAAGCAGTGGTTTCAACCCTTTTCATATTAAGGCCTATTATTTATTCAGCATTTGAGCCACGGGGATGCACTATTTGATGAGATTTTGCCTTTCAGACCCTCAACTTAGAATGTTTTGTTGTCGTCTGGTAAGATTTTGTCCCATGCTATATTGTTGTGGTACCATTAGGAGAGATAACAGGCTAACGTTGATCAAAATGACAATTCTTCTACTTTCTCTAATTTTGTAGACTTCTTGTAAACTAAGTAATGCAGATGTTTAACTCTTGAGAGGGTCCATTTGGTTTCATGTTACGCTCTCAAGAGTTAAACATCTATAAGGTAAGGGCCCATAAGGGTCCATTTGTTTACCAACTCTTCCATGATTTAGCTGGGGACCACCTGGAACCTCCTCAAGGACCACTGGTGGTCCCTGGACCACTGGTTGAAAACCTGCACTGCTCTAAAGTCTCTAAACCAGGCTGAGCCCATACTGTAGGTAATATGAAAAAGATCTTCTAATTCAACTGATGCAAATAAAGTGCTTAATATTGCTATAGTGCTACCCATAACTTAGTCTACTGGGAGTATACGCCTTTCACAGTATAACACGTGCGTGTGTGCGTGCGTGTGTGTGTGTGTGTGTGTGTGTGTGCGTGCGTGAAAGCGTGTGTGCGTGCGTGAAAGCGTGCGTGCGTGTGTGCACGTGCAGCGCAGAATGGGGGAGAGGAGAAAACGGCTACAGTACAGTATAGCTTCAATCTACTGGGCATCTACATGCCAGCTTTCTCTGTCTCTCTCTCTCTCTCTCTCTCTCTCTCTCTCTCTCTCTCAGGATTAGAGACTAATTTAATCTCTTTCTTTGCCTCTCGTCACATTCTCTCTCTTTCTTTCACTCTCTTCCTGTCTCTCTATCTCTGCTCCATGGCTGTTTGTCTCTGTCTGTCTGTCTGTCTGTCTGTCTGTCTGTCTGTCTGTCTGTCTGTCTCTGTCCTCCTCTCACCCCTGTCGCTCGTCTCTCTCATTCCTGACTCTTCGCTCCATCCTCTTGTGCTCATCCCCTCTTCCTATTTCAATTCATCACTCTATCGCATCTAACCTCATTACTCTCTCTCTCTCTCTCTCTCTCTCTCTCTCTCTCTCTCTCTCTCTCTCTAACTTCTCAACTCATCTTCAGACCATCTGAGCAGAAGCAAATCTCTTACCCTCATCAACAATTCTCTCTCTTTCTCTGTCTTACCACCAACCCCCCTCCCTATATCTCCAACCCCCCCCTCCTCCTCTCTCTCTCAGAGCCCTTTCGATTGCGAGTCAAGTCATGTCACGATTGCAATATTCAGCAAAACACATTGAAAGAAATCGGGGAAGTGCACTTTTTGTCAGTTCTGTAATGTACTGCAGATAAAGTAAAATGGATAGGTCTTATAGTCCGAGGTAGTTCCTATGGCATTTCCAGTTCACGCCGCAACAACATTGTTTTGCTTTTGTGTGTATTCAAGGGAAGATAGGTTTGTCATATACCCACATCCTGTTAGATAAAACATTGTCACACTATAAAGCTATCGTCCTCAAACTATAGTGAAGGTTTGTTACAAGCAAAGATCTTAAGTACGTTAAAGCTTCACTAATATTGAATCACAAAACGTTGTATTGATGTCAGTCTTCCACATGTTCCACATGGCTCCAGACTGGCCATAGCCAGGAGGGACAGTGCATGGATTTGAGATTACAGTATAAATGATCGAGAAAAAACAAAAACAAAACCTACACACACAACATTGACAGATTAGAGGATTGACTTCCTTGGTCTGCAGTGGCTACTGTAGCCTATGTTCCCTCTAACATGCAAAAAGCTGATGGAATAATGTTGTTGGACAATGGTGCGTGCGTGCGTGCGTGCGTGTGCGTGCGTGCGTGCGTGGTGTAGTGGTTTTGGTCATTCGCTGCGGACTGCCACAGTGCCACACAATGCTAGGGGGGACAATTATACATGCCTTCACTGACTACACTGCTCTATAGACAGTGCCTCAGGTCTCTATCCAAAAGGTTGATTTGCCATTTGAGAGTATTTCTATGTACCACAATGTGCGCGCACACACACACACACACACACACACACACGCAAGCATAGTGTTAATTATTTCACAATATTTTATTTAGTCTTTAGTGTTCATTTAGCCAGAAAAGATTTCGTCTTAAGGTGACTCCAGACCGAGGAAACTTGTCCAGACTAGTCAAAGACTACTTAAAACTCTCATATTGACACAGACTAGCATTTTTTTTTTTTTTTTTTTTTTTTTTAGATATGTTTTTGCGGCTTACGCCTTTTATTGATTTTTTAAGGGACAGACAGTAGGCTGACAGGAAACGGGAGAGAGATGGGGGGATGACATGCAGTAAAGGCCGTGTCGGGCTCGGGAGTCGAACCCGCTGCACACTGCGACTGGATTACCAGTCCGGTGCCCAGACCGTTACGCCACAGCCTGGGCCAGACTAGCATTTTTTATCTGCACAAAGACAGTCTGCTGACGAAAGATTATTTTCCACCATGCAAATTGCAGAAAGCGCTGGTTTGCAGTGTTGCCAGGTCTGCTTATTATAAGCGACTTTGGGATAGTTGTCCTGTAATATAGCTTAATATTCATAGTTGCCCATTGCTTTATAGTTTGGGCTTATTTCTGAAGTGTAGTTGCTTATTTGGGCTTGCTTTCATGATTCATTAAAAAAATAGCTGATAGGGCTCAAGTAGTGAAACTAGTTGCTTCTTTTGGATTTGTTTTCATAGACCTGGTCGCTTGTTTCACTCACAGGATAATGGCAACACGGCGCTTCACACCTAAACGATAAGACATATTTTTGCTTGTCTTGCTTTGGAGTTGATTTGGAGACTGGAGTTGATTAATTGGTATTAAATATATATTAATTGAGAGTTGATATTGAGAATATGGTATCTAGTTCACAGACTACACCAGTAGTCAGCCCTGAAACATGACGAGCAGACTAGAAGACCACTCTACAGTGGAGTAATTTGCCCCCTCATCACTACAACATGGATAGGTTGACATCGGCAACCGAGCGGACATGTTGGGTTCTTCATCAACGGGTTCCGACGCGTCGATAAGGCGATATGCACGGCAAGCCACGGGAGCTTCTCGTCGGGAGTCTCCTGCCGACACGCTCGCGACTCTTTCAAACTGGCCGACAGCCGACCGTCGGCGCAATGTGGAGGTAGCTTTAGTCTTAGTCATATTTAGTCTTCTGCAAAACCTTAGTCGACTTAGTCTTTAGTCTTAGTCTTAGTCAAGAAAATGAACACTGCGCACGCACGCATGCCCCTAATTGCATTACATTTTCAAATGGTGGGCCTATCTTTTTTTTTCTTAAGCGTGCATCATATTTTCCAGCTAGATGTATTTCTTCTTCTTCTTCGTGAGTTGGCTCTAGCAGTAGTTCCACTCAAACTGTGGTCCGGTGACCCCCAGCCAGGAGGCCTTGAGCGGGATCAGGTCATAATGATACTGTATTTATATAAGGAAACCAAATGGAGCCGTAGATCATGGGTCTGTGAGAGTTACAGACCCACAACGGGTCCATTAAGGTTCCTTTTGTTCCACAGTTATGAGGGGCCGTGTGATCTATAATATGTATTACCAAACAGGGAGTCCTTGAAATCAAAGAAAGATTATGAACCACTGGTCTAAAGGAAGCTACAGATTCCGTGCAGTCTAACCTAAGATTCTAACATTAGACCACAATCTAGCGTTCTATAGCTGCAGTGATGTTGGTGCATGGGGTCTACAGTAGTATTATTTCTGCCCTGCCTCACTGATCTCAGCCCCAATGAAATGCATGATCCATGTATTAACTGACTGTGTGTGCAACCAGCTCCCTCTGCATGACAAGTGCACTGGAGCCTGAGCAACCGTCCGCTGGACTCTGGATCTCTCTGTCATGTTTGTTATCCCAGAGAAAACACCACAGCACTCATTCATTGGCTTAGTGCTTTTAGGGCTGTCACGATCATGAAACCTTACATAATTAATTGCAGACTAACAATTTAATTGTGATTTTGGCGTTGAACGTTTGAACCCATCCACCCCCATCCATCAATCTTCAACCGCTTATCCGTAGTCGGGTCACGGGGGCAACAGCTCCACCAGAGTGTTCCAGACGTCCCTCTCCAGAGCAACATTAGTGAGTCGATGTGTTTCCTCCAACTGCGCCTTGGTCTGCCCCAGGGTCACCTCTTAGTGGGACGTGCGTCGAGGACCTCCCTAGGGAGACGCCCGAAAGGAGCCACCTAAGCTGGCTCCTTTCCAGGCGAAGAAGCAGCGACTCTTCACTCTACTCCGAGTCTCTCTCGTGTGACTGAACTTCTCACCCATCAAAGATGGGTGGTGGCTGGCGTCATCACTTCATGACCATAGGTGAGAGTAGGAATGAAGGTAGACAGAGAGCTTTGCCTTCTAAAATAAATAAATATTACATTTCTGTTTTGCCTTTTGGCTTTGTAACAGCGCAGACTGGCATGTTTAATAACGTTATACCTTTGGAATATTTACGATTATTACCATTATGTAAAATAATTGGGATTAGGTGATTCATAATTGTGACAGGCCTATATGTGATGCACACACGCACACACGCACGCACGCAGGCACACACACACACACACACACACACACACACACACACACACACACACACACACACACACACACTACACACATTACACACATAGAGAGACATGCAGTAGGCCTATACACGTGTTTCCCCAATTTGCACACAAAGAAAAG